>NW_028186305.1:575428-644006 GCF_003343005.1 Rhea americana
CAAAAAACCCCACTAGGTTATTTGTAACTCAGATCAGTGCTGTTACATCTGCATAGCCAAGGGAGGATGGAGAAGGCAGCTCCACTCCAGAAGAAAATGTTTGTGAAACTCTGCCACTGCTCTTTGCTCTCTACCTCCCCATCAGCCAAAGAAGCAGAACTAGTGCTTGGACCAGAGGGGAGGAGATGGGAGGAACTGAATTAACAGAGCATTGAAATAAYGTCTGGGACCAGAGACAGGTGTGAATGAGCTGGTCTCCACTTAAGCAGATATGCTTTAAAACTTACTGGACTCATTAGGTTGGGCAGTGAGGTGTGGAGAGTGTTCACGTACCTCAAATAACCTAGCAAGTACCTTTCAGAGCACAAAATGTAACAGAATGAGATAGCTTTGAAAAAGGATAAATGTACTTGGGAGTCTGGGAAACAAGCAAGAGCAAGAGGTGATAAGAAATAAAAAAGCCTGCAGACTTCTGGATGAAGGAGACCTGGCAGGCTGGCCGTCACAGCCAAAATGGTRCAGTTTAGACAAGAAGCACAGGGACTTATTTTACATCTGAACCATTTCCAGTGTCCTCAGCTACCATATAATGATGACAAATGGATGAATTACTTGATAGGAAAAAGAGTGAAAGACAAAAGGTGAAATAATTTAGGGTATCTGCTGGGAACTGATCCTTCTCAAAGRAGAAGAGTACCAACAATTCCTGGCTCTACACCGCTAGTTCTTGAGATTACAGATTACAGCACTCAGGAGGAATTTTAAATATCCAGACAGCTGCTGCGTGGCCCACCCAAGCACATTTCTACCAAAGGAAATCCTTGTGATAGAGAATTAATAAGGAAGATTCACACACACAAAAATTCACCTKACAGGAAAAACTATCTCAGATTTCCCTTTTGCCAGCCAGGAGAGTCCAGCTGAAAATAAGAAAACTAGAGAGAAATTGCTGCCAGGGATTGAAAGCTTGGAACAACCTTTTTTGCAGTGAGATGGATTCTCCAGATGTTGGMGTACCACGCAGCAAGTCTGTGTTCCAGGACAGCACGTTCCGAGAGTGGAGAAATCCTCCCCTCATTTAAACTGATGGCCCCATTTCCCATAGCCTGAAACCCTGGTCTGCTTTAAGCTGAACAGATCATGATGTAATGGAAGGCAGCTTTAAAATCTGAGTTCTGTAAATGGAGAAAGCACCTGGAAACAGAAAACCCACTGAGCAAGCAAGTCCTGACCAAACAGAGGACCAAGAATATAAATCTGGAAACCAGTAAGGAACAAGCAGTATCCAAGTCTGGCTTCACATGGGGCTTTTCAAAGGGGACAAGAAAACCAGAGGTATGTTCACTGCATAAGAGGAGATTGTAACCTTATTAAGAATAGCTGCACTGCAACAGAGGGAGTCACAGGCAGCTGTGGAAAACATAGTCCCAGAAGAGGAATTGGCAACAAGGACTGAGACGTGAGGTGAAGTTTGATAGAGATGTTTCAAGTAGACCATTTACCAGAACAGCAAGAGCCAATGCCTATCRAATTCCTGTGGTCTTGGATTCCTAACTCCCCTTTGTAGCTTGACCTTTTACATTCACTACGCAGTAATCCATTCAGTGGGTAGTTTATAGTTCTTACGCTCACTAGCTCTCTAAACAAAAGCATTTACAATGCAGGGGTGTTTTACTGAAAACATTCCTAATTACAGCACAGTACCTGTTCGGGGCTCTACGAGGAATGAAGAAGCCACAGACCCAATTGCAACCTGAAGTAACTGCTGAAACTTTGAAACTGCTATTGCTGGGAGTCAGCACTTGATGCATCACATCTGAAACAGTCAGATAAATAGATCAGATCAAAATGTATGTGGAAAAATACTAAGACTGCCAGGCTTTTGAATTCAATAACCAATTYTTCCGAAGCCTTCCAAGGGAATTTAATAACATTCTAAAAATGAACTGTAGGTTACTAAAATATGCATTTGTTTTCTGGATAGTTTTGTCTTATCTCCTTGTGTGGTCAGGCAAYATCAGCCAGCCTTTCTACAAGCAGTGAGTTATTGTTTTTCATCTSTATCACGTGATGCAACTTTCTGTTATCAGAACTTCATTTACAGGAAATTTCTTGTGATACGTAATACAGGGTCATATCTTCTAATGGTGAAAATTAACACAATAATCACAGATCCTCAATTTGAAYGTAACAGGGGAAATGGGCAGAGATAACCTAAGCTGATCACATTTCCTGGAAAGGTGAGTCAAAAGTGGAAAAACCAGCATAAATCAACAACAGAATTCCCACTGGTGGCCTGCACATCTGAGAGGGAACAGGAAAGCAGCTCCAAGGCATGGCTTTTTACAGATCCTTTCCATTAGACATTTAAAGCCAAACCTTTGGTTCAAACAAAACACTCAATTAATTTTTTAATTAAAGTACAAAAACAAAAGGATTCCTGTCTTGGAAAACACGAGAAATCCTACCCCCCGCCTCCCTCCCACCCAGCTGCCAAGCAGGAAGTATACAGGGTAGGAGCAAGATCTGAGACATGAAATCCCCATGCTTGCTTCTGTGCCCAAGGCTCCCAGAGTCATGGGCTCTGCTCAAGCAAGAACATCCATCTGAGGCTCACGATTTGCTGAGGAGTGAGTAAAGGGCAGATGCATTTTGGGATGCCCATGGGGCAAATGTTCCCTTTACCTACATTGCTGTAGGACTGAAGACTCCCAGTTATGGGCCAGGGCCAGGCCTTGGAACAAACCTGCTCCTTGGAACAACCCTTTACTCCTGCTAAACACATGTATGCTTAACTTTATGCCTGCAATTAATYACAGGCCTCAGGGATGCAACTCTGTGGATACCTGTGAGCATAGGCAGAAGTATTTGCAGAATTCTGGTCTAGAAAAGAGTAAAATTTCAAACGTGGTCACTTCCAACAAACAGCTTTCTTTGTGAGTGGTGCTGAGCTCCACGTGAGTGTCTTAGTAAGCAAACTTACCAATAAGCTTTACATTGTCAGGCTTGCTGGGCAGCTAAAGAAAYTTCCTATTTATGATGTATCCACTGACCTACGGGAAAGCAGCAGCTTTCTTTCAGAAGCCTATGTGATTTTACTAATACCATTCTTGCTCACTACCATATATGAACACTGGTGTGAAAGAGAAAACAAGAGCAGAGTTTTAATGCAACACCAAGGATCTATTTCTAAGGAGAGCTAGAGCAATGCTGTTTATTTGGGGTTTTTCAATTTTGCCAAGCAGTTTTCYGAGTTACTCGAAGAGCAGGACATTTTTATTTATGGAATTTCCTTAATCTACTATAAAAATCCTCTGAGCTAAACTGATTTCCCAGCATCCAAATCTCTTGGATAAGACAACTCACTCCCAAGATGCTTATTTACCAATAACCATTCCTCTAGGCCAAGCTTACCAGGCAGTATCTTTATCTCTGGGATAATGTTAAGTTCCTATCTGACAACCTTATTTCTCTGGGGGAATTACACAAGCATGAATTTAGAAACACATTTTATTGTTTTCATAACAAGCTTTATCTTCCCAAGTCGCTGAATAAACCAAGTATTGTTTCAGAAAAATGGAGAAAAATGTTCTATCACCCAGGGCCATGCAGCGTCACAGTGACCAGAGGAAAAGCTGCTGCAGGGCCACTGGGGGAAAGGATGCTGAATGAGGATCCAGCCCTTCTTGCTAGAACTGTTAGGCAAGTACTCACAACTGCCAGGGCCAGAATTGGAATGGTATATGAACATCTCCCCACAGTCATCTGCTTAGAGTCACTGYGAGGACATACAGGGTAAATAGCTAGTCCAGTAGCAGAATACACGCAAGAATCTGGCTTCAATTTTTTCCCTTTCTTCTCCTCTTTCATTCCAGAAACAGTATGTAACAAGGAGCAAACTGGGGGTTATTTATTTTTTGCTAGAAAATAAAACGTTTAGTAGAACTCCTGCTAACCTGTATCAGACAGTGAACAAGCAATTTAAAAGAGCTGGTGCAGACTGGAATTATCGTCCATGCACAGACTAGATTACTCTGGAAATCAACATCTATTGTGAAACATTCTTGAAATCAACCAGTATTGTCACCTAGTCATTCCAAGCATGATGTAACAAGTCTCTGACAGATGGCTTTAAAGCAGGATCAACCCAAACATGCTTTTTATTTTACAAGACTTTTATTCCGTTTCACAGATTTGACTATTACAGCAGTGAAATTATTACAAGTGACTCGTAACATTTAGTTCCAAATAAAAGTAGAAAAACACAAAAAGTATAAAGGAAAGTTAAATGAGATGTGATGCATGGTAAATGTGATTTAAGAGCACAGAAAATAGATATAAAAATACGTTAGGATCAAGAATTTTGCAGACAGGTTTTGATTTAGTTACAATTTTGACACCACCTAGAAAGCACAGTATATTGAAAACTGTTAATTAGAAAGGCGATAAAATCCAACAGTATATAAAAGGCAAAAACAAAACAAAAATATGAAAGGAAGAATGTGTCTGTGTGTGGGGAAGCCTATTATATGGCAAACTTCCAATCCTTTGGCCACTATAGAGCAAAGTCAGTGGATTTCATATAAATTCTCTGTATAAAGGAATGTCTATGAATTGTGTACAATATGGCCCAGAATAAACATCTCATTTTCAGGCTAATAGAGCTCCTCACAGAGGAAAAGAAGGTGCTTATGTCACGGTTTCATCTCCCCGATATAATACTGTCCGGAATTGGACTAGTGCCCCAAAATACCATTTTAGGAACAACACGAACTCCTTTAATGGAAAGGAAATGCAGTAACCCGCTGACACTGCAGAAGCTGGGTGCTGGGCAATGGCCTCACTACTGCACACTTGCTTTAGCTTTAAAGTTCGTGTGGTTGACTGGCAGGGGGTGAGCCTCCGTGTTGAACACCCAGTCGTCCAGGGACAGCACATCGTCTTCACAGAACAGAAGATAGAGGTACCTGGAGCCATAAGGCAAGGATGGGCAGGGAGTGTAGGGGAGAAGACAGACACAAGCAGAGATTATAGGAAGCTCAAATGGGACTCCAAACATRCACAGAAAACCACTGTCAGCAGGATTCTGATGGGGGCTGCCACTGGACTCAGCTGTCATGGTTTACAATRATATGCTTCCTGCCTCACTCCTCTGCTAGAAGCTACCATCCCCAGAGCAAGGGTGGCAGAACGGGATGTATGCCTGCCCTCAGCCACCCCACGAACATTAGCTCTAGGTACCAGCAAAGGCAGATTTGCACCAAGGATGAGATCAGCTGAACACCAGCTGAGAAGCACATTCATATCATATTCATRCCTCCTCTTCGTTCAGAGCATTAACCTGTATTAACCAGGGCATAACCCTTCAGAGGGGACAGCTGTGCCTCCCCTTTACTTGGAACAACTCTGGATTGCAGGAAGAATCCTTTAAATTCACTGCATAAGCAGAAACCTAGAGAGTGCCTATGACAGCAGTGGTTCTGCAGGAAGAAGTTACTAAAGCTTTGCAGCACCTATAATCTTGCCCAATCTGCCCTGCAGAGGATAAAAGACTTCACAACAGAGACTTATCATGCAGAAAGATACACATTAAAAGTGTCTCTGATGCAGGAATTACACTATTCTGAAAGGCTTCTGTAATACTAGACTTACTTCAGAGTTTCTGCAAGGAAAAAACTCTGTTGCATGTTGTCATGGGTTGGGGTTGTGGTGTAAACATCTCGGATGCCAGAAAAGCCAGCTTCTACTCTGCAATGTTTTTCCAGGGCCTGAAAAAGGAAAAGAAATCTCAGTAACATACAGTAGCATGGACAACTCATTAATCATCATCAGTCACATCATTACAAGTCAGCTTTACAAATCAAATTCCAGGTTTATAGTACRTTCTTTCTCTCGCTGAAGAGAATGGTGATTACTGCAGGAATAAAGCTAGTTCTAATGAAAAAGCAAGAGAAACATAGACTGCCTAAGTTGGTTGATTGATTGACCTTGACRCTACACATATATCAACAACAGGTCTCAAGTGGCAACTCTGCAGAGCCTCTTTTCCAGGGCACTAGATGAATGACAATTCTGCGACTGAAATGCAGTCCCTGCTAAGATGTGGGGCAGCAGCCAACTGGCTATTGTATTAGCTGGAAAGACAGAGATGAGAGACTTGCTGGCTGGGAGGTCTTTGTAGGAAGAAAACAGGATGAACACCGCTCATTTTTCCTGGCCAACTACAAACCAGTGGTTCTGAGGAGTCCACATATTTCAAGTACAAAGTTAACTCCTTTTCATGTAGGTTTGTTACATTAATAGCAGGTTTCACTGTCTGCAGTACTCTTCTCCATAAACCTCTAGTTTTGATTGACTGATTGATTCTAGCATAGACAAAGAGGGAGAAGAAAATATTTACCATGAGCAGCAGAGAAGCCACACTAAATTGAACTATTCTGTATATTTCTGCATTGTTGCTAATATGGCTTAGTGATTAATGCGATTTAAATCCTTTCTGCTCTTTTTCTTGAYTGAAGAAAAGACTCCTGTAAGAATTAATCAGCCTGTAACAATTATTACTGCACGTTCTCTAACCATACCTTCACAGCCTCCCAGCCCCACTGTCTGTACTTGGGATCATGCGTCAGTCGCCACATGTACATATAGCTTTCTACCACTTCTGGGCGTAGGATATAGTAGCGCTCGCTGAGCCTGGTTGCCATGGCTTCAGTTCCRGTGTCAAAGCGAAAGGCTTCGGGGCCAAGTTTGGTATCTAGACAAAAATCACATGCATGAAATGATCAGTTTGGGGAGAAAGCAAGCAAACAGGCTGTTTAGGTGCTTTTATTCTGCTCAGACATCAGACACTTAACTGAAGCTTGTGTGAGATCAGACAAGCAGATCAGTCATGTCTGTGTAACACATCAGCCCAAGAGCTACTATCAAGACAGGGGCAACTCCACAAAGCACATGAGCTTTCCTCACTGCCTTCCCCAGGTTTTGCTCATACTGTGATATTTCTGGATACTATCTAGGTAAGGGTAAAGTGCTTCTGAGAGTGGATAAAACTGACAAAACAAATACTTGGACCAGAGCTGAATGTGAGGAAGCCGGTACAAATCTTTCCCATGTCCTAAGGTTTTTGCTGGGCTAGGATTTAGTCCTAGGAACTGCACTGCACCTAACCCTGACAGCAGAGTTTGTCACTGAAGCAAACCTCAGGACCCAAGTGAGAAAGAACAGARAGGCAGATCCTATCCTAAAGTCTCAAAGAGAAAACACATTCAAARGAAAATCTAGACAGGTGTCTGACCTTGCCATCACTGAGAGATTGGTACACTGTTCCCAGGTAGGAACTTCTCTGTTTTACAATTGATCAATACACCAGACTKAGCCAGTATGACTGCACCAGGGCAGGGAGGTTGTAAGAAGAGGTACATGGGGACCTGCAACCCCTAACTTTGCCTTATTTTCTGGTCTACAACCAGCCTCTTTGAAACAGAGGACATCAGGATGATGRCAAAAGCTGAACTGATTTCAATGATGTTTCACAATCAAAAAATTAAGAGTACTTTGGTCTTTCTGAGTGTTCTTTACATGAAGATCTCAATCTCTTGCAAGTATCTGCAAGCACTGAGATCCCTACTTACAACACAGGGACCTCTCCCTATCTGAAAGACAGGGAAACTAASCATAGAGATTGCTTGCGATCATGCCACATCAGGTTTCTCTTACAGTACACACATGTTCACCATAAAGCTGTGTTTAACTGTGTTTAAGGTATTCATTTCATTTCTCTAAATATTTTGCACTTTCCCTAGACCCTCCTGTCTGCACAGGGAGCTTATGTTGTTTGCTAGCTGTATTGTTTGCTGACAGCCAGGGTGACATGCACAGCCATTCTCTGCAAAACAATGAGCTTGCTGAAATGACAGCTCTGTAACCAATGTGGGCAGGCTTGCTACTGTCCTTTCTATGCTGATGGATGTTGCTGAAGGTGAAAATTGGCTCCAGGCACTCACAGCCAGAGGGTTATTAGTTTGGGTGGCTTGTTTTCGTTCTGTAAGTGCTGGAAAAAAAGAGTTATTTGCAAATATAATTTTAGTTTAGCTTGAAGTTTATTAGGCAAACATGCTGGATGCCAGCTGCCAATATGGGCTTGCTGATGTGCTGAGGTGTGAAACAATCTTTGGGAACAGTTAGTGCAGACAGATGTGCTTGGCAAGGTCCTGGAGAGCACACTGCTGCTTTGTTGCCTGCAGGCTTYGAGGAGCTACAGAGATGCCTACAAAGAAAGGAGCAGCGTCCAAGGCWTGCTTATCTTACTGAAACCACTGCAGGCAGAGAACCAATCTCTCATTCCTCATCAGTCACTTTTCTCCCAAAGCACTGACTGAAAAGCACACTGGGTAGGGAAACCAATCCTACTGAAGTTGGCCAGCCTCTGCTTAGATATCTGGAAGAGGTTGAAAGTCACTTTACAACTTTGGTAGCAGCAGTAACTTGTCTCCAACACTGGCTTATCAGCTGCTCTACTCCAGGTAGTGGGACATCTTACARTGAAAGGGGAGATTAACCACTGTTAATCTCCCCTTTTTGTCTGCACAAGGATGAGAAAGGACAGACTCAAACTCTACCCTTGTTGGCAGAAGGCTAGCTCYACAATCGAGATGCAGGGTTAATTTCCCAGTTCTGCCACAACAGTTCACATCTGCCTGTCCCTCTGCTCCAGCTGTCTGTTATATAAAACAGGAAGGCTGTTACTGCCCTCCCTTCTAGATATCCTAGAGAAGAAATGTAAGTCATACACGGATGAAGACGCTGCTGAAGCACAGAACACCCTGCTGCAATCCTTTGCCACACAAGAGCTGAGTCTTCTAAGGCTGTAGACTCTCCCCTACTAGCGTTTCCTAGGCAGCCCACTAGATTTACCTGAGCGTGCATAAGACTCATGACATGTGTTAGTTATTTCTGCAGCTAGATCCATGTAATGTTGCTTCCTTTCTTCTCCAGCATGTTCGGCTCCAAGTGCTATCATGCCCCCGGAGAAGCAAGCCAAGTGGCCCATTTTGTGATCCAAGATGCCACCCCTCCATTCAGCAATGTAGGTCAATCCTCCAGCAGACTTTTTGACCAAATGCTTTTCTATTGCCTAAAGGGATGAAAATTAGGATCTCAGGATATTTAGCGAACAGGATGGAAAGTGAATACCAAACAAACCCAAAGAGCTAACATACCTTTGCCTGAAACATTCTGGTGAACAATGTCTTCCACAAGAAATAGAAAGCAGAAACTCACTCCTTACCTCTAGTGCATCGTCATACATCTTTTTAGCTTCAGAGTCTTTCTTGTCTGACATCAGCCAAGATTTGATGAGATATTCATAAAAGCTGTCCCCAAGCCCCCCAATGGAGACATGGTCTGTAATAGAAAAGCCAAAAAAGAACATCAGGTTCATAATATACAATGAGCAGTCGCTTTACAAAGAGCAAACAACCATGTCCTATTTAATATCCTTGTTCTTGCCTCTCTCTTTCCAGTTTCCTGGGGAGAGCTTGCAGCATTTTCTTTCTTAAAAAAGGAAGAAAGGTGGAAAGTGCAATCAGGAGAAAAACGTTCTGCCATTTTACAGAGCATCARTATCCCTTAGCAAAACTATTCAGAGGTCTTATTTTGCAACAGTTACTTATACTGCAACTTGAACATGCTTCCTGTTTATGAAGCAACCATTGTAAGTCCCAGCCTAACAAACTGAGAGCAACGGCAGGTATTGATGGTTTTCTACCTATATGAAGCCACTAGGCCCTGTCTCACTGCCTCAGGAAAGGGAAAATGTATGTTAGATCGTACAGAGCTGCCAGCAAGGGACTGCTGTAAATACCTCTACATTCTGCCATTTGTATTCCTAGCTCATGGTGAGACTCTATGTCCTGGGGAAGGCTGGGGTTGTTGGCATATTAAAATGATAAAGTCAGGTGCAAGGATGTGCACTGAATATCTTCTGAAGAAATCAGATTTTCAAGGCTATCTGTTCAGAGTACACAATGCTCTGACCTTACTAGAGAAGAAGATGCTATGGAATTGCACTGTGAAATGGGCATGACAGCTGCAGGTTTCTGCCTGGGGGGAACTCTTGGATGGATTTATATCTTTAAAGTATACCACAGGGGGAAAAGCAGCACTAATTCTTTGAAACAGCCAAGAACTCCCCTTTTTATAGGAGCAAGACAAATTACCTACCATGGACTGAACCATCCCTATTAATTAAAAGCGTCTACCTCTACATCTGCATGCTTCCTCATTTTAAACATCAGCAGACACAGCAGGGTTTTCAGAGAAGCTTTTCAGATTTTTATTTTCTCTTTCAGTGTACCTATATGAAGTCACGAGGCTTATTCTAAGTGCTAAATCCTTCCAACAGGAGTGATCAACAGCAGTGCATTTTCCTGACCTGAAGAGAAAATATCCTTGATACAGTGTATCCAATGACCAACAGAATAATCCACAGAAAAACAAGATTAGACSTATGATTTCAGAGAAAAGGAGGACAGACTATTTACAAATACCAGCTGCACAGTCTGTCTTTAAAGAGAAGCTCTGTGATCCTAAGTATGTCATTCATAAAATCACCAAAGCAGGAGCTCTGGTACATAATCGCATTCCATATGGCATGACTTTGCCAGCATTCACTTCCTAGGCACTTTGCATAAATAAATCTTCTATGTCAGCAGGGGACTGTGCTTTAATTCTCTAAAGGTAGGGCATTGCCTCTTCATTAGAAGATACGCTCAGTCGGCCAGGTCAAAGATGCACCTTTTAAAAAACCACAGCAATTCCAAGAAAAACAGCTTCCCRCAAAGAGCTTTAATGCCAAGAGAGAAAATGAGAACCTGGCACCTACTGAGAACACCTCTGTAGCAGGCAATAGCTGCCTCCTTACTTWGGTCCTGATCTATTTCTCACTAGCAGTATCGGAGACGCAGAAGATGCTGATTAGCATCTTGCCTCGTTGGAATATGGATTCAGACCACAAGGTCAGAACCTGAGCAACTGGCAGAAGTCTGCACCATGGGCTGCCCTTATGATGTGTAAGTCTAGGACARAGGGTGTCTACAGTTCTTTTTCATAAATTGTCCTATCCCAAATGAACTAATTAGATGCTACTTTTAATAAGCTCTGAGACCCAGCAACAAGCCCCTCTATATGTCAGCAAAGGGTGGGAGCAGGTCAGTTCAACAAAGTCAAATTTGTGGATATAGACAGGATTAAATTAGTGGCAGAAGAGATTAACAGTACGTATCAAGCTGAATATTTTAACCATCTGAATTAAGAGCACAGCTCCTAAGTGTCTCAGAGATTCAATAACAATCAGTTATGGCAACAACAGAACATAGAGACTGGAACCTCATCTCTTCTCAACACCAAGGAGTAGGTAGGATTAATGCTTGTGTCTGGGAAAATGTGCAGTGTGGCTGCCAGCTGGGAATACCCTAAAGAAAATRGCATCTCAGGGGTACATTGGAGATGGGAGATTAACTTTTCAAGTGGAACATATTGCAGTAACTCTGCAGAGACAAATGCAGAGGGGAAGATGAACCAGAAAAGGGACTGGAAAACTTGGAAAGTCAATTAACAGGATAAACRTGGAAGCCTATCTTCTTTTCTCACAGCACCAAAGAACAGCTCTGGTTTAATGGGAGAACGGGAATTATCCAAGATGCTGTGTTGGGACAATTTTCAAGCCAAGCCCTGTCAATCACCATTATTGGTGCTGATGTGGCAGTCAAAGGTCAGGGATTGCTCACAGCCAGCGCTCTCCCAATGTCTCAGATGATGGCAGCCATGCAACTGCCTGTCCGTCACAATCAGAGCTATTAATACAGTAGTTAGAAAGGTCTAGAGTGATCTAGGAGATCCAACACTGCAGCAAGACACAGGGATAGAAAAATGCAATGACTCAAACAAATCCGTTTAAACAATATAAATGTAATCCACTGACAGATTAAAACCAGCTTCTGCTACAAGAGAAAACTTTTATTTCCTTTGAAAGAGAAAAACATGAAATCCAGCAACATCCCTTGCCAAAATAAGCAAATCTCTAACAAAACAGAAAGCTGAGGTCAAAGATCTAGGGYAGACCAACAGAAGCAGCCTTTCATGCTACAATCAGAGAGCAAGGTTTTACCCTCGCGTGGCACAAAAAGATAGGTACTCTTCTCTGGGTAAAGMAGCAGCTGAGTAGGTAAAACAGGAAAAGAAATAACCTTTCTCTGGGAACACCTTTTCGAATATTTCCTTGCTCTTCAAGCCCTTCCCTGACTATTGCTCCCACTTCCATTCTAGAACAGAATCTCTTCCAATGCTTGTTTCTTCACTGCTGGCCAGCACTGCATTGCTACAAGAGAGAAGTACACATACTTGTCTCACCCTTGTTGCAGCACACTATGCCACAGGTAACACAGTGACAGGTACATGAACACATACAAGAGAGTGCCTAGATCYCAGAGGAATCTGAAACTCTGCAAGCCCACTGACTCTCCAAATGGATCCCTATTTGATACATCATACTTAGGAAGCAAATCTCATGGCTTCCRCTCACAGCCTTCATGTGCAACTCCAAAGGAGGCCTGTGGGATATGTGAAGACTGCAGGATAATATCTTAAAGAGATGTGCTGATTTCTAATATCTGTGTGATGAACCATGTACCATTACCCCCTCCTGTGCAGGAAAGGATCTAATTCTTGTTCTGGAGGTGAGACACTCAGCTGGAAACAAGGCTGATGGAATAAGTGTACGATGATTATATTGCATCTTCAAAATCGAGTCGCATTATCTAATCACATGTATAACAGGCTGCCTGACAAGACATTTCCTTGGCTTGCTGCTCTGACAGTTGCTATCTCTTCCTAAAGAATAATGGAAAGGCTGAAATGCTCCAGGCAGGACTCAGTGCAGACTGATACTTACGCTGCACCCAGTTGCCTGTCACTGGGCTCAGGAAGTTGGGATATAGGCCCTGCGGCTTCTCAACTCTGTTCAGGACTTTGCGGATGTTCATCACCTATGAGAGATGAGACAAGAACCATGTTACTTCTCTGCTGAAAAGGCTGACAGCTTGTTTTGTTACTGAAGACTGACTCCTCAGTTTTGATGCCTAGCTGAACAAGCACAGCAGCCTGCAATGTTGTGAATCATCACACAAGTGGAAGTCAGCAACATGGTCTCCAAGGAATGGTCTGTGACAGAGGAACTTTCCTCCTGGATTCTCAGCACAGTCTTTATCCAGTTCTATGGGTTTTTAGAAATGGTTCTGAAAAGCTCACAAGGCCCCAGTTCAAAAAGCAGTGGAAGTAATCCCCTGCCAATGGTCCAGAAGGAATCCTGAGGATTTGGGATCGGAGTGGAAATGTAGGAGAGGTAGAGGGTGGTTTTTTCCATGATTCAAAGTGAAAGGAGTGGCAGAGATGAGTGACTCACATGGCACTTAAATTCATCATGTGCTCACTCAACCTGATAAATTGGGGCCTTTAATTTCAACAACAGGCAGCTCCTTTAATATGCTACATCAGATTTACTTATTCTCTAAAACCTCCCTTGGTTTCACTCCCATTAAATCCAATAGGCCTTTCCCATAAGGGATGAAGTTAAATGGTATGCAGCATAAATATTCTATTATAACCTACAGAGCAGCTAATACACTCTAAACCTTTTATAAAATTAGACAATTTGTACGCCAAAAGCTGGCTACAGGCTTAAGTCAGTGCTTCCAAGTAARTCATCAGGCTGCATAATATTTACTGTAGTTTAGTAGCATGGCATATGAATGACATGTTTAAATAAATGACACAGATAGACTTTATTCCTGCTAAAATCACACAARTCCCAAGCTGCAAGCTAATGAGTTGATCTGTTCCTCTGATGTCAYTTCCCACAAAATGGGCTGTTTGAGCCCTATCATCCCAAGTTTTATCTCTCAGAGGGTATTAGGATGAACATGATACGTTTTCTGTGGCGCACACAAGGCAGGCTCAGGAGAGTCCATTAGAAAGGTCCTGCCAATATCCTTTAGCTGGTTTATGAGTCTGAGATGAAAACATGTTATCTTGGGGATAGAGGCTTGAACCTGGCTCAACATGGCACAATTTGAACGTGGAATATGGATTCCAGCAGTTCTGGCTTGCAATGTTACATCTTCTTACCTTGTGTTTTCAGTGCTCATCCCTCTCTGTTTTCCTCCTCCATTTCTTTCCCTCACCCTTTCCCTCTACTGGTCTCTTCTCAGTTCCCCCTTCCCTGCTCTGAGTGATTCATCATCATTGTCAAGAATCATTAGCTTGTCTTTTTTATTTCAAATTGCCAGTCTTTCTTTATCTTGCCTACAAAGTTCCCTGGGTTTCTAGTTTCCCWGCACCCTCTGCTATTCCCTCCTGCTCATTCCTCTGTGACATTTCTCTTGCTCACCTCACCACTTTGCTTTCCACWTGCTTCATCGTATTCTCTGTTTTGCTCTTGTAGCTTCTTCTTTCTCTTTCTTCCCTTCCCTTCCCCTTTTCAGTGACCAATACACTAGAAAAGGACCGTTTTGAGCCTTTTACTGGTAATCYCGGAACAACTGTTTGTTTTCATCCCATTGTGGGGCTTTGGACTGGCCCCATTTCCTTTGGGCTCATGGGAGTGGTTCAGATTCTAACTGGAACAATTTGTTTCCCTCAAAGCTGGTTCCCTGGGATGTGCATGATTTGCTGGTATCCAACAGCATATTTATTAAATCGGTCCCACATGCACTACAAGATCACTTGTTAAAAAAAAAAAGAAGGAAAAAAAAAGGAGCTCAAGCTAATGTGAAATATTAACAGATTTTCAGTTACAAGTTAGACGAAAGGAATCCAATGTGTCAACTGTCAGGCTTTTCCTACACAAGAAACCTCAGCAGAAATCTTGCTGGCTGGAGGATAGCATTTAGTGCCTGTTTAGAGTGGAAAGGTCTCTAAGTACAAGCCAATACTATTAGGATATCATAATTAAATATTATCTTTGCAGCCAGCACCCAACAGAGGGATTAATTTTGCCTGTGCCTTTGTGTTTAGTAGGTTTTTACTACAACTTCACATCACTGAGACATTGGGAAAACATCCCCATCTCCCTTTCTGCTGCCAGGAAGGGAGGCAGGGAGGTGGAAAGGCTAAAGCATTGTAAACGACCAAAGAAAACACCGGGGCAGCTGCCTTTCAAGGCCAGTCAGCATGACAGGACCTCCATTCGGAGGCTGCTGTGACCTTTTCACTGGACTGGTGCATAGGATGCTCAGAGGCCTGRTGACCTAGTTATACTGCTAATGAGCAGAGACAGCAAACATGACTTTGCTGTCATGTTGTCTGCTGTGGGTAGGTCAAAGTGCTGCTCTGCTTCATCCTGCCCCCAAGACCATGAACAGACCAGTTCACTAAAGACTAAGGTGGGAAATACTTGCCTTTTCTGCAAACACCGGGTTGCCGGAGAGCTCTGAAAGGTGCAGGAATTCTAAGTGCAAGGTACCAAATTCTGCTAGGATGCTGCTTCCGGCAGATGCCCAACCCCAACTCCAACTCATGCCGCTGCAGGGAGAGAAAAGGGAGCATTCATTACCAAGCAAAGTCTGAGGTCACCCCACTGCCGCAGTGCAGACTGTGCCTTTGCTACGTGTACGTAATGAACAGCAGGTATCAACAGGGACCACATAAAGGTCATACATAGACTGTTTAGAACTCTTTCACATTGAACAATTCCAGTGGCACAGAACAATAGTTTTAAAAAGGATTGTTTACGATAGGGCAACTACACAGATTGCACATCCTGGCCTGCATGCTAGAGTTGCTGTCGGAGGGAAATCTCTCCCAAACAGATCAGCTTAGACCAAACTATGGAAGAACACTCGCAGGTTGCCCTACATAWGATAGTTTGGGACAAAACCTGCCTTTAAGCAGTTTGAGCTGAACTCTTGTGTCTTAAACATCCCACAAGTCTGATAAGGCTGAAATCTTATTTTATGGAGAATCCAGAATATCTCTAAGCACCTCATTTCAACAAGATCTCACACTCTTTATGCAGATATGACACTGACATCGCTAAAATGTTTTTGGTTGCATGCAGCAACATCAATGCTTATGGGAAAGAAACCATTGGGCACACTCGACTAATGAAAAAGCCACGGGTAAACTGACATCTGCACATGTCAAATCTGACTCTAAAAGCACCCCACTGGTGCTTATCTTATATGGCTTGCAAGCACAGTTGGCCAGGACAAAGCTTCAGAAGCCGGCAAAGACTGTGTGAAGTCAGTTATACCAAGTGCCTTCCACCCCTATTTTGGGCATATTGAGAATCATTCTCAGCCTCTGTTTTCCTCCTGGTAGCCTTGCTATTGATATCTCATCCTGACAAATCCATGCAAAATGCRGCTATGGAAAAAATCYTCTTTGGAGCAAAGAGCAGATTCTSAGAGGAAGAGGGCATAATTTCCCCCTTTATCCCATCCAAAAGGACATGGCTGCAGCTCTTCCAAGCACTAATAACCTCATGCATCTCCCTCCTGGATTTGCATTTATATTTGATCACATCCYTCTTGTGTCCCACTGCTACAGATTACAGCTCTGTGCCTCTCTGAAATCTACACGGACATGAAAAGTGACATATATCTTTAGGCCTTGGACCTAAAATAGCCCCTGCAAGTGCTGGCCCAGGGAAACTYGGCAGAGCTGTTTCAGAACTGATATGACTTTGATTTTCATGTCTCTATGAGTAGTTTGTGGTCGATACTGATGAGGTAGCAAATTTCCAGTTATGGGGGAGGGGACACTAGATGGCGCCTGAAAGCTTGGCTATTTGAAGAAAAGGGTTTCTGTTGTTTACAGGAGGCTAAAACTAATGATCTTTTGGGGTGGGGGGGCAGAGTTTCCTTTCCATGTGATATACAGAAAACCATTTCAGCTCCAGAGCCGTYCGTTTTGCCTCCAGACAAAAAGAGCCATTAGATAAGCAATATGTTCACGCTGTTTCAAATTGCTCAGTCACTGCCAAACGTCAGCCTTTCCTGCAAACTGTCAGGAGGCTATATCACCAACCTTTCCTTCAAAAACACCGTCTGCAGCTAAAATGGTACCTCAAACAACACAGAGTGTTTATGGCAGAAACCTCCCTGCGCAGGCTGAAAGGCAGGCTCTCCGGTCTGACCAGGTGAAGGGCGGTATTAATGTCCCATCAGACATTCACATTAAACCCAGCAGTAGCTGGCCCCAAGAAGAGCAGGCTTAATAACCCCATGGAGTGCTCGTCTCTATGGAGTCAATTACTTTTTCTTTATTTACTGCACCAAAGGGACACAGTAACAAATGCAATCTCACAAACAGAAACAGCCTTCTGAGCTGGTTCAGACGAGGTGTGCTTGGAAGCAGCCAAATGGCAGTGACTCTTGGGGTGTCACAGCAGCTGACATAGCCCTGCTGGGAACTTCGGTCCCAAACACACTGTGAGCCACTGCCTGCAAGGACTGTGTTGCTGGGAAYCCAAGCCCTGTGTTGGGGGGGAGAGATGGCGAACCCCGGTGAACTCAGKGAGAGGTGGTCTGGCAGAAACAGTGTGTCTGCACTGTGTCCCTGGGTTAAAGAGCAGCCTGAAATGACCCCTTGCAGGAAAACATTTTTTTTGGCATTACAGGCTGAACAAACTGGATCTTCACATCTGCCCTTTATTCTAACATCGAAACCTTTTAAGTACCTTGGTTTTCAAGACAAAAGAAAATGCCCAGAGCTGCCTCTGTTCCCCATATAAATGCATTTTGATTGCTCAATTGCAGTGGGTCATTATCCTCTGCAAGTATAGACTGAAACTGGCTATTTCCCTCACAGAGACCCAAAGCAGCAAAACACTGCCAATTCAACCCAGTGGCCAGAAGAGGAGGATGTGGAAGAATGTGGCGGTGCAAAGGGATGTGAAGGGGGGCCAGGACCAGGAGGCATCAGAAGAGAAAGCACAGCACAACATGCAGGCAGRGAGGACAGAGAAGCAGTTTGAAAAGACAATGTATGGCAAGATCTGGCAGAAAATGCAGCAGTTGGACCAGCAGGATGGAAAACAAGCCTGTGTGAGATATGATATGAGGGCCTTTGTGAAAACAGAAGGCCACAAGGAAGCACATCAGCAGAGGGGACACAAGAGGAAAAGGTGGTGCAAGGTGATACGAAGAGATAAGGCCACCTGGCTATAGGAAGAGCAAAGGGAGGGTCTTTCTGCTTGCATCCCCAAAATATCTACTCAGAATTAATGCAAAGCCAGCTTTTGTTTGTTTCAAATTTCTGAATTTCATTTTCAGTCATCCCTCCCCCTCCAAAATCCACCACCAACTGAAACCCTGCATATGCTATTTAAAACTCTCCTGCTTCTGAGCTGGTGAGGTTTCTCTGGAATTAGCACATCCTTGCAAAAGTAGAATTGGGGACCAGTTCCTTCTTGCAAAACTCTTCTGAGCTTTGGATTGGCCCTGACTTGTGTTTTAAACATCYCCTCTCTCCATATCATCTCACTCATCTCTGCTTCCATACCCATATGCTACTTCATGCTGAATACTCCCTTCCCCTCTGGGTTTACAGGCTTTGGCTGGTCATCATGTTCCTGCAGTAGCCAGGCTACAGATTTAGCTCACTTCAYCCTTTCTCCTAAATTTATTCATACTCCAGGCCCTCCTAGCCATATCATGGCTCTAAAGACAGAGCTCCAAACAGTAATATGGGCTCTGGATTTCAGGCTCTGTGTTAYTTTGATTTTCTTTGTTCTTAGTCAAGGTCATCAGCAAAACATTTTGGGAATGTCTAGGCAGGCACAGTCTGTTTCGATTGTCTTCACAAAGGGCAGGGGAGGGTTTGGCATTTCTGCAAAAGGTTAGTCTACGCTGAGCCTTTATCACCACAGATGAAGCAGAATGTCTCTTCTGTAAAAAGAAACAATTAAAGCGGTAGTGGTGGTGGTTCAAATTTTCACTGGGATCACATGCAGATGAGACAACCGAAGTGTGACAGTGAGAACTGAGCAATGGATTGGCCCGAGTCAAACATTTGATTCTTGCRCTTCACAAGGACAGGAATCAAACAGGACGTCTGAGCTAAGAGATGAATAAAGATTCTCGCAGCTGCTGCTCTGAGTATTACAAGAGGTAAGGATGAAAGGCTTTTGTTAACCCACATTTCCTGCTGTCTACGTTTCAGCCTGCATGCAGCTTTTTCCCAGGGGGATTGGTTAATAGGTATCAAAATGAACCTATGAGCCCTTATTGGCTGGGAACACCATCTCTTAGTGAGATTCAGAGAKTAAAAGTCCAGCCTCCAGGTTCACATCTCTCTGTTGAGTGACCTTCAGCAAGCTATCTAACCCAGCTGCCTCAAAGCTCCCCTGTAGCWTGAGAACACCACCTACCTGACATGAAACACTGCGACTCGAAGAATACACACGTGGCTGAGTATTGCCAGCAGGGAAAAAAACAGAGGATCTGTATACTTCCCCCTTTCTGCAAACCTGTCTGCTAGTCCCATCCAATCAATTTCCCAGTTTCCCAGGTATGAAGCCTGGATAAATTCACATGCATCTAGTGGGGCATACTGCAAAAATACAGAGCGTGACACATGCTACATGCAGACTACAAATATCCTTTTAAAGAAAATGACAGTGAGGAAAATGCTATTGCAGCAGGGAGCCCTGCCAAGAGATAAGGAAGAAACTGTCGATAGCCTAAAATTAATAATACACAGCTGGGGTTAACTTGAGTCACCTGCAATCTCTGCCAAGGTACCTCTTGGTTTTGGGTTGGCAAAACAAATGACCTCGAAGAATCTGCACTAGAGGGGGGCACCTCTGAGGAACTGCTGCTGTTCCTGCTTGGGTCTTGGTCTTTTGCAAACATTCAGTAATGAAATGACATGCTCATAAGGACGTGTGTCTTGCCTGCCCAGATTTATGACGCCGCGTGGGATACCAGTAGGGGTGTTAAAAGCTGGCAAAAGTTTCTCTCCAAGTTCCAGAGCTTTACTCTTGAACACCTGTTAAAAGAAGAGAGGAAAAATATTTGAGGGACCACTTGCAAATACTAGTTACACTGGATTCTTCCAGATGTACTTTTTCAAGCATGCCATTAAAGAAAGATGAAAGTACTGCACTGTAAGAATCTGTCATTTCAGGTCTCAATCCACTCCTGGGTGGATCTGGACCAAAAGTCATGGAGAACTTTGGTGTCTATCTGAATGGTCTCTAAAAATCTGTTCTAAGCCAGTCTTAAATTTCCTGGCAAACAGTGAACCTAGATAAGATCAGCCAGAGCTGCTGAGCTCACAGAACACCCCAAATGCCTCCGTGGCAAATTTCTGTGATCTGTTCCTGTTACTGCCCATGCATACCCAGGGTAGGAGTCTGGAATTCAGCCACCATCAAAGCTGGGGTAAACAAGAGTGGCTACAGTTCAGTGAGCTTTGTGGGACCCTCTCCTAGCTCTTGTCCTTATACCCACTGACCTCACAGGGCCTACTGAACCTCTGCTCAAGAGGAAGCTCAAAATTTTGGGCTGCAGCAATCCTTTTCTGCATTACCTTCTCTTGAAACCAAGGACCTTTCAGGATCAGCAAGTGAAGCTCAACATAGGGCTTAACTCTCATCAGCACACCCCTGATCTCCTATTCCCTGAAGATCTTGGCTGTCTAAACAACTGATTATAGTAGTACATCCCCTTTGACCAGCTGAACAAGAAATGAGTTCCAGCAGCCAAATGTCTCCTCTTCAAATCTTGCTGCTCACTACAAATGCTGGAAGTAGCCTTGCTCATTGCCTTGTCTTTCTGCTTTCATATGAACTGACCCAAGGAGCATCCTTTAGGGGACAAATCCTTCTCCTTTCCCAATGTGGCTGAGGACACAGGGATGTGAAATGCCTAAATTAAAATAAAAAAAAAAAAAATTTCTAGGGAGAAGCACTGTCAGATTTTCATCGGTTTGCCTCGTTGTTATTATCTCCTATTGCAAAAAACATGATTTTCAACAAACAGTCTTGTACTTGCAATCTTTCCCAGGAAGGTTTCATGGTTTCATCTCTAAGCTGCTCCTTTTCCATTTTTAATGCCTCAGTTTTGGGCTTTCAAATCAAATTATAGCTTATGGTGGCTTGCAGCACAAAGCTACCATACACAATTATTTTGGGACAAACTGATACAAGCACTAATCTTTGCTCCAGAGATTAGTCCTGATCAAGGGAAGCCTGTAAGTGACTTATGAGATAAAGCACAAGCCTTTTACCTCTAGCCCCCCTATACAGCCCAAGCTGTCATACTAGTTTAAGAAGGCAGGAATTTATTACTCTAAAAATACAGCACAGAGGAATCCTGAGCTCTCCTGCAGGCTTGCAGGGCTTTGATACACTCAAAAGGAGGTGAGTTTGATTCAGAAAGGGAAGCCAAGAGACAGGGCCTCAATTCTTGCATTTCAGCCTGGTGACACCAACCAGGTATGCGACAGGCACTGCCCTGGCTGCTGCATCACTGCTGACTATGCTTTAAAGGAGCTTTATGGTTTAATATGATTTCTTCTTGGTCTGCTGATGTGAAGCCTGGTAAAGTTGTGACTGAGACAGACCCTGAGTCGGGACACTGAGTCTTTGAGAGTTTTCCCTGGAGGGAAATCACAGAGGAAACTCATTCCTGGAACTCATTTAAAATGCAACCTTAGTAACAGAGCAGCTCCTGTGAATCTATGGATCAATGGTACCACTATGCAATGATGAGCTATTCTATCTATCCTACCATGGTAGACAGCACTCAGCCATGGTTGGTGGGAGCTGACCTCTCATTTACAGCCAATCTTACAGTTCCTTCACTCACAAAACTCCCTTCCCTCCCCCCCAAATCAGAATTTCTGCTTGCCTAAGATTTCCAGGGCAGAGGAATAATCTCTTCATCTCCATACCAGCTGTAAAATTTCAGTTCAGTTATATTATAAAACAGATTATGGCATTAAGCCTCAGCCTCTGCTAGGCTGGAGAGAAAGAAGTGCCCCTATCCCCAGGGCACTTCATTTTGCAAATTACTGCTAAAGAAAGACTGCCCAGGCAGAATTTGGAGCACTTGTCACTAACCAGTTGTTGCCCCTTAGTAGAGGGGCAGAGTCTGGAATGATGTTTGATGAAATATTGCCTATATTTAGGGTACAGAGTAACCATAAAGTAGCAGGTACAAAGACAAAGATAGTGCAAATGGCGTTTCACTGGGGAGTAGTGTATTCAACTGAAAATGCATCTTGTTAGAACTGCCCACTGGAGAGAAGTTCTCTGCTGATGAGCCATGCATGGTGTATGCAAGGTAATTATGTGAGACTTAATTAAAAGAACATTAGTGGCATTTTGATATTCATAAAAATGATAGGTTTAGCCTGTTGTTACGGAGCGATTATCTGATGTTCAGTGAAAAGCTGCTGGAGAACCCTTTCAATTCACTATTGGTGACTGAGACACACACTATTGGTGACTGAGACACACACTATTGGTGACTGAGACACACACACAGGGCTGCTGAAACAAACCTCTTCTCCAGTTAAGTAGTACGCGGCCAACAGTCCTCCAATATAGCGGATGTTCACCTCAAACAAGGATGCTTCTCCATTCTGAAAATACATAATGATATTCTTGACTGCAAAGTGCATATACAAATAGGAGCTAAGGGGAATGGCTTATAGACAAAAACTTGTCTTCCACTCTTCACGCACAGTGTCATGTAGCTTTTCATCTAGGATCTCAAAGCACTTCATTTGCTTTACAGTGATGGCTGCATCCTGAAGGGAAGAACCCCCCCCCCCAGCTGTCCATTTATCACCAGCTGACAAGAAGTCTTGGAAGGTGCTTTCTGCTATTCAAGGACTCATCTCAGCTTGGAGGCTCAGAAAGCATCACAGCCTAAGGGGCACCTGTCATGGGCATGTCTAAAGAGAAATAAACTGAGTGATGTTCATGTGCCCCACGACCAGAGACAACAGACACAGATGGATCTGGTTCACTGAATCGCTCAACAACCCACTCATCTGGAACAAGTTATGCTCTAGCTACTCAGCAGATGATCAGCTAATGTCAAAATAATTGCGTTCAAAATGAGTTTTTACCAAAAAAGCATGCTTCTGGTTGGTGAATCTGCATGACAAATGATTGCTACACTCACGCAAATGCATAAAGCCACAGACCAGAAAGGTATTCTGCTGACACAGAGCCTTCAGCAAGTAGGGAAAAAGGAAGGGGCACTTAAACCTCAGCACAAGCCTGTCCTTTCCAAATAATCTGCGCAAGTCCTTTCTCTAGATCTCCAGATGAAGACTGAAATGACATGGACAGAGTAGTGCACCCAGAGTTTGTGGGTCCCTGTCTCACTCTTCTGGACTATCAGAGTTCCTTATACATAGCCAATTTTTAATTAATTTCCCTCTTGCTCTTCCTCTGCTGTACATTCTGACTCCACTGATTAATCCATAGCACTCATTCTTGTCTTTACAGATCAATCTATTCTGCAGGCCAAGATTAAAAGCTTTTATGAAATCCGGATAAATTATCTCCCAGTTGATTTTGTCCCTTGTTTATCGATTCAGTAATGTACTGAGAGCATTCACCAAATTTATCAGATGTGGTCTTCCTTTTGTAAATATATGAATGCCAGTCGTGCCCTCGCAAATGATACTTTTCTATAAAGGCAGCTGCATGCATTGTTCCCATGGGGAGAACCATTTTTTCACAACAGACAACTAGGCTGGCATTAAAAAAAAAAGAAGTTTGAACAGCACTCAGCTTTTAACATTCTCCCTGTGCCACTGATATGACTCCATCCGCTCTCCCGCAAGAAGCACAGAGCTGGCTTGGATGCTAGTAGTCAGAACAACAGCAAGCGGCCCCAGCCAGAGTGGGATAAGCAACAGGAGCCTGTACTGCAAGGCAGGTGCTGTGCTCAGGGCCCCAGCAAATCTGACACTAGCTCTAAGAAAATGTGGCTAGAAGACATTCGAAGGGCATGGAAAGTGAGCAGGGCTAGCCATTTTCAAGAATGATGCTCTTCCACCCAAAGCTGAGCTCAATATGTTCCCTCATTTTGCTGCCAAGGCACCTTTCTCCCAGTGCAGAGGATCCACTGAAGATGATACCAGTGAAGAGTCCAGTCAAGGAGATTAGTATTTACAACCTTGATCTATAGATATGTAAAAAGAAAACTTGCACTATCACATACAGATATTTAATTGATACAAAGAGCAATTTGCTCTTTGATGAATAAAACTTCCTTGGAGCACCTATTATTTTTAAAACCCAAACACAAAAAGCATTTAAACACTGAACTACATTTTCAGTCAGACACTGAGAGTCTCATTCAGGGTCCCCTGGCTGGACTCCTTCTCCATGTGTAAGCAGATGGGCTGAACCTCAGTAGTCTCTTTTAGCCTCACCCCCCCACCCAAAACAACAAACAAAAAACCCCAACCCCAAGCAGCAAGTTGAGTCATTTCTTCCCTCGCGAGACTTCATATTTCCTCTCCTCAAATGATTCTAAGAGAAAACTCTGTGATCAGAACTGGCTGAACTCAGAGGGAGCATTTCTGTGACACAAGCAGGCATTCTCAGTAATTGACTCACCACATTCAAGTCAAAACTCTTCTCCACCCACTTCTTTGCTTCTTGGAATTCCTCCTCAAGTTCCATGACATACAGAGTATCTAAGGCATCCACCACTGTAGCTCCTCGAAGGCCTCCTGCATTGCAAAGAGAATAACATGATGAATCCTCATTTGTGCCTTCTCTTCCTGCTCTAAGCCAACCTCTGTTGGTTTTATTTGCCCCATTCCACTCTGGAGTGAATGGGAGAGGCAGCAGCTTCCAGCCTCAATGCTGGGGATGTCTGGATGGGATCCAGCAAGATGATCTTGGCCACAGTCTAGGTTGAGATCCTCCATCGGGACTAGTGTGCTCAGCTGCCCACAATGGGTTGCTTTAGAGAGGCCTAATTTTCAAAGGCCTGATCAAGTATCTGAAGGGAGGATGTCAAGGGGACACGGACAAACTCTTTTCAGTTGTCCCATGTGACAGGACAAGAGGCAATGGGCAGAAATTGAAGCACAGGAAGTTCTGCCTGAACGTGAGGGGGGATTTCTTCCCTGTGAGAGTGACGGAGCACTGGCACAGGTTGCCCAGAGAGGCTGTGGAGTCTCCTCCTCTGGAGATCTTCAAGGCCTGCCTGGATGCAACCCTGTCTAACATGCTCTAGGTGACCCTGCTGAGYGGGGAGGTTGGACTAGATGATCTCCAGAGGTCCCTGCCAACCTTACTGATTCTATGATTCTATGATACTGTTTTGAAAAAATAACCCCGTGGAACAGCTCAAAGTCCATACTTTAAGTCACTAGTCATGACTGCAAATCTTGGCCTTGTTTTCCAGTTCTTGCCTTGGCCAGCATCATTAAGGAGATTCCAGCCCTAATCTTTGTTCAGCTGCAAACCTAAACTTAGTCTCTCTCTAATCCAGTTACAAGCCTAGCCCTCTCCTATAGYCTTCTTCTAAGTAATGGCAGAGAATTATGTTTTTATTGTGCAAGACCATTCAGGACAGGAAGCTGATCATTCTGTCCTGATGCAGTATTTGTTATCTTGGGCACAAAGTAATTTTGCACCATGTCATGACTCAGGGTTTCCGATTACCAACACACAAAATGCAGCATCAGCTAGACCAGAAACTAATCTCAATATATCTTGAAAACAGAAAGAGGGTGATTTTGGACGCAGCTCCCTTGCTTTGGCTAACAGAACAAATGGGCCCCATGAGCATGCTCACCATTCTCCAGCAGATGGCAATGGGACACATGCATATCAAGCAAATACCAACAAAGTATTTGAAACTACCATATCATCCATGCTTTCTTTTTTTTTTTAAAAAAAAAAGGGGGGGGGGGAGGAACATACCAAAAGCATGCCAGGCTTCTTCTCAAGCAAACAGACTGTAGGAAAGCTTCCAACGAGACAGAATAACATGGCATACTATGCTAGGATGAGAAAGCTATACAGGGTGTGTAGACAGACAATCTTGTAGCAGTTGAGATTAAATGAAACTAGAACTGCAAATAATGTTAACAACCCTGGGTTTAGAACATTGCAGTCCTGGAGTTTTATTTCTGTTATGGTTCCCCAAAAGCATTCCTAGCAGTAGAAGGCAAGGGATATGAAGCGCATCACAGTTCAACACCCTTTGGGATTTAACTACCTTCACTTTCCTGGGTAACTCAGCAAATATAGCTCCTCACTTGGAGGATTACAGTTTGGACAAACAGAAGCTTCTCCATCATCTCTCTACACATGTAAGGCAACAGAGACTTAGGTGAGAAATTGTTGTTGTATTGCCATTAGCAACATGCACCTGTAGGCTCCCACTCACACACACATTGCTTTGTTACAGCCACTTTCCTCTCTACTCCCTGACAGTCATGGTGCTGTGAGGTTCCTGGCCACAAAGATGCTTGGATGAGGATCAGGTTTTGCTTCTGCAGATGTAGAAGCTGCKTGTACCAGCTCTGTCCATATCGCCTCCCTTGTCAGTGCATTCAGAGACTCGCACACAGTGCTTATGCCCAGGGGCTTCCTGAAATGTATTTCTATTTGGCTCAAGTCAGTTCCATCTTCTCACTGACCGACTTTAAAACATCACTCTGAATTTCCCTAGCTTTCCCAGAACTTTTTTTTAATTACACGTTCAGATTGAGATGACGCTATTGTAATGCTTTCAGTGTTACTTCAGTTCTAGTTCTATTTGAGAGAGGAAAGCCCAGAGGGGAAAGGAAAGCAAAGGTGAGTCATCTGCCACAAACCTTATGACCTTGGTCTTCTCTTACTTGGGGGTGGGGGTGGGGGGGTAGAGAGAGAGCGCAACTGCCTCTGACATACACCATTCCCTTTCCCCAAAGGGCAAGTGCTCAGATCCACAGATTTTGTGCAGGGCTCATTTATGCTTTCAACATTCTTCTCCCATAAAAAAGGCATCCTCTCTTATTTTGTTGATGTTACAAGATTGCAGTTTTGACACTTTTCAGCCAGTCAGCACATCATTGCTTTAATAAAAACCCAACCAAGACTTTACTGCTCAGCTACAGATTGCTAGTTTTCAGATGTTGTCCGCATCAAAAACAGGAGCTGTGGAAAAGGGAAAAAGGCAGTGCAGACAGCCTCTAGAAATTCATTTATACTTATAGACTTGGGAAATGCTCACCTAACTGCAGCTATCTCCAGAAGAGCAAAAGATGGAGTCAACCAGCCACTGGATCAACCAGTGGGATCTAAAAAACAACACCGAGCTGATGCTTCTGTGGCATGTTTTCCAAAAGCAGTGACCATGAAATCAACATCATCCCAGTCAGACCTGTTTTTAATCAACCTTAATGATTCTTCAATATTAATGATTATGTGATTTTTATGCACTTTCCTATTAGTGAGGAGAAACACACCAGCTCTGAGCAACACAGAGACAGGCAAAGCATTCTAAAAAAGAAGGAAGGACAGTGCTGCCTGAGGCACATCCCATTACTGTGATATTCTGAGAGTAACACTAATGGGCTCGATTTAATTTGATCATATAATCCACAAAGCCTTTCATAATCTGTAGAGAGACAATGAAAAAGAAGTTGGATTTGCTCAAACTAATCTGAGACAAAGAGACAAAAGTTACAGTTCTGAGATGATTGAAATAAAAAAGAATACTGCCTGAATTTACAGAGCCTTTTATGTTTTTAGCAAGTAATGCCTTTAAATACAAGAAATGCACCAAGGGATTAGGAATATGCTTGGATCTTCATTACAGCATAGCTCCAAGTTGCTTCGCTTTCCTCCCCTGTATTTGGCAAAGTGGAGGGCAAACTCTGCTTCCCTACTGGTTTGCCTTTTTGTCATTTTAAGCATTTGTTTTAACACTTGCATATCTGAAGAACCATAGCTGGTGTTTTGTACAAGGGTCTTGTCGACAGTCTTTTTCTTCTGTGCCAGCTTTGAAGCAATTGCAAAATGCACAGCTGACTTTTTTCCTAGAGCTAACAAAGTATATTTCAAGACCAAGAGGTACCATGTCAGCTTCAGCTGTCTCACGAGAATGATTAAAAAAAAAGAACCTCCCTCCTATCCACAAATGCAGAGAGCAAACCATGCATCAAGACTTCTCTGCTGTGTCTCTGTGACATGTCAGGCCAGAAAAAAGACATCTGAAGAGGACCCAGACCCTCCTGTGTACAGCAGCACATCACTTCAGGAGAATATTTATTGCTTTCAGGTGCCTACTCAGGCTTTGCTTCATCAGATCATGACAGGGCTTGTGACACAACGTCCAGTAGCTATGATTATGACCAGCTGTCAGAAGACAGTGCTATACATATCCTAGAATATTTATTACAATACATATGCACCCATTTATAAAGGTGGTGATATTTGCTTGACACACTGTGTATTTTGAGAGATGTTAAAAAATAATCACCTTCCCCAATCTACACATTATAATGCAAGGGATATAATCAAAGGGGAAGCAGCTTCAAGGAGGAAAGAAATCAAAACCCGGTCTGTCACTACTTTTGACTCTTGCTGACACTCCTCTCTCTAAATTACTGGTTTCAGCCTCATTGTACTCTCTCTCTGATGGAGTTTTGAAGTAGAAACCAAGGAAACCTCTAAAGAAATTCTTCTGAAGGTGCCCAGAAATGGCAGCTATGGCTTTGAAGCAAGACTCCATGTCTGAGTTTCTGCCTGTCTCCAGAAATCTTAGGCCCTGTGCAGAAAAAGTATCCCGGATCCCACTGCAAAACTGCCTTGAAGTAGAGATACACCATGCTTCAGAGAGAGGCAAAGTTGCTTAGCTGATGGCCAAAAGGGAAGCTATATATGCTGGAGTTGTCTGGGACCCACAACAGTTTCCTATACTGCCCAGTGAGAGCACACGGTCATTCTAAATAGGAAAAAGGAACTCATCCACTGCTATCAGTGGGAAGATCTGGTATCTGAAGTAGAACACAAGGATGTCTGTCTAGGGACCTGCACATTTCTAACTGAAGGACTATGTGGCAGCTCTTGTGATAGCAAGTGGTAGGGTCTTTGTCTGGAGTTTCATTTGTGAGAACACAGCAAACCAGTAGTAGCTCATGGTAGCAATACAAAGATTCATCTCTTCAGCACCTTGAGCCAAAGGAGACCCCGTACCACCCCGTTCCAAGCCGCAAGTGTATTTGTTCTCTTGTGAATGAGAAGAATGGTGACATCCATGGAACAACAAGGCTGCTCTATTCCTACTTCCACCCACTCAGAGGGGTGATCATCTGTCTGCTCACATGTGAACATTACCACAGAAATCACTAACAAATATTACATTAATTAACATAATGCTTGTGAAAGGTGCTCAGTGGACTGCTCCTCGGAGAGCGGAAGGCATTGTACGCACACTGTGCCTACGGAAGGCAAACCCCCACAGCCTCACTGAGTACATGCCCTAATGCCAGTCTGGAGGGAACAGGACCATTCAAGCTATTCCATCTCAGAGGGGCTTTCATGGGAACTAACAGTAGCTCTGTCTCTATAAACACCACAGATAAAGCCAGTAACAGCCCATTCTAGTCTAGGGAAAATCAGCTGAATAGATTGTCTCATTCACCTCTGTTCCTCTCATCTCTTACCCTGACTTGTTCCCGATGCCTGCTATTTTGTGTGTTCATTAATATAACCTATAGCAAGACTTCTAAAGACAAAACGCATTGGTAAAGGCTCRTTAGGAGGTTTAAGTGTGTTCATGGGACCAGATGGAGAACACTTTGTAAGTACAATAACCACCAAAGAAACTAACAATTAAAAAAGCCTACTATGCTACTGCAGCTCTGGTGTAGCTGGYGTTGGGGACCTGCTAGCTGACAGGAGGGAAAGCCATCTCTAACACACTAAGCAAAGGTCAGGAGAGAAGAGCTGGCACTGCAAGCTGGCAGATTTGTATCAACTGAAGATGAGCCCACAAACTGAGGCCAAGAAGCAAAAGATGTGTGGTCCCAAACACAAGTTGGATGAGGATGATAAAGGGTGAAGAGCTCCTACTCCAGCTACTAGGGAATCCACAATTAATGGATGGGGACCCTTGGCACATGCACAAGCTTCACCCATTTGCACGTATTCCACCATCCTGCTCTCCTTCAGAGTCCCAGCATGCCAGCGCAGAGGAAAAAATGTGAATACAACAGCTTTCTTCTCAATATACAGTTTAAAGGGAGGTTAGGAGGGCTGATCAAAGGTGGAGAATATCTATGTTACCATGTGCCAGACACGCAAAGGCTAATTAAGGCTTGAAAAGCACTGCAAAGCATCAAGCAGGGACTAAGTATAATTGTGGCAACAATCTCAAACTGCTGCTGCATCCGTGAACTTCCTTTTAGCTACCCATTATCTGCAAATCAAACCCACCAATTTAGGCAAAAACAGGCCAATCAAACACACCAGCTTCAGATGCAGATGAGAAACCTCACATTTGAGCATCAGTAAGAGTTTACATCTTACTTATTGAAGCTTTCATAAGCCACAAGGTCCACTTGCAAAATTCAACTGAAGCCAACCCAAGCCAACCTGCACGCACTCAGGCTTACAGCCAAGGCTTGCCTGAAAATAACAGGGGACTGCCACAAGTCAAATTGGGCTATAACGTTGGTCCAGACATTGCTCACACAGTTGAGTGCCTGCATTAAAAAGGGCCCAGAGGACAGGACTGCAATTTTCAAAACAGTGATCTGCTGGACAAAAGACAAAGTCTTAACACCAAAGAATTGTCTTTTACCTGGAGACAGTGACATTATTCCAGATTTAGTTCTCCTTCAGTCTCTGTGAGAGTCACACAGAACAAAAGACCATCACGTCAGAGAAAAACACAACTTTTCATACGGCTTCTTGCAGCCAGGGTCAGAACTTTCAGGTAGGAGTTGCGGCCTCCACCCTCTGCATACCGCAGCCAGACAACAGCACGCTGAAATGCAGAGTACTGGATGGATTTCTCTTGACAGCAACTACATGAGTGAGGTGTGAGCAGGGACTGAAGGAAAGACCAAAAATAAAGACAGGAAGGGGGAAGAGGGGCAGAGTAAGACTGTGAAGAAAGAAAAACTAAAAACAAAGAGGCTGCAAAGCACTTGCAAGAGCATCCAGGATATTTTCAGTGCGTTTCCTTGGCACCAGAAAACACTGTGGTTTCACTGTGCTCAAAAAAACGATTCGTCTTTCCCTGCTCTGCTCCTACTATATCAGTTCAAATTGTTAAGCACTGCCCATAACTGAGGCAATGTATCAGCTTTCCAGACCTTGGAGTTTGAACCTCATGCTACCTTTTCAGCGGATCCAGTTGCCAACCAACCAAAGCCCCAGTGAATTCCCTCCCATGGGAAAAGGGGCTGGGGTCTGGCAGGCTGCTCTAACAAAGCATCAGTGACTCACTGACATGAGGAGAGACAATGATTAGGCAACAGAGTGACTCACTGGTAACAAAGCATGTTTCATTTACCTTCATTCTACCTCAGGGGGTTTATATTAAGCAGAATAGCATGCTCAGAGAAACGCAGCCCTTGGTAGAGCAGTTTACATTTCAGGACTTTTCTCCAGAATCTCTCTTAAATGCTCTCCATACTAGCTCACATAGGTGAATCAAGCCCTCTTTTTTTTCCTTCCTTCCAGCTTTTCCAGCTCCATCCCTACAAAGCCTGACTAGCTCTCCCACCTAAGGGATATCACCAGGCTCCAGGAAAGAATTTTGCTGAAAATTAAATACATCCTTGGAGTGAGGTATTTAGGGGCTGAGAATCTACTTGTTCAAATCCCTTTGCTGCTGGACTTACCACACAGACCCACACCTGCTCCTCCCAATGGCTAAACAAGAGTCCTAGCCCCAGGGCACATACTCAGCCTCCATAGCTCAGCAAATGTTTGAATTTCTAGGCAGAGTGGAACAGCTGTGATGGGAGGGACAGAGAGTCGCCTTCCCTCACTCCCCTTTTCCCAAAATAGACAATTTGGAGTTCACAGCCCAGATGAGAGACTTGAAGGGCTCCCAGCTGCAAGTCTGTCCCTTGAGAGTCTTTAGAATAGCTCTAAACATGATGCCTCAGCAAACATGTAGCTAAGAGTGGGGTCTTTAATAKTCTTCTTCCTCAGGAAGGAGAAATAGCTTGCAAGTTCCAGAGCCACCTGGTGTCTTGGAATCCAGTAAGCACAATGGTTGGCAGGTGTCTGACCCCACATAGTGCTGTCCTGCTGCAAAGTCAAAAATCACTCATATATCACATATAACAAGGCAGRCTCCCTGTCTCAACCAATTTTGCTAAGTGTAAGGAATAATGACGAATTTAATGCGTGCCTAGATGTACTACCTTTGCAATGCTGGGAAAGGGGAAAGAACCCCCAAGGAGCAGGGGACAGAAGTATCCTTATCAGCTTTTCAACACTACTTTTCTCATGTTAATGTTTAGCTTGACTGAAATAGTTGTCTTCTGYATCACCTTAGAGAGCCAGGTACTGCTGCTGTAACAAACACGCTGCTGTTATGAACCGTCTGGCAGGCACAGGATGGAAGCCCAAACTAACCTCACCAACACACATATTTGGTAGGCAGTGCCAAGGCACCAGMGCAAGCAAAGAGGTTAAGAAATACCATCTCAAATATCAGAGAGACTAGACTCAGGGGGCCTGGCCCAGCCACCTGGCCAACAATCCTTCATGAAGTTTCTCAGCAAACAGAAATTGGATCTTCCATTTTCAAAGTCATWTTAAAAAATCTGTACAGTAATCCATTGTGCCAATGCTTAAAAGGAACAGTGCAAGTCATTAGGAAGCTATCATACTTAATCTTGCATATAGCAGGACTGTTCAAATGCTACAGAACAAAGAGTTTCAAATAGCTTTTTGCTAACTTTAATAACCAAGTTTACAACTGAAAAGCAAGAGCAAAAGGGGAAGGAATTTAGATCACAGCAATGTAAACCTAGATCAAAAATGAAAGGTCTTGACTCCCACTGTTCTTATGTCAAATCATATTTGTCAAAACAAAAATTAGTGCTGAAATCTTGTTTGGAATAAAAATTAGGATGCAGTTTCTATAAAAAATGATGAACTTGTTAACTGTTTAGGCACACAAGACTCCAGTCATTACTGGTTATCTATCTTCACCTTTTGGGGTGCTGCAGGTTGCAAAGGACAAAACAGGAACTGAAAACATTAAGATCTCTTCCTATGCTTGTGCTGGTATTGAAGGCTTCAAAAGATTGAGCTGGCTTTGATTTAAATCAGTGCCTTGTTAAAACAGGAGCTTAGGGAAAAAAGACAGAAGTCTGAGTTCTGTTCTTTTCGGTTCTTTTCCTCATTGATGCTACTTGGAGACCAGACTGAACTTTTGACATTTACGCAGAGATTTGTGCAAGTAGTCTGGGAGCAGAAATCACGTCACCAGACAGCTTCCGAGTGGTGGCACATTGCAGAATTCTTGGGGAGATATTCACAGAGGCTTTTACACAAGATTATCTTGGCAACAAAGTAAACTGTGAAGATCACTGCACAGTTTCTTGAAAAATCTGCTCTGCAATGAAGATGACCCTGTTCTCTTTGCAGAGTGTTCTGRGTCAGGTAGAACAAGTGGTTGGGAGCCACGAACTCCTGAGTTACCATCTGAATTTAGAMCAAGGCTTCCTACCTACTTTAGGCCTCAGTTTCTTCTACCAGCAAAAGAGCAGGAAGCATTTACCTCAAAATTTATAACGAAAAAGTTTAAACAAACATAACATGATGGTTAGAGGGGAAAAAAAGATATAAAAATCCATACTTGGAGAAAGTGACACCACGTGTTGACCAAAGTTTTAGACCGTTCTATGCAGTACCAGTTACAGCAACACAAGAGACAAGAATCAATAGACAGCAAGGCACAGGCTATTCCTCTGACACTAAGCAGTCCCTTGTGTACTGGTCTGTTCCCTAATCAWCTGCTCTCTCATCATCTCTGTTGATCACGTCAGCTTATCCACAACCATCTGATCCAAGATTTCCATCTCTGTCCTTCCTAAGGACTTTGCATTAGCCGTTCATCTTTCCTCTAGAATAGCAGCTCTGGCCACAAGAAAACACTCCCATCATTTTAGTTTTTAATTTTTCCTGTCACAACAGCCATCCAGCCTTCCTTCTGATATCACTACTGGAGGATACAACCTAATTCCAGAGAAGGTTCTCAGGAGGTAGGAAGACAATCCCCGCATCTGCTCACATTACAAGCRGGATCCAGTCAGTTATCCCTAGGACAGCCCTGGTGCTATTCATCCAACTGACATAAATTAAACAGGAGAGCTAAATAAAACTAGCACATAGGCTACAGACCTTTCCAGGAAGAACGGAATTTCTCAATTCAGTCTTTACAACTGTCTCGTTAAGGCCGACCTTATACCTGCCTATAAACARTACCTACCTGACCATCCCAGGTTATGAGGTGATGCTACATACTGCAGATGAAGCTTGCAGTACCACCACMACCAGACCTGAGTTAAAGCCTTGCCACTGAATCTTATTTATTGAGGCTTTTATCTGTGAACCTGATAGCTGTAACACAGCGTAACTTTATTCCCTTTATTTAAGGTAAACTAAACAAATTACATCTGAGCAACAAGGTAGCAGTAGAAAGAGATAAAGGGGACAAAAAAAGTAGCCCAAGAATGAGAAAAGATCTATTTCTTTTCTTATCAGCACATTCTCCTGCAGACAAAGAAAAAAAAAGTCCATTTGCTTTTGAGCAACCTCATTTTTCTTTGCCTTCCAAACAAACCACTGCACCCATACTTCAGGGACCTCGGCAAAAAGAGCTTCATATCCAAGGTCATTTTCCTGTCTTCCTCATATTCATCTTCTTCACTCTTCTTCTCCAGGTATTGTTTAAAAGATCATGTTCCAAATACTCTCCAATCCAAGTATTGTCCCTAAACATACAGGACAGGGGGTGACCATACCAAAGAGCAGAACTGACCTTACAGAACCCTTGGCCCCCAGTGGCCTACTTGCAACTGTACTGGGCAACATGCTGTGAGCAACTGTCTCCTCCACCGCCCCAGCCAACCTCAGCTGTGAACAGTGATCGGTGGTGAGTGCCCAGGGCAGCACAGTGGGCACCACCAAGATGGCCAGTTCCTGATTCAGCCTCTCCCTCATGACTCCCCCAGCCTGCAGCAGGGTAGTACTGCTGCAGCAACAGCACAAATAGGGGTGTCTACTCCAAGCACCCCACACCCCAACAAATCAGCCTCTGTGACCCCATGACACAAACCACTCTTGATTTCAGCTTATGTTGATGTGCCAGGCATGACCTGCTCCACTTCATGATTGTAATAATCAGCTGGGGTAGCTGATACTGCAACCCTCCTGCTTCYTAGGCTACTGGTTGGCTACTAACTTCTTCAGCCACCAATAATCTCACCCTGGAGATACTAATTTTCTTGTAATTCCCTAAGAAACATTTAATGGATCCATCAGAAATCCACACATTTTACMAGACACAGGCTGTCACTGCAGACAACACAGAGGGGACTGCCACCCTGCAGACTTAACATCCAAATCAACTCAAAAACTAGTCCTATGTGCTATAGAGTGGATAACATCATACTTGCCCCAGCTGAGGAAAGGTCAAAGCACTGCTCGTTCCTTGAAAAGACGCTTAAAAACAGGAGAGCAGCTAATCCTGGAGCACATGGCTTAGAAGGGGCAGAAGTCTGACTATGCAAAGAGACTAAAAGGTGACAACATCTTGAAGGAACCATCTGCCAAAGGAGGATGCTCCACTTCCTCTCTGAAGCCAGGAAATTCTGAAAACTGGCATTACAAGGATCAGCCCAAACATGTGGCCCACAAGACAGCTTAGTCTGTTTTTTGTTGYCAACAAGAGCTGATATTCTGAGTTCACAGAAAGTGATAATGAATCACAGTTCCACCTGCATTGCACAATGGGTGTTAGCATATGCACTGCACAGTTTCTAGGTAAAATTTGGCATCAAACACAGAAGCATCGTGAAGTGTTGGCTTTTAGGTTGCTATGATCAGATTTAACGCAGAATGTGTTCCAGCTGGGGAAGAAATAGCTTTTTTTGGATTACAAACCACTCATGTTTTTCAAATATCAATTTCCCCCAAAGAATTAAGTCTATCATTTAAACTGAACTATTAGTGGCAGCTCCCCCCTGAACAAGCGATGAGTGAAGGGGTAATAGGGAGATGCAGAAAAAGAGAATTCATGCTCATTTAAGTAATTTAAAGGTAGACCATGTCTAGAGATCAAGTCGGTGGGAGCACATTAGCAATATTCTTACCATGTGCTTAAAAAAAAAGTGCTCAGCATGAAAATGAATCACTTGTCACAGTAAACAGCCCTTTATACAGTGACTTCCTTTGGTGGAAGGGAAGAGACGATACATGCTAAGCACCTATTGCCAACTTATTCTAAAGCATTTAATTCTTGGCACCAGCTTCCAGTTTAATCCTCTTTTCCCCAGTTTCTCCAACCATCTTTCAGCATTTAGTGATCCTCCAACAACATGCACTGTCTCAATCACTGCATGACTCCAAACCTCCTGGAGCTCAAATCAAACTGTTTCTATTTAAAAGTGTCATAGAGGAAAAAATGGTCTGACTGAGCCTCAGGAACATAATCCTCAGTACAGGAGATACTGCAAATCCACTCTCCACGTGTATCCAATCCTTTACCATGATAGTCAGCCTGCAACAGAATCTGTGCATGTCTGCTAGGGAGAGCTCTGTGGAAAATTGGAAACAGCAATGGTTCAAAAGCTCCTTTGGGAAAGAGGTTTTCTCCTTTGTTTGGGCACCAATGCTCAGATGTCTGTGAAGCAGCAGTGATTATTTCTGGCAAAGACAGATAATTTGACAAGTGAGGAGTAATTCTGGTTAGAACAGTTCAAGAAGGTTAAGAGGAAGAGAACAGCAGCAATACTGGTAGGGCAAAATATTGCTGGTCCTGGTGTATAAAATTAATTTTAGACTGGTTAAAGGCAATCTGATTACATACTCTTTATTGCTTCTTCACATACCTCCTTGAGGGCTTCYGTCATCTAATGTGAAGAGTCCCAACAGGCCTATTAAACACGCACATCCTATCTAGACCTATTATCCATAGTCTTCAGTTAATGAGCAAAGACTGCTAATTCATCTTTGAATTCAAAGAAGACAGACTTTGCTATACTAATCAGGAAGATGCAGTAGTTTTTCCCTCAGCAGATAAGACTTGTTCTGGAAGGGCTTTGTGGAACAGAGAGTGCATTCTAGTTTGGGAGATAAAAATTCCCCATCCCTGAAGCCGTTATATCTATAGGCCAGGCAAACAAACATCACCTCCCATGGTGAATTAACAGAAATGACATGAGACTTCACAAGCCCAGCTGTGAGAATGGAATTCAGAGATAGAGGAATGAGAAAGCCCTTTGCTTCAAAAATAAAGTTAATAGGATTAATTATGCTGTTCAGCATGAAACTGAATGGAAGGTGCGGGTCTGGACACCTGTTACTAGTCCAGAGACTTTTAAGTGCTTCAAGTTACTGCTCATGAGTTGAGCTATGGTCGCTAATATTTATTGTGAAAGAATCTAAATACACTTTATTTGTGAATGCAGTAGGTCAGGAGAACGCAAATGCTCTGTTACCGTGGCTCAGCTGATTAGCAGGAACATATTAAGCCCACATAACTCGATCGCTTGGAACCATTTGTCCGTATTCTTCCTCTCCTGTACAGCTAAAGTCACAACAGCAAGCCTCCAAGCTGAAAGACTCTTCAGTATGCTGCTTGACAAGATTAGACTTCAAAATAATCTTGAAAATTTGGGAAAATGGTCCAAAATAACCAGGATGCAATCCAGTGAGGACACACAAAGTATTTYATCCTCAGAGGAGAGTTACAAACTACAAAGTATAAGGAACAAATGATTAGGCAGCATTCCGCAGAAAAGGATATTRGGGCCATGGCAGATCACAATTTCAACTCAACAATATCGTAATGTCGCAATAAGGAGCAAAGAGCAAACCTTTCCTCAGGAAGGGTAACTAGCATATGCTGCATGGAAGACACAGAAGGGCTCCTGCTCTCTACTCAGCACTTGTAAAGTCTCAGCCAGGACACAGTCTACCTCAAGAAACATTTGGCTCATCTCGAGTGTTCAGAGGGGAACAACAGCAATGATGATGCCACAGAATGTGACCTTCAATTAAAGCTGGAAAGAACTGGGTTTGCACAGCCTTGAGGGGAGAAGATCGAAGGGAGCTTGGCAATAGTTTTCAAAGACACAGAGAAACGCTGCAAAGAATAAGAAAGTAAATCATTCTCAGTGTCCGTGGGGAGAGGCCAAGAAGTCACAGCTTAACTTTCAGCAGGAGAGCAAGGTCAAGACACCAGTACAGCTTTAAAACTGTAAGACAGTGGAGCAGAATGCCTATGGTGACTTTCCRACATGGCGTAGCTTAGTCCTTCCCTTCTTAGACCATCCCTAAGTGACCTCTCACTGTTTCTTTTTTATTCTGTGATTATTCAATAAGATAAATGGGAACTGCAGGTTTCCAAAAGGCCTCATGAAGATGCCCATTAGATGCAGCAAAGCAATACTGAGGGAAGGCAGTGCTACGTAAAATGTTTTTTGATGGCTCAATTCCCTGCAAACCCCCAAAAGCTACCTTAGTGACAGAGTACATCACAGTTACAATTTTGGATGTACACAGAAGTCAGGAAATTAAAAATGCTGGTTCCCACAGCAACTAGGATGCAGCCTGCCAAGATAGAAGGAATGCTCTAGCCTAGTCAAAAGGTGTTAATTTTAATGCCTGAAGGCAACTTTCACTTCCAGATGCCTAAAGAGGGCCTCAGCAAAGTCAATGAAAGCTCTATGTTCTCCTGTAAGTGAAAAACTTAATCCTCAGTTCCCTCATTCCTGAATTATTAGCTCTTGCCTGCAGAACACAAAACAGATTTGAGWTTGGAAATTAAGATGTGAGACAGACAAGTCATGGCTGCAGTAAAGACCATCAATTAAAATTCTGTGATCTTGGAGCAAGCTACACTTCAATGTGAACGTTGTATTTGTGTAATTTGTGACGTCCCATCCTCAAACTTCATTGAAGAAATGATATCCCTATGTAATCATGTATTCAAATAAAAGCACTGTGGCTAGAAATAGAAATAATTTAGGTGTTCTTAATTGCATGTTTGTATCAGAGCAACCATATTCTCAGTATACTGAAATTGGTACAGAAACAAACTCTGCCTTAGAACTTTCTCTTGAAACACCTTCATTTTCCTGAACCATTTTTCTTTTTTTTCCTGTTAGGAACTGCATAAGTATGTAAGGGTACAGTAGAATTTTTGAGAATAAAACATCACAAGAAGCATGAACAATTTTAGTAAAGCCAAAAAATATTTCTCCTTGTTTACCATGCTGATGTCTCAAGCAAAGGCTAAGGAATTTTCTTGAACTTCAAAAAAAAAAAAAAATCTCTAGAGACAAGAACAATCTTGAGAGGCTAAAAGAGTGTTTTTAACAAGCACAAAGGTCTTCAAATGAAAAATGCCTACCACAATTCTATGAACACACAGATCCAACACTGGAAACAGTGGCAAATATGAAACTTGATGTCCTATGAGATGACATTAAATCTACTGATTAAGTGGGGCAAGAGACTTTTCTCTCATCCCAGAAGTTACCATGAAGATGATACAGGAAACAAGTACCTGGAGAAATTACAAAAAGGGAAATTCAGTAGCAGGAGCCATTCTAAATGGGATCTTCTGAAGGAAAACAGAAACGTGTCAAAGTCTATCACTAATCCAGACAAATACCCAATGAGATATATAATGAGAGTGGCAAGAAGCTTCAGCCATTCCACACACAAAAAAACACTTGAGCTTTAAACTTAAATGTTAAAAATCTAACTCAGCAAAATCAGTTCTGAACCCACCTAATCACCTAATCCCTTCAGAAGTTTCAAGAGTCGAACAGGCTTTCTGCTCCACGATTTTATAGTTATCCATCTCCTCTGAGCAAATAAGAAAAAGTTAAATGCAAGGGATAAAGACAACAAAATCAGAAATCTCAAGATACAAAAAAGGTATAGCTAGAAACACACTTCTAATATAGTCTTAACTTTCTCTGCTTCCTTATATAGCTTATGGTAGTGCATGTCTGCAGGTGCGTTTGTGTCAGCAGCACAAATCACACAAAACATTTCACTGCAAATGATGGCCAGAAGATAAACTGCCCTTAAAATTTCTGAAAGATATATTCTGACCAATAGCAGGGATATCCATGTTGTCAAGTGTTTCTAATTCAACATTCAACTTTATTATCCATGTTATAATCAAGCCAGCACAGACAGGTGCTAGTAAGATCCTTAGAGTTAATGCTAGATGTTAGTTCTTAGTGCTTTCCAGTATTTCAAAAAGAGGTTATGACTGAAGAGTACTCTTTGGGACATCAACAGTATTTTTGTTTTTAGATTTTCATTTGTTACTTTAAAGGCAGTTTTTGTTTCTTTTGGTCTTTCTCCCCCATATTGCTGTGCAAAGTAGTTCCGACAAATCCCAAGACACTCCTACTTTTAGGCCTCATTAAACTGAAAATTATTAATGGTCAATGGAAAGTTCATGAAACTCACGAGAAAGCCTGGTATGATTAATGGTTTTATACTGAGACAATGTGAAGTTTGCCTGCTTTCCTGCTAAAGACAGGCCCAGACCAAACCCTTGCTGTCCAGTCTTTGCAGCTGTCCTCCTAAAGAGTTGAACTGACACTGCAGACACAAACATACAGAGACATTGTAACGTTTATCTSGGCTTTGCGTCTTGGGCCAAGGCTGTCCTCCATTGAATTTTCTGAGTTTATTTTTATCTGAGATGTAAATCTCATCTGAGGGGAGATTAACCCATTTGAGTCAAATCCAGTGTTTTCAAGAATCACCGTCAAAGTGCAGTTGGTCAGGCCTGGTTCATCCTCAGAGTAAGAGCTTTGATAGCAAAGGGGTTTGAAGAAGGCCCTAGGACACTATACATGACACGAGCAGTTTCTTATATTTCAACTATTTAAATGATTTTTTTCAACTTCATGAGTTATCACCTGTCAGCTGAGCCACTGTAATAAGCTTAAATCTCTCTCTGTAAGATTTGGGGTTCGGTTGAGCCCTGATGTTGAAGCTGAGGCTTAGAACAGCACATTTGAAGGAAGCCACCATCCTCAGCCGAACGCAAGGTGAGAGCAGAGTGGCAACAGATCTCCTCTGGTATTAATGACATCCTTAGTGTCTGAAAGAAGCAGTCTTTGGCAGTGGAAGGCAGGAAAAAAAAAATACAACCGGGATAAATGTCAGCTCTAACATGAATCATGCAACCAATCTCCAAAGACTTTGATATTTGGAGGATACCCTGATTCACTGCTTCATGCTGACAGGAAATAAGTTTGTTGCTACAGATTTCAGCAGCAGCAAAAGCCAACATCAGCTCAGAATGCCTTTCTATAAAATAATATTCAACTGAGTAATATATTACCAGAAAAAGGGAAAGAAAAAAGAAGAAAAGGAAGAAAAAGGATGCAAGGGAGCAACAGTGTTCCAAGAGAAATAGAAACATCCTCATTACAACAGCAAGGTTGTGGGGGGTGCATGGTGTATATTTTTCTCTTTAAAAAGCCCATGAAGCAATCTGTGTCATATCATGTGCAACAGGCAGCAGATATAATTCAGCACGCAAATTCAGAGAACAATTACCACCATCACATAAAAGGATATTTCCAGTGTTTTCTAATTTTGTGATCACAGTGAAAGACATACATAGCTAGAACGAAAACTGCACCAAGTGATTGCGCAACTGGAGGTTACTATTTCTCGTCTGGTAGCTAGAATGCTGCTAAAATATTATTTTCACCCAATTACATTTCCCAAGGTAAATATTCATACATCAACTCCTGCTGTTCCTAATTGAGGTGGGCACATTACCTGCTTACTTCATGGTTTCCTAGATAAATCACTGATCATAGAATCAGTAAGGCTGGCAGGGACCTCTGGAGATCATCTAGTCCAACCTCCCCGCTCAGCAGGGTCACCTAGAGCATGTTAGGGTTGCATCCAGGCGGGCCTTGAAGATCTCCAGAGAAGGAGACTCCACAGCCTCTCTGGGCAACCTGKKCCAGTGCTCCGTCACTCTCACAGGGAAGAAATCGCCCCTCACGTTCAGGCGGAACTGCCTGTGCTTCCATTTCTGCCCATTGCCTCTTGTCCTGTCACATGGGACAACTGAAAAGAGTTTGTCCCCATCCCATTGACACCCTCCCTTCAGGTAGTTGTACACATCGATAAGATCCCCCTCAGCCTTCTCTTCCCCAGGCTAAACAGGCCCAGCTCTCGCAGCCGCTCCTCATAGGGCAGATGCTCCAGCCCTCTGATCATCCTCGTAGCCCTACACTGGACTCTCTCCAACAGCTCCATGTCTCTCTTGTACTGGGGAGCCCAAAACTGGACACARTACTTGAGACGAGGCCTCCCCAGGGTTCAGTAGAGGGGAAGGATCACTTCCCTCGACCTGCTGCCAACACTCTTCCTAATGCACCCCAGGAGACCATTGGCCTTCTTGGCCACAAGGGTACATTGCTGGCTCATGGTCAACTTGTCATCCACCAGCACTCCCAGGTCCTTCTCGGCAGAGCTGCTCYCCAGCAGGACAGCCCCCAGCCTGTACTGGTGCCTAGGGTTATTYCTCCCYAGGTGCAGGACTCCACACTTGCCCTTGTTGAACCTCAGGAGGTTCCTCTCCGCCCAACTCTCTAGCCTGTCCAGGTCACTCTGAATGGCAGCACAGCCCTCAGGTGTATCAGCCACTCCTCCCAGCTTGGTATCATCAGCAAACTTGATGATGAAGGAAGAAAATTTTTTGGAAAATGTTTGGCTCAATGGATGAGATTAGATGGTTGAAGGGACTAATTCTGGGATGCAGTCTTTTCCATCCAAATGAACCCAGGACCTGAGCAGGTGGTAAAAGAGCACTCCAGCACGCTTCACAAGTTCATGTGAAAGGAGCTTGGTGGCCTAAGTCCACTAGAGAAATGTTTCTAATTAAAAAAAGACATCAGAACTGGTATTATTTGGCAACCTCAGAACAGCCACGGACTAAACAGGCTCTCAATGCTGAGTTACTCAAATCTCCATCTAAATCACGCAGTGGGCATGAGAAGTGAGAAGTGCAGTGAGAAGGTCTGGTATTGATTGCACTGCATTTGTTAGGATGAGAAAAACTGAAGGGATTCTGAATCTGGGTACTTCTCTAGAGGCCTCTCTCTGTATATACCCACATGACCATTACTTCTCTGCTTCCCCAGCTTTTTCAATCCCTGTTTAACTTGGAGAGCCAAAATAACACTATTTCTGAGCAACTGAGACCAATGACCTCCTGTCTTCAAAACAGTCAGGACAGTTCAGGCCAAAGTCCAAGCCATGTACACAAACAGAGCTTAAGCAGCCACTGATTTTCCAAGAATTGTTACCCAGTCAGCATAGATGGCCCTCTATACTCCGTCACCAAACAGTCAAACTTCAAATGATATGGAGGGCTGTCCTTGAGAATGAACTCTAAACATTTTACATCTTTTAGGCCCAGCTGCTGTCAGATCTTTGCCATCCAGTTCTGGTGACCTGGCTGTGTCCTAGATGTAACAGTTTTCACACAGATTCACAGAAACTCTTATAGACCCTCACAAAGATGTACAAATTCAGCAATGCTGAGAGAAGCAATGGCTCTGACAAGACAATTCATAATGTTGGATGTGATTTCAAGTGGGCAGAGAGGAAAAAAAGGGAGAAAACCTAGTAGAGGATTGTGATTTTTACACTAGAATTAATATACTAATATGCAGTTAGGAGGTGAAAAATGACTGTCTAACACCACAATGAGGTTCCACATTTACTTGCTGTCACTGATTTCAAAGCAAATTTGCTCAGGTTATAAGTCAAAAAAGGGATACTTCTGCTGCCAGCACCGCACACTTCATGAGATATCTGAAAATCAGGCTTCTTACCTTATCATTGTTAAAAGACTCTGCAGTCAAAATGTAACTGACAATTCAGCTGATGCATGGGCAGAAATAGATGCCAGCTCACTCTCCCATAGCTAGAGAAACTCCGTAAAGCTAACAGGATTTTAAAAACATTTTGTCAGAAAAATAAGTGGCTATGACAGACACAGGGAACGGGCAGAATAATAATTCAGCTATCTAATGCTGGATATCACAGTGACAGGTGCATTTCAAGCACTGCTCTACATAAGACRGTTGCCCTCTCCAGAAGCCTCACTCTAAAGAATTCAATATGCCTTACAAACATCAATTAATTTAATGCTCACCCAAGACAGGAATGCTGCGATGACCAGTTAAAAAGGATTAAAGTAACTAGGTCAGCACTTGGAGTAGAACATGTGTTTGCCATTCTCTAGCCTTAACTACAAACCCAGCCTTTGGTTTGGCCATGCCATTGTCTTTAGGTATCACTCCTAAACAAACATGTCTGGGGCTCGATCCTAACAGTGGGCAGGCATCCTGCAGGTCCTTCTCGAGTCAGCTGAAGCTTGGATTTAAATTCTATGAATAATTATGAAAACTCTGCATTTGTACTAGACAATCGTGCAGGAATCTTGTGGTGCAGGTTTTACTCTACCAGAAATCATTCTTCCACTTTAGTAATGTGCTTTGCCTGTTCTCATTGCAATTATTCACAGGGGAATCGGCACACATCTGAAATGGCTGAGAGTTCTAAAGATCATTTACCCTACCACAATGCATGGAAAGATGGGATGTTCAGCATGGCATATCTTATCACATGCATCACAAAGGAACCAGTAATTTTTTTATGAAAGAATCATAGCTAATGGGTTTGAGGAAAGGGCTTTCAAGTTGCAATGATTATAAGTGAGAGCAATCAGAAGACTTTTGTACAAATGAACTGTGTCCAGAACACTGGAAAATCTTGGTGCAATTGATGTTCTCGAGGTATGATTTGGAGAGCATTAAAAGTAGGAAGGCAAGATCAAGTGACCAGCATGGACCAAGCCCAAACCGATGTTCAGCACTGCCATCCAGTGTATGCAGCAGCCCAGCTGCTGCACTGGTTAGTGGGCAAGTCTGGTTTCTAGGTATGAAAAAGTATGTAAATTATATAGATATTCTCCCAGATGTGAGATGCCACCTTCCAAAGCACTGCAGGAAGGAGATTTACTAGTATGGAGATACAAGAGGAGTTTTTCTGTCTGTGATTCTCCTGCCATCAGGGTGGATGCACGGAGGGATGCTAGCTCACAGCTGTTCTGCTGTAACAAAAGCAGAACACTATGAAGGAAAAGGTGAACATTTATTTTGTATTTCTACTTTGATTAGAAAGAATATTTGATAAAGATCAGTGCCTCCGATTTCCTCAGGGTGAGGCTGCTAAACTGAAGGCTAGGATACAGGTGAGCATCACATCCACAACAGGAAAATGTGGATCCCAAAGATGTTCCTTCCCTCCCACATGGAAGCAGCTGCAGATAAATCTCACCTTAATATTGAGACCTCCAGCCTAGAGAATACCAGATTTGCCTACATTACATCTGTAGTTTAGAACAAAAAGATGTGTTATGTGGCAGAATGTGGATCAGGAAACCATGAGGGGGGTGAATGTGACACTATCCTAATTTCTAAATGCTTCTGAAGACAAGAGAGAGAGAGGGCTGCAATARTAGATTGACTAATGCTTCAGTTCTTTACTAGCCACTATCAGAAGGGGGAAAAGCCTATTAAGAGGCTGAAACGTACTATGTAGATTCTGTTCTGCAATTGTCTGCAAACCCTTGTGCTCCGAAGTATTTTCCTTGAGAGCGCTCACAAACACATTACAAACAAGCATAAGTATTGCCAATTGTTTTAGCATGATAAATGCATTTAAAAGCTTCCAATATTTCTGTCTGTTTACAGGCACTCTCCTTGAGRAATTTTGACAAGCTTGCCAGAACGGAGAAGTTGCGAAACACTTAACTAAATGCTACAGTTAATGCAAATTCTTAAATAAGAAACCTGGATATTCTTGGGATGGAGAGAGGAAGGCAGAAGAAGGACAAACCCAAATAACCACTCCTCACAAAGACAGGTCAAGGGCAGTGGCTAGCCATATGCAGCCTGGGCTAGTACAAGGCACGCTTCCCAAACTGCTCTCTCCAGGCACCCCAGCAATCATGAACGCAGCCTCCGCGCAACTTACAGTACAGCACAACCAGATGCCAGTTAACTCTCCCAGGACTTCTGCAAGAACTAAAGAGACAAGCACCTCACTCTGGGCAATAAAACAACTTGATGGCAGTGCCACAAGCACAACACAGAGGTTTCTCCCAGCACTGTGATTAAACTACAAGCTGGCCCTTCTTTTGCCATCTCCCTCAGGGCCATCTGCTTTTGCAGTCCAGAGGCCAAACAGGGCTGCTGCTCTACATGGGTCTGGCCATCCTAGAAGACATCTGAAGGAAGCTTTTTTCAGCAGGAGYGGGAAGTCTTCCAAAACTCCACTCACATGTACATCTCAGCTCCCCAAAGCTAGTGAGGCTTCCTTAGCATGCTACACTTGGTCTCCATGCATAGCACATCTATAGCCTTAAAGATCACCCCCATGTCATGCATCTGATGTAGAGAAGGATTGGGACATGTACAGAATGCAAGAACAGGAATGGGATCATTTCTTCAGACTGTATCAGTTCACTCCCTTTGGATTTCCTCTGTATTTTCCCCTACAAAAATACAATTTGCAGATAATTTGCTCACTGAAGAATTCTACTTCCACCCTAATCTGGAGATAATGTCTGAAGCACAGTCCAACTGAAAGAAGCCAAGAGAGGTCTGTACAGACAGTCTTCCTCAAGGATAGGTGGGAAGGGGCTGCTAAAGCAGATTCTGCTGGCCTTCCTCCATGCTCTGCACCTGCTCACTATGGTACARCCTGTGCTGAGAAGGCAAGGTTAGGGCAGAGTGAGCAGGAAATCTCTGAATGCAAATGAGGAAAAAGACAATTTACAYTCCAACAAGTCAACAAGTATCCCACTAGAAAAAGCAGGAAAATAGCACTGAAGTTATGCAAGTGGCTCACATAAAAAAGGTAATCTGCTCAAGAGTAAAATTATACAAGCCAGTAAGCGCACAGTATAAAGAGCTTTTAATATTGATTCATTCATTCAATATTTCATGAAATTCACATCTTGCTCAACAGTGGAGCAAGGAGAGAGAAAATGCTCACTTTGGTCAGGTCCTGACGTGTACAAGCTTAGACAAATAGCAGCATCATCAGGTTTGGACTGACTTCATGTTTTAATAAAGACATTGGTTGGCTTTAGCATTGTTCTCAGACAYATTTGCTGTTAGATCTGTACATACAGCTGACACAGTTTGCAGATTTTAAAAGATGTCTACAGGAATGAGATTCCCAGCAAAAGGACATGGGTAAATAAGTCTTAGAAGCTGTGTTGAGAATCTCACTTCTTAAAAATGAAGAGAAGAAAGATCAAAGCTGTTGCAGATACTTTTCTACATTACAGAGAACGCACCTGACATGAATATGTGATCTTAAAAAGATAAGGAACTTGCATYGAAATTGATGCGGAACTCACCAAACATGTTACCGATGTGGCCGTTCTTAGTGAGCGGTCGCAGTTCATTTTTCCCTAGTGCATATTGTTTGTAGTTATCCCAAGCAAATTTCATCATCTGTAAAAAGAAAAATTGAATTAAAGTGCTTAACAGAACTAAAAGTTTTCTGAACTTCAGCTCTGGGAAGGGATGGGAACATGCTAGTTACCACTGAACCTGGCAACCAATGACCCATTAGTTACAAAAAACACTCTGCACTGAACACAAACRAACGTTCCTTCAGGCTGCACTCACCACTTTGCTATGGAGTCTCAAACCCACTAGTTCTGCTGCAGAATTTGGGACTGGCACATTTCAGAAGTAAAACGGTATCCAACATACTGTGTACATACTTCTACTTTAATCCTAGGCTGTACAAACTGAGTGGGAATTTTGTAAAGACACCTCCATCTCTGAATTCCTGACCTTATTTGAGGAATTATGTCAGAAAGGTAACTAAAATGGGACAAAATTTCAAGTGCTAAAGCCAATATATCCCTAGGTATAGGGCTCTTACCTTCTGAGTTTTCCTATTTTTAGGATGCCAACATTGAAACTCTATCAAAATGCAAAACCACACCCCCAACTGCCCACCTTGCAGCAGTTACACTTACAACCTTGGTAAAACATCACCTCAGAGGTATACAACGCACCCAATACTGCAGTGAACAAGGTGTAGGGGGGGAATAATTGTTTAAGAAGTTCAAAAAAATTTTCTTTCTATTAATAAATGCCTTTATAGGGAAGAAGGGGGAGAACCACAACATTTTGATATCTTCCTACCAAAACTTAGTGCTTTCTTAAGAGAGAGAGTCCTGCAGATGGGCTGAGTGATTTCTAAGAAACCCCTTCCAACTCAAACAATTCTTCCTGGAATATTTAGATGTCCTCTGCCAGGGACAGCACATTAACCTCTCCCTGAGGACTGCAAGGCAGTGAGTTTGTGCAAGTTCCAACATGCACACACCAGCATAGCTTTTTCTGTCCTCCTGCCCCTTTGGCTCTAGYTGGTAGGAGAAACTAAACTGACAAGTATCCTCTCTCCAGCCAGGAGAGACTAGGACTTCTCATCTCCTACAGAGTACCTTARCTAACACTTCCTTCTATAAATTCACATAGCCTGGATGCAGTTTCAGTCCCAGCATCTCAGTGACCTATACGTTCTTTGACACGTTCCTCGGAAAAAAAGTCAGATAGCAAAGGGGAAGAAGGCGGCTTTAGAGAATCAACAGTATTCTCCACTGCTGCTCAAAGAAAGATAAGATTCTTCTAAAATGCTTCACTCAAACAGGAAATTTGAGAGAAAATGACAAATCATTTGTCCACTAAAACGTTTCTGTCTGGTGCCTGCAGTAGCAGTTACTGCTCTATTTCAGGACCAGAATATGCAGGTTACTTTGGTCTGAGATTCTTACTGTCATTTCAGTTCTTATTTTTGCCCTTCCCTTCTTTGCTGTGTGTTTCAAACTCAACATAGCAAGCCTCTGGCAGTATCCTCCTTAATTAGTGCGCACACACACAAAAAGCCACATCACCAGATTCTTTATTTTTCAAACATCCAGCTTCCAAAGTAAAGTTTCAGAGGGCTGGTCATATGGACAAGGATAAACATTTGCTGAACTGATTGATAACATTCAGACTCCAACAGCACCAGAAGAAGGAATGTTGGACAAACAGCCAACTCAAGTTTTAAAAACTCGGTGTGGGATGAATTAGTCACTAGAGCTCAGCACTCTGAGGAAACTAAATAATGACTGGGAGGGGGAAGAACCTCCCCTGAAACTCACTCAAACATGTCCCAGTCATATGACTCGGGGTGCTCACTTCATTTTCTCCAAGTCTCCAGGGTTTCTTCAACAGCAGCATTATTCTAGTGAAGAATGAGAACTTCTCATTTAATGTGACRGGACAGATCTTTTAAGGAATTCTAGACTATTTCTCTGATTGCACCAGGCAAATGCTCTCATCTCTCAGGGCTTGAACCTGAAGCCTACTGCAGGAAAGATGGCACTTCCCCAAAGACAGCCTTCCTGCAACAACAGGGCTTGTGTACCAGAAAGGAAAGAGCTGGGCAATCTATTCAGTTCATTGCTCTTCTAAATCTGAACTGAGGAAGAAGGACCCACCCTTCTGGCACATAAGAGCCTGCATGTAGAAAGGATGTGGAAATGACCATTTTACTGCATAACACTCATAACATTGTAACTCTGAATCAGCCTAATTTTAAGCTGACTGTGAAATTTAAAGTTATTTCCTTCCCTCAACATTGTTAACCTCTCTGTTCCAGAAGGTCAAAATTTTCTTCCTCAAAGTATGCAAGAAACCTAGGCATTTCTGTCACTCTGGCACAGACAGCTCAAGAGGATCCAGAGCTGACTAATGGCTCTGTAACAGGCAAGCAGCCTACCCTGGGTTTCCCTTCAACAGCTGCTTCAGTTCCAAAGGGGAGATCTCCTTTCCTCCCATCTTCTTGCACAAGGGGGAACTACACAAGCCCTGCTAACAGAAACCTCCTGAGTGATTCACTTCACACAGGACTCCCAAGTGCTATTTGGATAAATAAATTTATTCTTCATTTGCCTATTCAACCATTTTGAAGCTGCATTTGTCATGATGCTAAAAAAGTTCCGCTACAAAATGATTTCTTGGGTAGCTGTGCTGGCTGCAGTGTCTTAAACTTTCCTCCTCTTACGTTCTGAACTGATTATCAGCCAGATGGGGATGGATGAGATTGGATACGCTGCCTAGACATACTAAAGGGTTGTCAGTTTTCCTTTATGTGAACAGAATTTCACTCACTGCTTTTAAATCCGGTATATTTGGGAAGATGCATGACACAGTCCCCTTTCATTTTCCGACATCAAGCTTTCCTCTCCAGTGATGGGCCCAGCAGCAACTGGGAAAGTTTAAAAGCGAAAAGCATTTGCACCATTATACCCATTTTAGCTTTCAGCAGCTGTCTTTCCAATCCAAATTTAGCAGTACATCTTCCAAACCACTAAAGAGATTAATCAAGTTTAAGAGTGGGGATTCCACATTCATATACTGTACAGAGGACTGAGATCTAGCTCTCAGGAGTCTTATACGGCAGAGGCTCCAAATGCTAGGCTGAAATTGAAGGGGATAGAGCTGAGATGTGCAAAATGGAAATCAGCATTGTGAGAAGACTGCTTTCTGATGAAATGCCAAGATTGGAAGTGAATATTTTATGCCACTCTAGCCATGACAGATCACAACACGTCAGCACGAAAATTATGCCGTTTTAGATGTGAAAAATGACACCAAAATCACAAGAATTATGCAAATAGACCCATAATTTTAGATTTTGTTCTTATAGATGTTTTGCCTGCCACCTAACAGACAATCAATTAGGTCCTGAAATTCTTACCACTTTGTCTTTCAGATGATTTATAGCACAGCTTTCCAAAATTGTAACCGAGTTTGTCACATTGTGCCTTCTTTTCTATGGTTTGTAAGTCACCTTATTTCTCAGAGAGTTTCAGCTATCCAATTAGAGTATTCAAATTGATGACATAAGGTAACTAAACTGAATTCTGAAAACCTGCACTATCTCTATCATCATCCTCATCATTTAGGCCACTACTTTTCTCACTCCAAATCAAAAAAAAAAAAAAAAAAAAAAAAAAAAAAAAGGAGCCTTACTTTCAACCTCTCATATATCCCATAAGGGCAGCTGCCTGCACCCATGCAAAGCCAGGTGCTGAGTGCAAAGTCCTGCATCAAGCTGTTTGCAGGTTCAGGGTCTTATCAAGCTGTTTGCAGGTTCAGGGTCTTAGTCTACAGCTTTGCAGGTTAACAACACTGCAGCGTTTGAACTGCACAAAAACACTGCAGAACGAGGCTGGGTTAGAACTGCTCTCAGAATATTTTTTATTTAAGGTATGGAAATACTTTTATCTAGAAGTCAGCTTTAAAAATACTTTTTTTTTTTTTTTTACACTGTGCCAAATAGCAAGTGATTGTGTCCCTTCAAATGCTACAGCAGGATATATGACAGAAGTGTTTAATATTTCAGTGACACACCAGACTTCACCCTCTGCTAAGCCTAACACAGATATCATGACTGCACCTATAACATTATCACAGATTTGCCCAGTTTTTCATTTGTTTGCTGTTGGCAAGTCTTGACTCACTCATTTTCTGAGAAAAGCAGTGTCAGGTCACCACCACTCCTTGGTCTGGCAACGCTTTTATGACACTAGCCCAGGATTATGTAATGCAGGAGCCATTGAATAGTTGGGATTTACAATTCCAGCTCATAGGTACTACAGTTCTCATCTTCAGAGGTGCCACAACTCCACTGATTCTCAGTGAACTTGAGATTATGAAAAGACTCCAGTGGACAGATAGACAGTGAGAAAGAATTTAGAACAAAAAAGGCATTTAGCTAGTTCTAGGATCCAGATAATGGAAAAAAAGAGCTCAAGATAAGAACTTGACACACAGAATGTTTTACTATAAGAAGATATGCACATCTGATTTTCTTTAATGTATGTAATAACTAAGCCACTGAAAACCCATGGCTTATGTACTTGCAAAAAGCAGAGATATCAAGGAAGAAGGGGGAGGAAAAAAAAAACACTATCACATCCCTTCTTATGATATCAAGGAAGGGATGCAGAGCATTTCCATACAACTATTTGATTAGTTTTATCCATTTACACTGAGATAATTAGTAAATGCTTAAAAGATGAAGTCTAAATACACTAAGCAATCAGCCCCTTTCAAAAACTTCCAAGAACATTATACAAAGTCATTATCCTTACAAGATTACCACTTTTGTGGTTGTGCACCCTTCTTTCTTCAATTCCCTTTCAAATATTTAACTATCAAGCCATTTAAGAAATTCCCCACCTCAAGTTACCAGAGGGACTTCTCTTCCCTTCTCTGCAGTCAGAAGAAATAGGTGGATGAAGGTTAGTTGGCCTATCAGTTTCACAAACAGGACCTGCTCTTTCCCCTCTCTAACCTTCTGATACCTCAAAATAGCCTTGCTCTAGTTCAGTTATTTTACATGCAATATAATGCCACATATTTCCCCCATCTGCATGAAAAACAATTTACCAGATGACAAGATTGAGGGGAAAGAGCAACTGTGTCATTTTTGCAGCCAGAAGAAAAAGTCTGCCTGAATACATCAGGATAAGCCACTTATACTTTGGTGTAATGGTTGGTATTACTCTTCCTCTCAGTCAGACTTGCATACGCTTGTATAAATCAGGAGTAACTGTAAGAAAGGTAAACAGTACTAGTGTTTTATCATCTGTGCTGTTTTTACTAATATTACAGAGACATAAATATCCATACAAACCCCACAGCAAATCTTCAATATAAAGCTGAGCAGCTTCTCAAATTCCTTCTTTGGGACACTGTCCTTAGAAGGAGTGCTTTTACATAATAGCAAAACAATCCTAAAAAAAAGCAAAGTGTTAACCCAGTTGATTGAAAGGTTCCATTTAGCCAGTCACTAATATCCACAGGCTTTTACATCTTGAGTTTAAAAGCCTGTAACCAGCAGAACAGATAGTACTTCAACACATGAAARACGTTACCAAGCAACCCACAGAAACGGACAGCAACATTGATAATCCATTCTAAAGTAATTACATTTTATAATTAAACATTACTGTAAATCCAATAGATCCCAACAGGAACTTGARCAATTTAGAGACACACTGGTAACCTGCCTGTTTCAGAGTATCCACGTTAGCTTCCTTCTTTGAATAAAAGATTAAGGAAAAAGCTGAGATTTTCATTTAATGGGCCTTCAAACAACTGATAACCATTACAGTCTCATCTTGGTAAACATTAATCAGATGTTTCTTGATTTCTGTAACTTTAAAGTAGCATTCTTCTTACTGGTAGCAAAGGAGTGATTGTTAATAAGAGTGTTACTCCCAAATGAAAGCACGTGCGCAAAACAAAAAACCCACCAAACACACACAGTCTCACTGACTCCAGCCAGACAGCAAGTTGCTCTCCAGTTTCCATCTCTAACCGTTCCACATACCATTTGGGCCATTACTGTGTGCCTCAGTTTCTCCATCTCTAACACAAACATCATACTTTCTTCCCAGAAGCACTCAGCATAAATAAAAAATAACCTAGTTGTATTAAACAGCATGGGACCAAATTCACTTTGTGAATTCACACTCAATAGTCTTTCATCCAATGCTTTCGCAGACCCAGAATCATTTTACACCAGATAGCAGCAGTAGATTTAGGGTTAAATCTCAACGCCGCTCTGTATGCGGTTGGCTCTAGTGATGATTTAGTATGGCAGTGGGAAGCGAGCATACCTGGTCGAGGCCCCTGATATGGGAAAGGATAACTTATTCTACTGCAGCTGCATCAACAGAGAAACGTACCCATTAGTCAGAGGTGATCCGAGTGAGTTAACACTGAAATTATACTTACAAATATCCTAAATAACACAAGGGCAATTCCTACTGCAAATCCACTTCCCTCACAAACAAACTGCTGCAAATATATCTTTTTGATAGAAGCCCAAAGCTCAGGAAAGCCTCAGCTCTTTGACAGCTGCCTTTGACATTGTTCTATACAATTATTCCTTAAACACAAGATAAAGGCTCATGTTTATATAAATCCCAAAGCACCAGCCCAAATGCATCACTGCTGCCATGTGCTCCAGTTCTTTGCAAGAGATTCTAAAACAATTTTAGAAATACATCAGCTGATAATTTACAGTATCTATCTACTGTCTAACAATTAACTATTTGCTACATGCCCCTTCGCTTAAAAGTAAACACAATAGAGGAATTCAACTAACAGATAAGTGGGGCACTGCTTCAGATTTCTGTTGTAAAGTCTTGGCAGCTTGCTTTCAAACAACTTGCATGGATGCTTATGACATCAGTTACCATCAGAGCTCACTCTCACGCAGAATAGCCGAACACACAGAAAATCATTGCTCAGAAAAGATATCCCCATCACTAGAAGTAATGGAGAAATTCTTTATGAAGAAAAATACCTTCCATCACACAGTCACAAAGCACTTTCCATCAAGATGCATTAAAATAAGTTTCAACCCCCCTTTACTGTTCCCAGAAGGGCAGGCCAGCTGAGTAAGAGTGCTACTCAGCTCCAATCTGCAAGATAAGCATTCTCTGCACCACAGCCAGGAAGAAGGCAGGACTATCAGCCTGTTTTGCACTAGAGGAACAGAGAAGAAAGAAAAAAAAAAGAGAGAAAAACCCCCCCTGCAGCACTGAGTAGCCCAAGGTCATTAGTGCTAGTGACAAGGGCAGAAATAGAACTCAAGAGTCTTCCAGACTCACAGCCCCTGCTAGGAAAGCTGAATGGAAGAAAGAACATCAAAACACAATTAAACTAACTTCTAATTAAATTCCTAATGCAACTAGATTTAACCATGTCAAGAAGAAAAAAAAAAAAATCCTTCAATGGGACTATCTCAGGCATTAAGACTCAGCTAGATCCAGCTGCATCTAAATCAGGAAACATGTCAGCAAAAGCAGTTGATTCTGCATTTAGAGTTTCTTAATGAGATGCTAGACTAAGAGGGCAAGAATGGATTTGAGAAAAATTTGCAAGTCTAGAGCAAACCACAAGATGATTTGGTAGAGAGAAGAGTTGTCTGATCTCCTGCACTTCCCAGAATCAAAGTTTGTAGAAAATTCTAATAGAAATAAGTTGTGTGTTCTTGACCCACCCAGCACAGCAAAAAAAAAGATGTCAACTTCACATTTCCTCCAAGTTTCTACAGTTGATCAAATATATGATATTCCAGAGCACAATCAAAGGTGATGCAGTACAACAAGGCCAAGAATAAAAGTGATGAGGATTCCTCTGGTCTTAAGCTTATTACCTGTAACTGCTATTCAAGTACTTGCTGTCATGAGATTTAGAAAACTTGCATAAAAAGGCTATCCGTGCTGTCCAATTTGCACACAGCAGTCTTAGCCTGAGGAGCTGACCCTATCAAACAGGAGGGCCGATTTCTTCCCTAGAAAGATATTCAAAAAGTAAATTTGGCATGTTGAGGGGCAGTAGGGAGGGGAAGAGAAAAAGAAAAGGGGAGGGAATCTAACTATAGCTTCTGAGATGCAGAGGAAASTGAAGATGCTGTGCCAGCAACACAGCCACATACAGAATGTGAATAGTGACCGAAGTAGTAAGAGATATACGAAAGAAGAAAATCTGAACAGAGGACATTTCCTGAAAGGTGAGTTTAAAARCACAGGAAAAGTTATACCCTTTGTTATTCCTACAGAATGAAGGTAGAAATGACAAGATGAGCAATATCTGTAAGACATCAGAAAGGAAACTTAAACTTGTTGTAAAGCACTTTTTGCTATTGTATAGAATTTGAACTCAGGTCCAGTTTACTGCTTACATGTATTTAGATCTCCCTCCAAAAAGATGCATTAAATAGAATTTTAAGCTCTAAGTATATACCTACAGCAACAAAAAATGCTTTCAAAGGATAGGTGTTCAATAACAAAAAGATCTGAAATCAAACTTTTTCCTAAGTGCAGAATATTAGATATTTAAAAGTATGAAATACAGCTTTGAGCTACATCAAACTGTGGTGTACTTCACCATTATGCTAGTTGCAGGAATTCCTCCACGTGCTGCACTTTTGGAAGTAAAAATTTGCCACATATATTCATATATGCACACTTCTATGCACAAAACGTATCAAGCAAATTATCCCCCAACACTACTGCAATGTCACAGATCATTACCTTTACATTCCAATGGAATGGTTCACTTCACAAGCTGACTTTTGCTAACAAAGTTGCTTATTAGGAGATATCTGTCAATCATGCAACAATTCTTTCTACAGCTACTGCCAGGAGTTGCATGTGCAAAGGATGGTAGACAGACCCAGAAAGCAAACAAAGCAATTTTAACTTGAGGTTGGACAATCTGGTAATGGCTTTTCTTAGTGACTGCTGTTTCATTCCTGCATGCTTTGGGGAAAGAAACTGGAAAAAAATTACTTACCTACTAATTACGCTTCTTCAGACGTCACCTCAGATTCCTCCTCCTGATTTTTGTGCCTGCAGCATAAACCACGCAGGAAATTCCCCTAGCTCTCAAGATTTTTGGCACTGTGACGTACCTATAGGCTGTCTTAAGGGCTTTTACATTTCAGCCATGTCTTTTCAAGCGTGTACAGCATGCAGTCTTCCTAAATCCCTAACTACACAAAGAATAAAAATTCTCTTTAAAAGCAACCAACATTCCAGATGAACGATATACAATGATCAGTTAAAAACCAATCCCAGAATCCATCAGCTCTTCACCAAAATATCCCCCCTGTCCAAAGGGAAGGTGGATGGAAGCACAAACATGCAAGATCATATTTCCAGAACTGCTTTTATAACAAGGTAGGTCATTTCCTCTTTCTCTAAAGATACCATCTGCATAGGATGCTCATTTCTGGAGAGCCATAAGGAGATGCTCCAAAAGATGCTGTAGCAGTAACTAACCAAAAGAAAGGCAGACTGAAAAAAAAMCACAGAAGTGCAGGGACATTTTTCTTTTCTTTTTAAAAGAAAGTAAAAAAGAATAGATCAATTAAAAAGGATGGCATGAAGAAACAAAACAGACAAGAAGCTCTGTATTAACTAACTGTGGATGTAGGACCATGGCAGGAATACTCTAGCTATGGAATGTGCCAAGGGAAAGACTGAACAGAGGCCAGAGCATCTGTGCCTAAGTCTACCACTGACCCATCCTAAAGGCTAGCAGATAAAGCCTTGCTTTCCCAGATCAGAAATATCCTGACAGTTATCACATAGCCAATTTATGGGAATTGCGATGTACCAGAAGGCTGTGGTCCTCCTTATGCAGTTTGGACAGCTGAAGGCCTCTAGTTCAGCCAAAGAAATATTTCCAAACAGTTTTCAGACATAAAAAGTGAAGACTATCCTCACATCCTATTCCAGGATAAAGAAATTTCTCAGCCTGGGACATGACAAAATGCTTTGGAACCAGAGCAGTCCAGAGAGCTACTAAATCAATGCTGGGAGCCAGGCGGACAAACGCAGGAAGCCAGGTGGACAAASAAACTGATTCACTCTGCAGCTTGAGGTACAACCTTGGCTAATGGCAATCTGAACAGATTAGAGAGGCCTGTCCCAGCATTGCCCTTAAATCTGGAAATGGGAATTACAGCTTTGAGTAGGACCCACACTGTAACAAAGGAATCCTTTTACGTTGGAAAAAAAACTGGGGGAACATGCTGCAGAACCACTGAAGCACGTGGGAGGGCAGCATGCTCTAGTGGGCCCAACCATCCAACTGGCAAGGGTCAGTCTGAAAAACAAGGGCAGCCTGACTAATGGTCTTCTCCTCCACAGGAAACATCACAGCAGATTTCCTGGGCTACCTCTTTTCTGTGCAGCAGGAGCCTGCTCCTAGCTCATACTCAGAGTATTTAGCACAGTCACAGGTTTACTCCATAGCTCAATATACACATTTTATTCTTTGTTTCAGGACTGTGCATCTCATCTCCTGCCTTCCTCCCAGCACCAGCAAAGCGTGAATTGCTTTTGACACATGGATGGCTCAAGGGCCCAAAAAGCACAGAGTCAGAAGCAGATGGGATAAATGAAGGAAGAAAAGAAAGAAAGAAAAAGTAAATACAGGCAAGAGTTACCCTGTATCACTCCTGTTTTGCACAGGGAGAAGTGACGTAGGGAACAAGAGAAACCTATGTTTGGAAACAGTCTTTGTCTCCGTCCAAACACTGGAAGAGGAGAAAAGACAGAAGCCCAGAATCGCCAGCACACTTTGTACTTTATCCCACTCTTGGATAACTTAACGTGAGATATAGGAGGACAAGTTTAGTTTAATGATATCTTGCTGGTTCACCTGCTGTCCATCTGTCTTTCTAGTCCTTGCTCAGAGGGACAGGTTAGAGCACTGCTGTCCTCTTCCCTTTCAAGATTTGCTTGTGATCTGAACTTCTGAAGAGAGTAAAAGAGCAATACTCAAGCATTAAGTAGTCAGCAGAGATTAGACCAATAATTCATCAAAGGTAATAGCTAATAACAGACACAAGAAACTCACCCTCAGCCTTCCTATAGCCTCATGTCAGAGCTGTCACTCCACAAAGGTATTAGAAGAAATTCCTGGACAACAGTAGCAAATTTATTAGCCAGAGGCTGATGGGACTCCTCCAGGAGTCCTTTGGTCAACAATAAATCATAGAAATCAGCTTGCAAATATTSGATCTTTAATAACAATGAAGTTGGTGGAGTGCATGTTAGAACAATGTTAGAATTCAGCTGGCAGGATGAAGAGACTCGCTTTTACTTAGCCTGACCTCTCATCATGAGGTACCAGGGCTTGGCCCTAGCATCTTTCCAACACTGCATTAGCCATCATGCTACAATGATTAATGAACTGCTAAAAGAATAAAGAAAGAAATGGCAAGTTAGGGGATCTAGATAATGAACTAAAGAAAAGAATCATGAAGTTTTATCAAAATAGAGACAGAATGTACCTCCTAGGTCATGAGCGCCACATCCCTGCCAAGGTAGAAGTGACTCCCACTGTACTGCTTTGGCTAGGCTGCCTTTCAAGTCCTAAACAACAAGCTTCCACTCCATTAAGTCTCTGCTCATCAAATTTCATCCTAATATTAAACTTAAAACTTTATTGCTTTAAATTTTTGAAATCCAGAGATGAAAGAACAAGAGGAGAAGACAGCTGCCAACTACTTTATCCTTCAACCAGCAAAGGAGTTGTCTTTCAAAAAAAATCCATCTTTGAATCACTCCACTGTGTGCCCACTGAGGAAACTGGGCAGATTCACATTCAAGAAGGCAGTGATGTCCTTTGTATGGGGGGGGGTGGCTCAGAGTAAGTATCTGATGGGTAAAATAATCCAACACAACTATGCTGCTTCAGGATTGAGGAATCCTAACATGGTATCAGTATCGGAAGAAGGCCTTCAAGAAAGCTGAAACAGCACCAGAAATCAGCCAAGAATGTTTGATTCATCTACAAGGCTGAATTACCAACATAGAACTGTGTACTTCCAAGAGAACTCCAGAAGAAAGTGGAGTCTCTGCTGGAGGAAGAGCCAGAAACATGTGTATTTCAACTAGAAGCTTTTTATTTGTGAGATGGGCTGGCTCACCCAGACAGCAGGAGGGTTTCAGGGCAGATGAAACATGATTACATTATAATTACCTTTTGTTACTTTGCAAAGTACAGGGCTATGCACTTTCTTTACTGCCCAGGGAAATCATGTTAACAGAATTAGAGCAAGAACCCAGTTTTAAACAGTTTGCTAGGAAGCTACTAACATTGTTCCAATTCTCAGTACAATTTTTGGAGCCACCATGCTCCATAAATCAGTGGGATTTATGTCACAGGCTTCCTCTAAAACAAGTACAAGCTCTTAGAGAGAAGAAGTCCTCTAGCACGTGCTGAACATACAGCTCCACTGTACATCATCATCCTGTACAAGTGCTGTTGGCACAATGAGATGCTGTAGAATTTCTAGATCTCCCACGTTTATTATTCTTTGCAGCCTTCTTCTGATGATACAATTCTACCCACTGATAAACGTGGAGAGGAAGAAATTAAACAACAACTCCATGGCCATGCAATGGAAGCATTGGAGGCTGGATTAGAACTAATGAGTTCCTGGCTCCCAGTCAATCAAAGCCATCAGAGCAATTAAGTCAAATAAACCAGAGAACTGTTTTCTGCTCAGCTGTCGTCTGCCTGTCCTCCCCAGTAACTTCTGGGCTGGTGAACTTCAATTGAGTTTGACAGAGGGTAAAGGTCATAAAGAAACTAAAGTTCAATGCAAATTGCCAGCAGGCTGGAGGAGAGAAACACAGCAGCATGTGTACCCCTGCTGGGTACCCACCACACTAGCCTCTGGCCGTACAGCTGAGAGCAGACATGAGAAGAGCAATAGCCTACCCGCTACGCAGGGCAGGTGACATGGAGGGAAATACAGATAAAGTCACAAAACACACAAGGGGGATCTAAGGATGCACAAGTGTTTCAGCACACAGGACTCAACCTAGGAAACCAGGCTCCATTACATCCTCCAATCAGTGAAGAATTTAAGAACAAACTTYCCCTTTTTAAACACCATTGAGATCTCTCTTTCAATCCTAGCACACAGCAGAGGTACACGCAAAGGAATCTGCACCTCCACTTTCAAGATAAATAGATGCAAAGAGGAAGCACTGAAGTCGCTKCAATTCAGTGCAACCTCTAGCCATCACTGACTGCATCATCCCAGGTAATGCTGAAATGCCTTAGAGGAAACAGTTGTGCCTCATGCTAGCTTACTGAATTAAAAAAAAAAGTGCCCACTTTACAGAGCTGCATACTGAATTCAAACATATTTTAGAAGACCCGTTTTCTTCAACACAGCTTATGATAGAGGCTACTAGAACAAGAGGACTTTGTCTTATTGTTTCTTCTATTTCTTTCAGCAAGACAGTAAAAAAAAATCCTGGTTATTTCTACTTATGTTCACTTTTGAGTTTCCATAGTTTATAAAAGTAATCAAGGAATATGAAAATTGTATCTTTACAAACAAACAAAAAATCTGAGACTCTGGCTGTTATTCATAGTGACTTGTCTACTTTCACACAACAGATCTGTCATAAAGAACAGAACCCTGGACCAAGTGTCCTGTTTAATTAACAGTAGATGCTCTGCCTCTCTCTACTAAGTATATAATGACTAATAATCATCACTTTAAACAACCTCATCTCATTAATAGAAGATGTTTATTACTCAGTCCTCCGGTGCTCCCACTGCGCTCCCTTCCCTACATTGGTTTGGTCCATCATACACAACACACTCACATTATATACGGATCACTGACACCACTGGCCATGACAATTCCTCTGGAGCCCTTCCAAAACATTGTGTCATATGATGAACTGAAGTGCCAAGGGAATACTTGATAAAGGCAGCAGTCACAGGAGCGTTCGCTCCATATAGCGAGCCCATTCACAGCCTTCATCAAGAAGTACTTTCTGAGGAATGTAAATTTAATCTCTTTCTCAAGTATAAAAATTAGAATGCTCCAAATACAAGATTTCCTCTTCCTATCAGTGAAGTGAGTACTTTTTCCTGCTTTTTCATTTCAATAATTTCGTATCATTTTTATGTTCAGAACAAAATCATGGACTAATCCAGGGTACATTCTCATCTTCCTCTTCAGTTTTTGTCTAAAGCCTGATTTGTTTTAAATACTGATGTACATATTTAAAAACATCAAAACAAAATGATAAATAATAATAGATTAATAGACAAAAAGAACATGAATGATTAGCATTATCTGGTAGAAGTCTTGCACACAGATCCAAAGGCAAGAACACTGCACAAAAAAAATCATTCTCCTATTAAGGGGCAGATTTAATCACTGATTAGAAAGTTAATCAGGAGTCTATAAATATTTTGGCTGGAAAATGGAATCTTAACTGAGGTGACAGTGTTTAAGTAAATATTTGCACAACTGCATCTACAATGCCCAGATTAACAACAAAACTGGGGGGCGGGGGGGGGCTTGGCTGACCACTGGTATCACGCAGCAGGGCGCAGCATCCCACATCACCTGTGCAGCCCCACAGCAACATCACCCCCAGACGGCCTGAGGCTGCACTCATGCCTGCTCACTGAGGCTACCTGACTGTCCTGAGGACAAGACATTGCAGACAGGCTCTAACCCTGCTATCCCAAATTTCTTGTCTCTATATCTGAGGACATTCCAGCAGCTTAAGTGTATTCACTGAACTAATTTAGCAACAACATGATATTCTTCATACATCATGCTTGTGCGTGTCCTAGAAACCTGTTGCACCATGTCCAGTACCTGCATTCAGTCATTATCTGTAATATGTCTAGAGAGGTCTGTGCTCTGACCATTTTGGAAGTAGTGCACTGTCTTTAAGTGGCAGTTTTTAGGCTAGTCTTACACCAAATTCACTTGTGGAACAATTGCTTTCAGTGTTAGATTTTGTAGATAAGAACAAACAGCTTCAAATTGCACAGTACTTTCAAATTCCAAAATACCCTCTGCTTGAGCAATATCAGTATGCAGTAAGATAACATTGACATCTTTAAGACAGGCAACACTGCAGCACAGATCACAGCATCTGAAGTAGTTTCTATATTCATGCATTATGTCAACAGAACAAATATATTTTTAGTCAATTAACTGTATACCCTAGAGCCAAAAGAGGCTCAGACAGGTTAGGTCTAAATCTTGCTTGCATGAGTCCACCGGAGGCTAGTGAAGCATAAAATATTGTATGCACCATTTGGGGGATTTACAGCATAGTGCCCCTTTTCCTATGTTCAGTAAATAAACACATGAGAGAGCATGGAGTGAAGGAAAATTCCAGCAAGCCTAAAGCCAGCCAGCATTTCAAATTGCAGAGAAACTCTCTCATTGCAAAGGTATTTCTTCCTCCACAAAAAGAATCAGGATTTGATCACAAGGTACCTGACTAGTTTGAGAACATCATTATTTCACTATGATAAGAATTTTACCGAGAACAGTTTTCTTTACTACCAGCATCCAAAACAAGTCTGTTAAAGGCACTGCATTTGTATGTGACAAGCACAAAGGATAAGAGATTTTCCAGGGGTCTTAGTGAGAGAGACTGGCATGGCAAGGTGCACTTCCATCTGTAACTGCAGCTGCTCCTTATGTACCAAAGCCATTAACTGATACACTGCTTGGTTTTAATATTGTCCATCCTCACATTCCGAAAAGAAAAGGCATTTACTCCAAATGGAAGAATAAGCAGTTGCACAGGGTTATAAAATGGAGATGCCTGAAACCTTCCAGGAATTTACTGCTGGCTTCGGAAACACGAGTTCTCATGGACAGCTGATTGTGTGACATGCAGCACTGTACCATCAGGCCAATTGTAACTCAGACTGACAACTGTTTTGAGCCTCACATTCAATAAACTGGCAATTTCAATACAGTTCCTGGAGTTTCCGTATCTGTACAACCCCCCCCCCCCCAGAATAACTGCTGGTTATCTCCATAAAAGCGTGGAGACCAAACAAGCACCTGACCAGGACACTCCTCCCATTGTGGATCAGGGTTGTGACACAAATTCAAAATTGAACAAGTACCACTTCCCCAGCCCTACCACAACAACTTGCTCTTTTCAGCCCACAAGGCATCACTGGTCAGGTCTGCCAAAACCACAAAAAGGGAACTCTGCATTCAACACTAATTGACTTTCCACAAGAGTTCAGCTCCTGATAATATTTCTGTTTCTCTCCAATTATGTTTTAGTGACAAACTGTCATGATATTTGTGTTTAAGAGACTGATCTACCTTAATAGATGCTGCTAATCTGCAAACTGATGCAGAATAACCATGGGCATGGATGGACTCTGATGGCCTTCTCCCCTTGGTGTTTTTTTTTTTTTTTTTTTTTTTTTTTTTTTGAAAGCAAATACATCTTTAGAGCTTTGTTAAGAGGACAGCATACAGTGAGGTGAGGCAAATGAAAGCAGAGACAGAAAGAAAAGCTAGGATAAGAAGAATGGCAGTACAGAACAATCCAGTTTCAGTATTACAGTCCAAAAGAAATGAATGTATGTGTCAGACCCATGGGTACAATTCCAGCAGAGGATCAAAAACCTGACTGAATTTGACATATCCTCTCACTTGAAGGGACAAAGGATACTGTCAGGTTAAAGTATTAGGTATTCTCTGACATTAGGTGAGAAAACTAGCCTGAAGACTATGAAAAGAAACACTAGGTCTCTATTACTGTTCACACTTCTCTCATCTTCATGAGTGAAAGCAAGCTAGTTGGAGTCTCTTCACAATAAAGTTTCTAGCTGGTTACATTGGTTGTTCTCAAGCAGTGGGCAGTCTTCAGAAGAATGCTGTTCTCTCTCCCTACCACTTCCCTCCTTACCATGCCCATAAAGGCCACACAGCAACTGGACAGCAAGCAGTGTTCTGTTTTCCTTCATCCATCATCCAGAACTGTCAGCTCAGCTCCAACAGCAAAATCTTTATTACTGGATATGATGCAAAGGGCAGAAACCACATGGTCTGATTTCCCCAGATCTAAGGTTGAGTTTGCAGGAGCAGCAGCAGCAGTTGGAGGGGAAATCATTTTGAATTTTCACTGAGCCAATTTGATCTGGAAATTGTTGAGAGAGAACAAATATGGAATCCCACTGTGGCATTTTTGCAGTCACTTGCTGACTAAAACCACATTTTTTATTTTTGAGCAGCTACTAGTATTTGGCACATGTTAAAAAATAGCTATTCCCTGAAGTTACACATGACTGATCAATTACAGAACTAATTTTTTTTTTGTTGGTCATTTTAGGGGACAAATAATTGCTAATTCCTAATTTTAGGAGGCAAATAATCCCAGGCCCTTTTGAAATTTCCCAAAGCAGCATATCTCAGGCAATTCTCTAGGCGACCAATGGCCTTCTGCAGTAAGTAGTCTGTGCAGTACAGGTGCTTTCCTTTTTTCTTCTCAGGGAAACTACTGTTATTGACTTTGGACCATCTTCAARAGACAGAGTAGAATCTACGAAGTCTGCCTACTCTAAGTTATCCACTAATGCAAAGCAGAATATGTGCATGCACATGTCAACTCAAATCATTGTAGTACTTATTTCTCTTAACAGACTTCTATATACCATTTCAGTTTGCCAATCCACATTCTTTTCTCCTTTCTGCACTACAAGAAAATATTCTTTACAGCATTCAAGTAAGATGATAAGTTAGATATACCCCCAGCCCAACTCCTTAACTTACAAACAACTTCGTCGCCCTTAGTGCTGCTCAGTACTTTCCCAAAGAGCAGTTAAGTAAGAAGACACCACAAAGATTCTGCATTCCAAACATCATCTTTAAAGTAGAAGTATAGCAAGACTATATTAGCCAATAATTTCCACATAAAATAGCCAAAAAATAAAGATATACCCTTTTCTTTGGCTTAAGCATCAAGAAACTTGGAGGCTGGGTGGGAAAGAAGAGATACTTGCTAGGACTCCTGCTCAGTTTGAAGTGCACTAGGAGGAAAGCGTAAAGTTCCAAGCCTTTAATTTAGGCATCACCTCCAGTCTTTGATTATGCACCAGTTCTTTCTTCTAGCTTTCGTCTAGCTTCTGGCAGACAGATGGGGAAAAATATCAACAAGCCCCATCCATAACCATCCTCCCTGTTATATTTACATTGACCTGTAAGAATGTCTGCGGGGAGGGAAAAAGGGGCCTCAAGCACCAGAACACTTTGAAACACATTTTAGCAAATTATGATGCTTTAAGCTTTAGAAGAAGAAAGGGGGGGGGGTTAAAAAAAAAAAGAGAAAGAAGAGCAAGAAAAAATAACTTGCTGCTACAGTATACAACACCCTAACACAGCCCTCTACAGCCACCAATCCCACCACCCACCCCTGGCTGGCATCTCTCACATCATGTGCTCATTGAGTATTTATTAACCTAAATGCTGCGACTTATTTTTTACTGGCAATTTTTTGCTTCTTTTCATGCAGCATTTGTCTTCTAGCCTCTCTTGGTTTGTTTCGTCATGTCTTTGATTCCCCCAAAAGAAAGACACACCTTATCTCTTTCATAAGCTGGACCAGCATCCCTTGTTTTGCACATTCAGTCTCATATCCCAGCATGATATTTGTTTCTCTCTCTCTCTCTCTCTCTGAATAAATAGAAGCAGAGGCACTTTTAAGGAATAAGAGCTCTGTTTGAAGAGTAATTAGCTGTCAGCATAAAACTAGTATTTATGGATTCTCATCCTTGAAAAACCTAACTCTGCTACCCAGCACTGATTATGGCTGTGTTACAAACAGATGGGGCTGCATCCATACAACTTGCAATAATCCTATATTTAAAAAATAATTAAGTACAAATAAAGGATTGAAATCCACTAGCTTTCATAAATTTGATTTCCAACTTGATTTGTGTTTGTACAGCATGGAAGCTGGGTTATTCATGGTGTACACTGAAAGTGGGAGTCTGTAACATATGCAGACATGTATATGCGCTAACTCCAAGCACACGAGAGGGCCAGATACTGGTATATGCTGAATACTCTGCAGCTGAGAGGCAGAATGAAAGGATGGTTCAATCACACCTGGGATCATAAAGAAACCCAGCACCCCTGGGTGTGTTGCGCCTGGTTGCTTGGCACAGAAGTTGGAAATCTACCAGCGGTGCAACCTTTGTTTTAAAGAAAAAATACCAAAAGGGGAGCTGTGATTAAACTGTTCTTAAAAGGCACGTTACACCRAGGGCTTTCGTCCACAGCATTATTCTTTTCCTTCCTTCTCTGTTCAACCTGGGGCAGCATCTTTGCTAAATACTTACACCTCCAAGGAGGAAATATAGGAAATTATTAATCTGCTTAAGAAAGTCTGTGCTTTTAACTTACTGGCATCTCTTACCACACTAAGATTCACTCCAAGTTTGTTATCCATCACAGCAAAAGATATGACAAACATGATCCAATACTACATGCGATCTATAGCTCTTGGTTAACTAGGTCACAGATTGTACTGCAATGTTTGTAAGGCTGCCAGACTTTTATGCACAAACTATAGGCATCAGGCCAAGTTCTCCCCTCTGTTACACCCATGTATCCCTGCTGATGTTACCCAGGCTTGTCTGGGTCTAAGTGAGGGCAGCCTTCAGGCTGCTGTTTGCAGGAAAGAAGTCCTGGGCTGACTCCACCCAAGGCTAAGTGACAAACTGATTTACAGGGACAGCAAGCCTCAAGTCTCCTCTCTGATTTCTGTGAGGGTATATCCTGTCTGTCCATCCCCAGAGACCAGCGCAAGTTTCATCATCTCCTACCAGCTTTTGTGTTTAAATGCTGCAAAGCTGCCAGGTTTCTGCTGATACCCCAGGAGGGAGCCTCTTGCTCAACCTCAGACACCTCCCACCAAGCAAGTTTTCCCCTATTACCCAAGCTGAAATTTCCCTTTGCCTGATTTCAACTCTTTACTTCCAGTCACATCCTATTAGGCTACCCTAGCATTTCCTCTTGCAAGAAGAAAGGTGTAGAAATGCAGACACACACATGCACCTGCTGACAAATCCCATGCATAGGGTGATGCTGCAGGACATCCCCATTAAAAGAGAGCCTTCTGACTCCTGTCACCCTTTTTGGGGCTGGAAAAAAGGACTAAGGAAAGGCACAAGGGGCCTGTTTGGTAAAAGGGAACAGGACAATCCTGTGGAAGTGAAGGGTACWTGAGGAGGGTACAAGGCCCTGAGGGAAAAGGGGGAAGAGAAAAGAGGTGACCAAAGATGGTTGAACAAGGCTGAGGGGAGGGGGGTGGGGGAAGGAGGACGAGTTGCAACTGAGATACAGAAGTTGAACGTGGACTTAGGGGGGAAGGGGGTCGAGGCCATGAGGGGCTGCGAGATGACACAAGGGGTGACCAAGGGTAGTGGGACACAGCTGTTAAGGGATGGATGAGTTGTGACTGAGGGAGACAAGGGGTGACTGAAGATAAGGGATGAGGAGTGATAAGGCTGGGGGACAAGGGATGACTGAAGAGGGGGTAGAAATGAGGGATGAGGGCTGCAGGCAGCTCGGGGGCAGAGGGCGCGCCCTTACCTCTTTAACCTTCATCCTGCGAGCGTGGGTCTCAGGATCCTCGGCAGGCCGCCTGCCCCGCACCGGGTGGCGGAGGAGCTGCCGGAACCGTTCGTAGTCGAAGCGGGAAGCAGCTCGGGTCTCCCGGGCGGCAGCGGGCGCGCCGGTGGCGGGCTCGGCCTGCCGCCGGGAGCCCGGGGCGGTGCGGGCCGGCGGGCC
>NW_028186305.1:644111-688362 GCF_003343005.1 Rhea americana
GGGCGGGCTGCGGGGCAGGTCCGTGTCGCCGGTGGACGAAGAGGAGGCGGAGGAGGAGGAGGCGGAGGAAGAAGAGGAGGCGGAGGCGGCGGCAGCGCGGCGGGGCAGGAAAAGCCGCTTGAAGCGCGAGGAATCGGGCAGGAGGAAGAGGGCCCCGAAGCACAGCGTGAGCAGGCCCGAGAGGAAGAGCAGGAAGAGGAACTTCTGCGGCAGCCGCAGCCCCAGCGCCGCCGGCCAGCCCGGCATGCCCGGCAGCTTCCGCAGCAGCACCATGGGGCACCGGGTCGCGGGCACCGGGCGGGAGCCGCCGCCGGCCGCTGCAGCGACGGGCTCAGCGATCCCCGGCCGGCCGCCCGGCCGGAGCGGGCGCCTTCACGGGGGGCCGCCGGCGCGTGACACGTGGATGGCTGCGGTGGGGGCTACGCAGCGACACGGGGCCCCGCCGCTGCCCGCACACAGGCGCGCACGAAGGCTCGCGGGGCGCGGAGCGGCGGCTCAGAGTTCCCCCTCCCGGCATGAAGGCGGCGGCGAGCGCATCCCGCCGGAGCCGGGCTGCTCCCCCGTGCAGGCTCCGAGCCGGGCGGCTCGCTTCAGGGAGCGGGCTGCAGGAGTCCGCCGAGGTGCGAGCCCTTCTCTCTAGGCGGTGGGTGCATGCTGCAGCATTTCTGCAAAGGGGAGGGAGGGGGGTGATGAGAGCGCGCTCCTCCGGCACCGGGAAGGGCTGTTGCATGCAGCCGCCGTTATCGCCTTTGTCCCGGCGGCTCCGCAGTCTCCCCCAGCCGCTCCCCCGCTCCCCCCTCCGTCCCCGCTAGCTCGCTTCCTCCATCCCCGCACTCACCGGCTGCTCGCCCGCCTGGCGAGCGGCTCCCAGCTCCGCCGGCGGCCGGAGAGCGGGGCATGCCCTGAGCGCCGCGCCGAGGGGGATGCGCGCTCAGAGGAGCGGCGAGGGCAGAGCCGGGTGCCCAGGGCCGGCAGAGGCAGGGCTACCTACCCCTCTGCCCCCTCCCCGAGGGGCGCCCCGGAGCTGCCTTGACCCGCGGTGGGCCGAGGGGACGGAGCAGCAAATAAAGCCATGCGGAAAGCTCGGCTCGCACTAACTTTCCTCAGGAAAAAAAGGAAAAACAAACAAAACGCCTATGGATTCGGGTTTTGCTAAGGGATTGCCGRTGAATTTCCTCCCTTTCTCGCGAATCTCACCATCGCTTATATATTTATTCATCCCCCCCCCCCCCGCCTTGGGAGCGCTGGAACAGGCAGAGAGCTCAACTTTCAGACCAGCGGACGGGCTTTAAGGACCTGTGCCCGAGCCGAAAACTGCTGAAAATATCCCCTGCTGCTACGGTAAGGGCTGCGCTGCCCCGCCACCCCCGCCGCAACGGCTCGCCGCTCGCTCGCCTTGCCCCCAGCGCCGCTTACTCACCCCTCTGACAGGCGCCCGCCACCGCGCTCYGACGGTGAGCGCGGTCTCTCCTCAGGCGCGAGCCCGCCCGTTAAACCAGGCTGGCTGCCGGCTCGGCTCTCCGGAGGGGCGGGCAGCCCCTCTCTGCTGCCCGTCCAGCGCCCGGCAGGGGAGTATCTAAGCGCATCGGGCTAATCGAAGGCAACTGCCGCTCATTTCCACCTCCTCCCCACTCCGCCCTCCTCCCCCTCCCTGGAGGGGAAGGGGACCCGCCGCCGCCGCCGCTCACTGCGACAGCGCCGGCGGCCCCGCCCCGCCTCCGCTCCCGCCCCAACCCCGGCCGCGCGCTCGCGCTCCGCGCCGGCCCAACGGTCGCTCAGGGGGAGGAGGCGGGAGCGTCGCAGACCAATCACGAGCCGCGGCCCCGCCCCCGGTGGCGCGYGCCCCTCCCAGCGGCGGCCCGCCCTCGCTCGCCACTGGCTCGCTGGTGGAGAGCGGCGTCTCCCATTGGCTGTTCCAAACGCCAGGAAAGCCCGGCGGCCCGCCCGCTTGTTTACCACCCTTGCCCGGCTCGAGCAGGTGGAGCGGCCTCCCCTCCCGCCCCTTCCCTCCGACCTGCCGCTCATTGGCTGCTCCTTGTGCCCCGTCCCCGCTGTGATTGGCCGAAACGATCCAGCTACTTTGAATAAAGGGGGGGGGCTGGGGGGGGTGCGACGTCGCCTCAGGCGCTCACCCGTTGGGACAGCTAACAGGAGCGAGCTGCCTTTCACCTGCCCCGACGCCACATGGCCCAACCTGTGCTGGAGGGTCAAAGTATCCCAGAAGGGACTTTGCCCCCTCAGGTGACCCAGCCCCATTTTTCCTAAATGGCAGAGGTGGCACAACCTGGGGCCTGGCCAGCATCACCTCACAGTCCAGCCTGCCTGCCGCAGCCACCTGTCCCTGASGAGGAGCAGGGGCTTCACAGAAAGGTGCCAGAGACTGCCATGGGCTGYCTGGGAACAACCTTTCAGTCCACAAAAAGTTTCTTTCTTAGTCTCCATCAGTCTGAAATGAACTTCTACTTCAAAGCGCTGGGGTCTGATGCTCTTTTGAACATTTAAATCCTCATTGCACGTGATCTTAACCTTTAAAGCACCATGGAAGCATTAACCAAGTCTCATGCTCTCCCTTGTAAAATATTGCTGTGCCAGAGTTGAAGATCAGGAAGTGTTTTTGTTCATAAATGTAATCCCCCCCCCAAAAAAAAAGTTTTACAGACTTAGAAGTGAAAACATGGAAAAAAAATAAAAGCCCCAAAACAGAAGTCATCCAAGCCAGTTCAGAAGCTGAGCTAGATGGGTGGAGGCGTTTCACCAGAGGTTGTGTTTTKGTGCTGGGGGTGTGAAATAGAAGAACTGCAGCAGGAGGCTTGCAGGAAAGGGTAAACTGCAGCCACAGAAGCAGTGATGTGACTAAATGGGAAAAGCTAAAAGCGAATATTTTGTAGGCTGGAAAGGAGCTGGAGCTGTGAAGAAAGAAATCATTTGCCGTTTGCATCGTCATGTACTCAGGGAAACAGGAGCGTGTTCCTTCTTTGTAAATAACTGAAACTACAGAGAAGAAATGCTGATTTGATTGCTGGGTCTCATGGGAACAAGTTGTAGGGGCCCACATTTTGAACGGTTAAGAACCAGTTATACTGTCATTTTCATATTAAAAGTGCTATAAGTGATAAAAGGTAGGTAGGTAGAACAGCTCTAACAGGAGGACTAAGGAGATCCAGTCAACTGGTCTGTGATCCTGCTGCCTTACTCTTCCTTATACCTGCACAATGGCTGCTGATTTTCATCTAGTTAAAATAAAAAAGTAAGCTTTGTGTTTTTACCTCTCTCGTGGCTGCCCTGTGGACCTTGAACRCAAACACCCTACGAGGCAAATTTGCATCTTGATTATTTGTTTTTCTGAAACATATTCTTTGAACCATCTCCTGTAGTTTGTAGGCAGGACCAGTTCAGCCTGCACGAGGAGGAGGAACAGGCACCATGTCCTCAGCTGCCACATGCTGTTTCCTCCAGAGCAGCTGCAAGAGGAGCAGAGAGCGCCCTGAACAGCTGCTCTTCCTTCCCTGCCCCGTGGCTGCACCACAAGGGAGAAGAGAATAGATTTGGCTGCTCCATTTTGGCAGGTCACTCTGGAGCCTTGGTGAGCAGAACAGACGCTCCACAGGCTCCTCTGAGCCCAAGGGAGCTCCTTGCAAAAGATGTTTAATTTTCGCTTCTTTGCACGCCTTGTCAGGGCAGCTYGGGAAAGGGGAGAGGAACCTGCAAGTCAGCTCCCAGTTACAGCTCTATTATTCTGAACATTGATGCAGCTGCAAGGGCTTTTACTGCTGCTCTGTCCTGTGCGTGTGTCTGTGGCCCCCAGGGACCATTCAGCAGCAAGAGACTATGGCTAAATGGGTTTTCATCATTCCTTCCCTCAACATCTCACACATTGCCTCAGCCTTGCCCCGGAGGGAAAGTCCATTTCCCACTGGGATCTCCTCTTCCCTGGGTAGATCTCAAGCAGCAGACTACATTTTGTATCAGGCTTATAAACCAAACCAAACCAAACCAAACCAGCTCCAGTATTGTGGTGGTGGTCCTTGATCTTCTTACAGATGGTCCCAGGACCGAAAAGGTTTGGATAGCACTGCTTTCTAAGAGGATTTGGGGGTATCAGGGAGGATAAAAAATAGACATCTGTGAACAAACAAAAAGGAATATGCSTAGGTTTTCATTTTATACAGCAGTGATAGAAAAGTTGAAGGCTTATCTTGTAATTAGGTTAAATTAAGAAATCCTCTCTTTGTTTTGCTTTGTGTTTAGCATGACATTGTCTTCAAGGTAAATGCTAGAAATTAGAGGTTTTCTAAATTAGGTTAAATTAAGATATAGCCTTCTTAAAGAAGACAAAGCATTATCACCAACGTAAGTGTTTTAATTACATTTTCAAAACAATTTAGTCTATGTAATAACAAGACAGAGAATCCTGTCTCTGCCTTATGACTGCAGTTCCAGGCAGAAGCCATATRAACTGAGAAATTGGCATTGAAGGAGTTAGGAGGCAGAGTGTAATTACTGGAAGGACAGGGATCCTGCTGCATTATGATTCCTGTTTTCAGCAGAACTGGAAGAAATAATTTTAAGAAAATTACTTTTTTAWGACCACAAGAAAAATAGAATTTAATATCTACCTTTCTGTGAGGAAGAAAACTACAGTGTGATAGATAATACTCAAGGCAAAAGAGTTTGGCAAGATAATTATGCTCAGGCCTCCAGCCTATCTGTTAAAGTAGACTTGATTTTTTTTYTCTCTCTCTCACTCTAGAAAATGCTCTTGTTCTGGCTGCAGGAGCAGTCAAGATGCATCTCTTGTGTTGGAATAGCATGCCAGTTCTTAGCCAGAAAGCCCTTTCCGACTCTCAATACCACTCAAATTCGTGATTTCTAGACAGCATGGCAAAGAAAGGCTACAGCAGGCAGATGGAAGAAAGGCTGAATCACTGGCAGGCAGTTTCAGASGTAACGTAGTTAGTATTGCAGAAAAACAGCCTTGTTTCATTGGAGTAGAAAGTGATAGTACTTTTAAATGCATCCTTAAAACAGGGCAGCCACAGCATGTAAACCAGATGCTTAAACTTCGTTGATAGCTACTACAAAGTATAGATAGTGACAACAAAACTTGGTTAAAATGCTAGTTTTAGAAAGGAGAAATCTTTTACCTCTAAAAGAACAATCACAGCAGTTGACAGAACAAGGTGCCTTTTTTCAGCACATAGTTGTGAGCACATTCTGTGTTCTGAACACAAGTGCATTTCTGACACTTTACTCTGGTGTGGAGCCTAATTTGTTGTTCAGATTTCTGAAGCCTGATCTTATGCAATGAGAAGCCCCCTGCCAGGAACGGAGGGCTCACGCTGCGTAGGCTGGCGCTGGCTGTTCCCACCATAGGCTCTTAYTCACATGTGGCCCAGCAGGGGATGTTCTTGAGAGGACAAAACTTCCGAGGCATCTTCCCTCTTCATGCAGCCCCAAGATTCATTTTTCTCACCTGCATACAACAAGGGCTAACGTCTGTTAAAAGGCTTAAATATGTGTAGGCTCTCAGGCCCATTGCAGCTACCCTCGTTTTATCTGGTTGTKATCAGATAAGGGGAAATCCATAAGTTTAAACTGGCTGATACATTATGCAAGCAACAGCTCTAAACTTTCTCAAAGCAAAGCTCATCCACACACAATGAGAATGCGTGAAACAATCCCTGATGGCCTGTTATGGCTCAGGACAGAAGAGATCTGGCTGATATTGATTATTTTGAGGTTTGAGAAATACAAGCAGAGGACACAAGACTCCTGAAAAGCCTAGATAATTAGGAACTTTGCTATCTSCTCTGTGGAAGTGAATTGCAGTTGCACAGGGTACATAGTAGCTTGCTTTTAACCTAGGGAGAGTGTGCTGTTGGCTTGTGTTACTTGAGGAACAGAACATAAAAACATGATTGCTTGTTAGATTAGATGATGTGCTGACTGAGAGCACTGAGATTGTTTTGCTAAGAGGTARGCTAGTAAGACACCTGGAAGACTAAATTGTAATAAAAATGTAACCATGACAATGTCACTTGACTTACGTATAACCAGATGAGTTCCGCTAACAAAGTAARATCCCTCCAACCGCACCCTGGAGTACTGATCTATATAGTGCAATAAAATTACTGTATAAAGTAGATGAGTGAAGGTGTAAAAAGACATGTTYAAGGCATGGTTCTTTAAAGCAGCCTTCCTCCTCCTCAAAATGATCCCGTTAGCAACTATTGACCAACTTGTGCTGYGAAGGGGGAGGATAGCAAAGCTATAATAGGCGCTGATAGTGGATTTTGCCCTCATTTGTGCTTAGTCTCATTTCATATAATTTGTGCTGTGCAGACGTAAGGCTTTCATACGGCAATTTTCATGTGATAAACCTGCAAAGCAGAAGGCTATTGACCCCTTCTTCTCTTTACCATTCAAGAGTGAACAGCTGATGCAGAAGGCAGTTCCTGTATGCAACTATTGAAATGTTAGTAGCAGCTAGAGCCAAATTCATAAAACAGAAATAGTATATATTGTCCCCAAACCTTTGAATTAAGGAGCATCATCAGGCACTGGCTGGCAGGCTTGACTGCTTTTCTTTTAACTCCACATTTCATATATATAAGATATTAATTATCTGAATTTAGATTACAGCCAGGGATATGTGAAAGTCTTGCTGAGAATTCAAATGGCAGTTCTCTGCTAGCAGAAGAGAGACACATTTCTACAATATAAAACCCACCACTAACTCGCACAGACTTACTAGTTTCCTATGAAAAAGAAGGAGGAAAAAGCCATTCACATTTGAAATAAAAATCAGTTTTATGTTTCTTAAACCAGAATTATGTAGAAGTGGGACAAAAAGTTTTCACAAGAAGAGGAGTCTTGCTTAATTATGGTAGAGGTCTGTGTCTCAAAAGTCTTAACTCTCCTCTGCCAGGGAAAATGCAAAACAAGATGAAGAACTGTGTAAAAACAGAAACATAGCAGAATATGCATGGAGAAAATGAATGGAAACAGTAATAGTTTATTACTTTTCTGTAACATTGAGTGACTAACACAGCAGACTGCAAGACCTTTTCTTGTTGAAATCAGCATCATCARAATGAGCTGTATTACATTTTGCCCTACTTAAGTGAGATAGGGCCACAAGAATGCAATGAATTCACTGTTGTGAATGTGGAGCAACATCCTATTTTAGTAGGATTCAGAAATAAAATCCCAAGTGGAAAATGTCTAAGAATAATTTTCAGACAAAGAGTTGATTTGTCAGCAAACACATTTTAGGTGAAGTGGAATTGCTGGCAAATCTGTGCTGAATTTGGTAAGATCTTTTGTCTAAGAAAAGCAAAACAAAAACAATATTTGAAAAAATAGATGTATTAAGAAAACCCAACAATCTTGAGAAAAAACTTAAATATTTGTTTTGGGTCAAAAATATCTATAGGCAATCCAAATTGAAGTTTGTATAAGACTTGGTGGTCCAGACAGTATCCTGGAAAATGASTTACTGTCTATGTATAGATAAAACATTTTTTTTTTAAATCTCAAATTATTTGGAGCAGGAACATCTGCCTTCCTCTTCAGCTAAAATCAGGCTATTCAGATGACTGCACACTTGTTAGGAAATTTTAAACCATTTGGAGAGAAACCAGGAGATAACAGTTTCACCTTATGTTGGTGGGAACACCGAAGTACGGCTCAAAAAATGTGCAGAGGGCCCCTCCTATTTGACAAAGCACAGGTGGTTTCCCAGCCACAGAAGTAACCAACCTAAATGATGCTTTCAGAAATGGCCAGACTTCTGGGTAGCCGCACAACACTGGCTAGTCATTAAAAGAAAATAGTCTCCCAAAGGGCGTACCTCCATTTATTTGACAACCATCTGTGCAGTCCATTGTCAGTTCCAAATCCAGAGACATTCTCACRTGTCTGAGACAGTCTCCTCTGCTCTCCTTGAAGAGTTGGACCAGGTTTGTTCCGAGGACATTGAAACAGATGCATATTTCACAAAATCTTCTTTCATCGTATAAACGTGTCCTTCTGCTGCTGCTCTTTAAGAGTGAATTTCAAGGCAAGCCAGGAAATAATGGCCAACATCTTTAAATGCTGAGAAGATTAATCATCATGTGGAAACATGTGGAGGAAAAACCTTTCTGTTCACCCTATTCATTATCAACAGATTGGAAAAAAAATCTTTTGGTTCTTCTCTGTGTTTTGGCCAATGATGAAACAGTTACACGTTTTTCATTACCTGCCTCAGAGCTCTTACGGTTTATGTCAGCCTCACAAGCAACAGTCTGTTTCAGCCCTGCTGTCTGAACTGTCACTTCTGTTAATAATTATGTAATGGAGTTAGTGATTTCATCAGGGCTTCTGCAGGACGCAGCACTCTGGCATGAAGTCTGAAGAGGGTCATGGCCAAAGGAGACAGTTTCAGATGTGGATTAGTATGTGAACTCCTCTGGGTAATAGATAAGTGCTCTTGTAATTTAAGGCAGTGATCTTCAACTTGTGATCAGCAGACCCTGGGGTTAATACACTGCTTTGTAGCAATCTACAAAAGAGAACAAAGAAAAACAGGTTCATATAAACCATATGGAAAACTACACAGGGGATATTTATTTTCAGGAGACCACAAATCAAAGACTAAACCCCACCAATTTAAGGAGACTACGGAGAAACCTGTCAAAATACCATTACAGGACAAGCAGTCTTAGCTTTTCAGCAAGAGATAACAATATAAGAAACCTTTAGATCAGATTATTAACTAGAGTTATTAGGCTTAATACCTTCACAAGCTATGTTCTCTGGCCATTTGCCTACAATCAGGGTAAGATATTGTCCAACATTTCTGTATTTAGGCTGGATTCTCACTGGCATGGTTTGGGAAATCCTTGACAAACTAATTGGATAAGACCTTCAGCCCCTCTTAATTATCTTCCTATGCTACTACAGTGATGTAGGGAGACCTCGAATTTGCTGCAAAGACATACCCCTACACATGGTAAATGAGAAATCTGCACCGTTACAGAACAAGCACATTCCTAATGTGAACAGATCCATCTTGCAGAGAAGAAACGGTCTTCCTACTTCCCTTGGTGCAAAGCTCATTTCCCTTAAACTTTAATGCTTTTGAACTAGGCCATTATGAGCCAGACCAAGAGAAATAAAGACACCTCAGAGCATTTGAACAGGATAACGTAAATATTTCCATTACAGAGGAAAAGAAGCATTTCCAAAGAGTTAAAAGTCATTTAAACCATGTGCTGCAATGAAAATTCCAGCTTATAGCTCTATATATTGGCCACCCTCAGGTGACCACTAAGGCTCTGCTAAAATCATTTGTCAACTTTACAGTAACTTACACTGGAGAGTAAAGTAGGTCAGTAGATGCCCTTTGGGCAATTATATTAAGATTAATACCCAGGTTCATGAGTATTTTATTGAGACTACTCAGATGTTACCAGCCTCTTTCTGTAGTGATCTCAAGCTTCCAGATTATTGATTGAGATAAATGCCTCAAATTTTTTGCATGGATCCTAGTGTCTAATAGGTGAAGTCCCTCCACAGAGACTTTCAAGGTAAGTAGGATTTAAACCTGTTGCAACGAAGCCAATAATACATAAGGGGGGAAAGAAAGAAGAAAAGGTAAGGTTAATGGGACAGATATTCCAGCAGCTAAATATATTTCTATTCCCTACAGAGGGAAATTAAAGTCATTCAAGTGCTTTGCTATGCATTGCTTTGCCAAATTAGAGAATTACCCTTTTTCATATCCAGACATTAACCAACAGAAGAAAGCAGAGACACTATGGAATTCACATTTCCAGAGTGGGAGTTCCTGTGTCAGATCATTAGCATCCAGACAAGAAATATTACTTAAGATTTTAAATGATGRTGGGAAGTCATAAGCTAAAGCCATAAAAGAAGAATCTGCTCTTTGAAAACAGGTTGGTGTTGCAGTCCTACTTTGTGGGTCATTTCCCCCCCTAAAAGGCAGAATTATTGCCCTTTTTAAAAAAACTTGCCTCGAGTGCCCAATCCCAATAAGCCAAATCTACCTCAGACAGTTACCTGTCTGCCTGCTGAACTTTGAGACCTCCTGTAATTTCAGATGACAATGATATTCCACACTCCACTGCATTGTGCTTCTTGGTAAATACTGACATATATAGCAGAGGCTAAGTATAGCCCAGGATAACTAGACACTTCTAAGCCACCTTCAGTGTGAAGTTCATCTGTCCTAACTTGAGAAACTGGCACCCCTCATACTCCCCAAAGGGCGTTTTGTTGCTTTCTGAGGTCGCTCAGATGAATAACTGTCTATATTATCTTTATATTGGAGCCTGGAGAGGCCAGCTTAGATTAGGCCAGTTTAGATTGAGATACATCAAACTGTAAAATTTTTGCCAACCTAAATCTGGTGGATAGGGATAGCCCGTCTAACTCATGGGATATGTAGGCAAAGCACGTCCCCTATCACAAATAGAGCTCACAGCAGCCTCATTGCCCTGGCATCGGCATTGGAGAAGCAATTTCACTTCACCCCGCTGGCAAAAGAACTCTATTTACCACTATGAGTTGCTTCTCTGCTATGGGGCTTTAGTGGTGTAAGTGTGYCAGTAGAGCCTACACAGCAGGAAGGATCCCGCTGTGTACTGTTACTGTAAGAGATGGGAATCAGAGCTGTGGGGTTCGAACCTCCAGTTAGCTACTGACTTCAGAAATGCCCTCCTCAGTTGTCTTTCAATTTTTCTGTGTCAGTACCAAATAAGAAAACTAAGGCACTTAAGTCCTATGAAGCAGGTAAATGCTTTTCCTTTCCTGGTTTTTCTTGGCTATTCCAGGCCAGATTCACTGCCCTATCATTTTCTGTTGAGTATCTAAGAGATCCCATGGAATGATAGATTTTCTATTTTGACAAATAGATCCAATCACATTTTTGAGGACATTTCTCTTTCCTTTTCCTGCTTTAAGCTTGTACACAGAACAATGCTTAATTAATACAAAAGAACAAGGAAATCTTCCATGGATCATTGTCTGAACTAAATAGATCTTTTTCAAGAACCTGAACAAAGCTTTGTACAGATTAGTGTTTTCTCCCTTTTCTGGTATGTATGTCCAAATGAGCAAGTGTGATCACACTGCAGCCAGCAATAGCACGCAAGAGATGTGGAAGAGCCACTTGTATTTCTGTGCCTCAAACTGGTGTATATTAGCAAAAATTTTTAAATACAGACCTCTCCCAAGCTACATCAGCCATGCATGCTGCATACAGATTAAAAAGGCTCTGACTAGGTGGCCAGGCTGTAAAACAGAAAATCTGAACTGGACTGAATAACAAATAAGGAATTAAAAAAATGCCTGCTCTGTATCAGAAGTGCTTATGAGGGGCTCGTGTAGCTGTATGGGAAGGGAGAGATAAGGAAGCTCATGTTTCAGGGCAGTGTCTTCCCGTTCCTGCTTCAGAAAGAAAAAAAGTTCCAAAGATTTCTTGGTCAAGACATGAAACGCACCATGACCCACACACATAGAGTGTCCTCTAGCTTGGCTCATAGGTTTCTGATGTGGAGCTGCAATAGCAACAGCTGTCCTGTTGTCAATATTCTCCCAGTTTTTGTGACTCCTTGGAGCTGAAGTCACTTAGGACAGGCTGTGTTTCCTTGAAGTGCAAGTCCATTGACTGCAAATGCTGTATGGGATGTGGAGCTAACTCAGCCTAGCCAGCGCTGAGTCCCTGTACTTTAAGTATCTTTGTAGGAGTTAACTAGCACTGTAGTGACCTTGTAATTGCTTATTTTCTGGCTAGTTGGTAGAGGAAAAACAGTGTCACCTACTTTGATCTTGGGAGGTTGYTGCTCTGTGTCTGCTTCAATTTGTCAGATGTTTTTTCCAGACATTGCTGACACAAGCCACCGAGTCCATGATGGCCCTCAAGGGCAGCTTGTGGGCTGTAGAGTATGGTGCTGAAGAGGGCAGACAGCTCGCAGTCAGTATTCAACATGCACACGCACACATCCCATGCTCTGTGACTCCTCACTCCCGCACAGTCTGTACCTGTGCCATCGAAGGAGCAGCAGCATCCAGTAGCATCTCAGACTGGAGCCGGGAAGAAACCTGCACAGAACCAGGGAAGTCAGAATGTACTTGCCAACGGCAAATTSAGCTCAGTCTTTAATGCTTTGTTAATGCCCTGCTTCCAAAGCCTTTCCTCTGGTTTGCTCAGGGCTCTTTCCATTTCAGCCTATAACACCCCTGTGGCACTGGCATCAGAAGTTCTGCTAGATAAAAGAGGAGGAACTTCAGCCCTTGGATAGCCATTGCTGAGAGTCATCTTGCAGACTGAAGGAAAAGTCTGGGGACAAAAGATCAAATGATTGATCGCAGAATGCCGATTTACATAGAAAGAGCTCCCCTCTTGAGCTAATTATCCAGCTTCTTGCTCTTTGTAACATCTGGTGGATCAAACTTCTGAAGAGAGGGAATACAGTATTGTATCAGAGCTAGGAAGGTCTTTGAAACATAGGGAATTTTCCTTTTTTTTACAGGTGCCCAAGACTATATCCATTCTTAAAGGGATCTGGTAACCCAGATGGGAGTTTGGAGGTCAACACAGATGTTACCAAGTGACATCTTTGAACTATGCTTTTCTGTGGACAAGCAGACTAGATCTTGATAATGGTTTCTTCTGGAACTCTAAAATATACACGTTCTCAGCACACTACCAGAAACTGCCTTTCCAGATAGTGCATTACATTGTTACTTCAGCAGCTCCCTGAAATAGCCTTAGTACCTCCCAACACAGATAAAACACAAGCTGACCAGGGCAGCCCACATTTAAAGGGTGCCTTCTCGCTCCTTGTTTTTGACTTTGCAGYCACAGCAAGAAACATGAGACAAGTTATAATTCGGTTCACCTTGCTGCAGACTGAATGTTTCCTGGATTCTGGACACAAATCTCATCTCCCAGATTTCATCTCTCCTGGCTCAGTGTGCAGTTCATAACAAGGGTTGGAAAGCAAGTTAATCTCTTAGAAGAGACAGATTCAATGGAATTTAACTAAAGCTTGCAGGAGCAGCATAAGGGGAGAAGTGTTGACAATACAAGGCCAAGACTACACCCGCATTCACTCCTAGTAAAAGGAGGCAATCAGCTTGCAATCATCAGAACTGATTCATTTTGACTGGTCATGGGCCAGAGAGAGGATGGAAATTAGGATCATACTATCAGCTGGGGATGCAGTTGTGTTGTGGAGACATAGGCTATAAAGGACCTCTGGTGTCAGAGAGTCCATTCTCCTGCTATCAGGGGCATCACATCACAAAATCTCCTCCATTATCGCAGAGAGACCAGCTGTTCCACAGACATCTCATAAATCACTGTTTGTTGCAGAAATGCATGGGTCGGTGCYCTCAAAAGCTCTGTGGTGCTCTGGGTCTGCACAGAGTCAAGTCACGTGGCTGTGGCAGTTGCAGACATCCATCAGTAGGCATCCAGGGTTCCCCATGGGCTTTTGGTTGAAACACAAATATCTCATACTCTGAATTTTGCTCTGAGGAAGCAATACTTTTAAACATCTTTGCATCTGTTTCTGTCATCTGCTGTTGCTGTGTCAGGTATGAAGTAAAAAGACCTAATTTTGAGCTCAGCAGTATTGCACCTTCTTATGCAATCTGGTTAACRAGACAAGGGAACGCTTGTAACCGAAAAGATCTGTCTGAGCCTGAGCTGGCTCTTTCTTATTCCTGGCCTCTAGAGAACGTGCTCGCATTTTGAGAACAGAAAAAGCAGAACTGGAGAGGCACATAGCATAAAGGGCAGGGGGAAGCACCTGTGAAATATGATCAGCAGGGCTATCCAAGTTTCTGCTATCGKAATTGTAAAGTGACTCATGTGCTAGCACCTATCTGAGGTCCTTAAATAACTTCACTAGTAGCTTTTCCTGTTCTCTTGTCACATCAGGTCAGATCAATGTATGAACTGGGACACCATAAAGCAGAAAGTAACCYGGTATCTGACAGCCTTACCCCACAATATAGTCTTAAAGCACAGRCTCCATACCATGCTAACTGTCTGCGGGACCATGATGTTTTGACTGAAATGAAGAACCAAGATCCAYGCTCCTGTCACCCTCAAAAGAAAGGTCTTACCCTAGCAGTGCAGACTATTTTCAAATATGGACAACCACGTTCTTCTCATTAGCATTGCACTTGTTCTCCAGGTCCCAGCTTGAAGGACTGCACAGCCCCACCAYGCTACCAGCAAAGCACCTGTAAGCACATTGAAACTCACTCAATGAAGATGTTTGTTAAGATCAAATCCAGCCAATTTTAAGAAGCAAATCCTGAGTACAGCAGCACAGATTCATCTCACTGCCCAAGGACATCCCACTGGATGACAGATACTCCAGAGCACTTGAGGGATGTTGGCTCTTTGTGTTTGTTTAGTTATTCCAGGAGGTGAGACTCCCATGCTCAGGGAAGCTGTGAGTCAAAGAGCTCCACCTACAGATTAAGGGAACATTTGTGCTAGACTTTATGCTTCATGTATGACAGCTGGGAGAGAAATGAGTACAGGGGAAATGACAGCTTTAATGTGCTGTCTTGTGTTGGAGGTCAGCACCTGGTATTCTTTATCATCTTGTGTGCTCAACATAAAATAAATATTTCTGACTCCTGCTGGACTCATGAATTTAATAAAGCTATGTGAGAATGAACTGGATTATCTTCTGGCTCATACATCAACCACAAAATTATAGGTTCCTGTTACAGACTCTATTAAAAGGTGATTTCATGGGAGCCATAAAGGAAAGAGGGTGATTTTCAAATCTGAGCTGGATCTGCAGGTTCAACAGATTCTTTGCATCATTCTCAGTCCTTCATCTCTTTACCACACACCTTCTCTCACTTTTTTTTTTTTAACTTACATATGAAACCAATTTGATCTGAAAGTCATTGACAGACAATATACCTAGTTCCCATAACAGCATTTGCCTGGCATCACCCTGATGACAACCATGTTCAAAACCTGAATGCTGCTTCCTTGGAGCCTACTCTTTTTTCCATTGATTCAGTGCTTACATGACCCTTGCTCACAAAAAAATTGAAACAAAAAAATCCCCCCCCACACGTTTTCTCATTTTTTAACATGCTTTTTTTTGGCCTGGCCTCAGTGAACTACAGCCACTTGGCTGCACGTCAATTCTTATTCTACAAAGGTTAAGTGATAAGCAGTATTTTATATTTTTTAAAACTACCTAATTCCACAGTAATTTGCCATGTTCTGCAATATATATCCTCCCTGAATTACAGCCACTTCTAGGGAAAATTCAGGAAATGCCCCAGGAACACAACTGTAGGAAACAACGGAGCCAAAAGATACAAAAAGCAAATCTCTGCTRTTACTGAATGTGATAAGATCTCTGRTACATACAAATTTTGGTTTAAGATATTGTACTATGTACATGTACATTTATTAATTTCTGGTCTTTACCTAAAATCTCTGAGAGAGCCTGTAAACGTGGTTTGCTACCATAATTTCAGTTACAACATAATAATACATGTGCTTAAAGAAAGGCTACCAGCTGTTTCTTTTTTTTTAATATATAAAATCTTTCTGGCTGAACACTTTCAACCTACTATTGATCTAGATGACGCATATGATTCCCATAATTGAGATCGAAAAGAAAAGTCTATTTCATCCATCATATTTGTTTTTTACATTTGACAGCACTTTGTATGCATCGGTAGGGCTTTTTCATGAGTAAGGTGAAGGATTTTTTTGTTTTCCCTGTAGAGCGGGGAAGCTAACTTCAGACCAAAAGTCACCAAGAAGGCTCAGCTGTATGCATGGTRCCTGAAAAACATCTAGGCAGTTTCACACCAATCAGCTTTTAAACATCAAGCGTCTGYTGAGGTTGTTTCCTGGCGATGACACCCGAGAACTTTTAAAGAAAAAATACGAGTAAGAGTGACTCCAGCATGTAATCTAACAAGCAGATGCCTGATGCTATGGGGTCAGTAATCCTTCCTCTCCTGTCATACTTGTCTTGAAAACTTCAAGACAAAATTTACATMGCCTGAATTCAATGGAAATTCTCCGGTTTTATATGGGATAACCCAGAAGGCACCAACTTGAAGGAGAAAGACTTGTATGAAGCAAGGCTCGCAAGAGCAAGCCTGAAACATTCACTCTCTGGGTAATGAAGCATGCTGCAGTTATTAGGTTTAGATCTTTCTGTAGGCAGCATATTGATGGAGAAAGCGCTGTGCATACAATTGTTTATTTGCAAAAAAGTAAAAAAAAAAAAAATCTATTAAAATCCTGCACCTCTGGGACTGTCTTTGAAAGACATGTGATGTGACTCYAGTAGAGGAATGATCAGCCTGTAATAATTTAGATGTTCCTGTTGCTATGGATACTTTCTTTTTTTTTTTTAAGTGAAGCATACCATTATAATTTAAAATTCCAGTAACAAAAAAGGTAGCGTATTAAAAGTAATAAAAAATGCCAGAAACATAACTGTTTTATTCTTTGCTGTCAGTTTTACTTGTTCTGTGACAGTATATAGATGTGATAAAATTGCCACGTCTGAGGAGATTTAGTACTTTTACACATTTTATTAYGTTAATTAGACCTGGGGCTCATATGCACGGGCATGTGCTACTCAGGCAACAGCCCAGTCACCGGCCCAGTGCTGAGATGTTACATTAAAATTCATGCCACTAAGCAGGGGGAGGGAAGAGGGTTATACCTAAAACAAGACCCGACAAGCAGCCAGTTTGAGGGCCGTTATGGCAGCGTTTGAGTAGGGAGATGGAAACACAAGGGTACAAGCCAAATATAACTCCGTGCAAGTACCATAACCGAGGCTTTTAAGCAAAAATTTTGCCTGGAGTGGTGTTACCGTGAACGCAGCTATTAACAGAAGAGACAGAAACTGCCTCTGTGGTCAGCAACGAGAAGCCGTTTCTTTGCAACGCCGCTGGGTATCTGGAGGAAGCTGGCAGGAAAACTCGGCCCTGGCACTAGTTTTCCCAGGAGAGTGTGGGCTGCGAAAGATGGACTCTTACTTTGGTTAGGGAGGAAATCACCGATGGCGGTGCCGGGAAAGGGAAAACGCAGGGGTGCGAAGCGAGCGATGCGCGCCGGAGCTTGCGGCGCGGCTGAAACCAGCCCGAGCGAGGTTGGTTCATTTTGGATGGATTGAGCAGCAACCGAGTCTAATGGCAAAATTTGCTATTCCTCTGGTAATCACGGCAAGGAAGAAAGGCGGAAAGCGGCATCTGACGGAAATCAGCCTGATCCGCCCCGAGCCACGGCTCACTGGTGGCGGCGGGTGYGTGCTTGCTTCCGCTTGCCCGAAAGGGAACCCGACGTCAAAAGTTTCGGGAAAAACAGACACAGGTGCCTGTGCAGTAATCTGAAAGGCATGAAAAGATGGTAGAAATGCTACTAATCGGGTATGTTTTTTTCTCACATYCTGCTTTAAAAGACCCATGACAGGGAGGAGAAGGAGGCAGAATTTCCCCCGGAACAGCAGTGCCGCTGCCTGAATCGGGCGGCTGTTTTGYCACCAAGGCCGTGGCGGGTAACGTGGTTCCTGCTTCGTTACCTCAGCCACGACAGGAGTCTTGGCCTGAGTCTGCAGACTTTAAAGCCAAGCCTTAAAAATCCGTATTTCCCCCCTCTCTCTTCTCTTTTGCAAGCTGCGAGCAGCTGGGTAAGTGATARATCACAAGAGTCAGCAGCGCTTTTGGAGCCAAAATTTGAAGAGGTTGTCGTTTCACAACCTGACTCTCTCCTGATATTTTCTTTCGCGGGGAAGGGAGCGACCCCGCAGCCCTGATGTCAGAGCAGTGACGCTGCCTGACGGCCTGCTATAGCCGCTGCTGCCTTCGGGAAGGAAAAGCAAAAAAGAAGAGGAGGGCTGGCAGGTGGCGCGAGCGCTGCCGAGAACGCGGGAGCACTGACTTYGCCGGCGCTCACGTGCTGGGTTTGCCGGCACGACTCCGCTTCTGTGACTCCTGGCAGCTTCCAAACAGCCCCTTGAATCACGCCGCAGTGGATAAGGAGTAAGAGCTCATCTGCAAAGGCACGTCTTCGCTTTTGTTGCCGAGGCTGGGAGCTTTTCCGGCACTGCCCCAGGAGAGGCTCGGAGCCGCCGGCTGCCGAAGGCGAGCGGCATCAGCCCGGAGCTCGGCGGGACGGGGAGACCTGGGCAGATGGCCACAGGCACCAGCTCCCCGCTCTGGGATGCCGGGCTGCAGGCCAGCTCCATCTGAGCAGCGTATGGCCCCGCTGGCGCAGCGCTAATCCGCTTTGCAGGCGGCGCAGAGGGGCCCTTTCACGCCGCTCGCCGAGAGAACAGCCCTGGCGTGCAGGGAGCTGCTCCAGGCCCGTCCTGGCAGGCACCGCGGGGCGASAAGCAGGCTCCGCCACGCTCTCCGATTCCCTCCCCTGCGACGGCTTCCGAGGAAGATCAGAGCCCAGCGAAATGGGGCTAAGCGCATGGCCAGCACGACAGCCTGGTAACACTACATTAACCAGCACTTGATCACTAATTACCTTCTACCTGCACGTTCAAGTCACTGCGCAACTGCCTCCGATCTTCCTACCGCTTGCTGTATCGCTTACTGGCTCCACGTCTCCGGCCCCATTTACACTCCCATCTCAGAAGACTTCCTCTTCCTGCAGCTTTTAATGACTTGACATCTCCTCTTTTTGCAAAGCCAATATTTCTTCTCTGAGCCGAGTACCAGCTGGAGATGTTTGCTTTTAGCAGGGAAGAAAAATAACAACCATCCCCAAGCAACCCACAACACTGTTTCCCATTATCCTTCCCCTGGGCATTAGAGGAGAGGTGCTAAATAAATGAAGTAATGCAATATTAAGGCTCCCTCTGTCATAAGCAGTGTTCACTCACTCCTGATAAATTGCTTGCAGTCAGATGCCAGCTTGCTGCTGAAAGGACTTCCAAGCCGCGGGCTGMTTTGCTGGGGGGAAGCAGAGGCCCTGCTCCCTCCTCGTTCGCACCGCGTAACACCGCCGGCTTCCCGCTCYGCTGCCTGCGGCCGCCCCGAGCCCGCGGGCGCAGCGTGGGCTCCTCGGGCTCCCCCCCACGCCGCGCACGAGGAGCGCGCCCGGCTCTCCCCGAGCCTGAGCCCGCGTTGTCTTCCTCTGCTCCCGGCGTCCGGCACCGCTTGTGCTTCCTCCGCGGAATGAGCCGTTCCGAGAGCGTTTTTTTGGCGAGGAGTCTGGCAGAGAGCCGTTGCAACACAGGCAGCTTCTCCCTGCGCTTACCACTAACTTGAATAAGGGAAGAATTTAGGCCCTAAGTTTCAGGGAATGCTGGACCCAAGATGGTCAGTAGGATTCCTCTGAAGGGGATAGTAAAACAGTCATTTTTATCACTGAAATCACCGCTTTTTCATGAAAAGGTATTTTCATATCTGTAAGTAATCTGGCATACTCCACGTTATTAGAGCAAAGTCAGCGTCACCCCCGGGCGCAGGCAGCGAAGCCAAGCTGCAGGTGTCTGGAAGAAGCGACAGGGCAATGGCAGGAGGAGAACACCTGATGCTGCAGCTCCTCGGGAGCAGCAGGGTTGGGAGCGGCCAAACGAAACAGAACCACCCCTTCACGCCTCCAGCAAACCTCTCTGGCAAAAACTAGGCCACGATTTGCAGCGGGCACGCCGAGTGTCCAACCCGAAGCACCAGAAAAGAGCCTGCAGTTTTAGAGCATCCTGAGCACCCACCTTTCAAAAACACACGTCACCGCAGGCAGACACTGGGCCTGGCCGCGGGGCTGCAGGGATGTGGGAGCCCCTCGAGTGTGAAGGAAGGGCAACTTCCCAAAGCAGGGATTAATGACAGACYCTCCTGTTCACTTCTTTGACCCGCTTGCTCTGTCCTCATTCATCAAGCCTTCGTCAGCATCCTTGAGCAGGTTTCTCCTGGAGAAAGCGGGAGGCGGCATTGCCGACGATCCATCATCGGGTCAACAAGCTAACGTCTGATCTCAGCAGCCTCCCAGCCAGCAGACGCTGTTTGACGCTGTGACTCTCCTGCACACGTGAGAGATGCTGGAAGGAGGAAGCAGAGCCCCGAGTCAGACGCTTCTTAACTTCAGAGCTAGATTTGGCCTTGACTCACATAACACCACTGACCATTGCTCAAGAGCATTGATTTAATAGACAGCAAGCAGGGAAGCTCAATAAGCTTAAGATTTACATGTAAACCATTCCTGTAACTTGGCAGCAATAGGATGAGTTTGTCATTGCAGTTTAGGGGCCAACGGGGTTGTAGTAAATGAGTTGGACAAGTTACAGTGCCAGCAGCTAAAGAAATCAGCTGCTGGCCACGTGGCTTGCACTGGCTGCAGTTTTCGTCGCCTAGGCAGTTGCTTTGAGGAGGGAGATTGAAGACGAGCTTTCACGCACGCTGGCTACTGCTCCTAAGATGGACCAAGGCAGAGGCACCCCGTGCCAGCACGAGCTGACAGACCAGCATTTCCCAGCATAGCTACCGCGCTCACCTGAGCCCAGACCATCACTTCTGCTGCTGAGGCTGCTCAAAGAGAGTAAAAATGACACCAAAGGCATTACATATCTGCCCGTGAAATATGTTGGGGGAAGAGTGGAGCCACAAACTCCCCCAACTAGCATTAGATGGTGCACAACTCCTGTCTGCTTACCAAGTGGATCTTGGCAGCAATTCAGGGAGAGGCTGGCAGCTTGCAAACAGAAAAGGGAAGGCTCCTGCGCCCGGGAGCTCAGCGTAGGTCGGACCGAGGGTCTGTATCGTGCTGATAACAGCTTACACCAGGACCGGCAGGACTGCTCTGAGGTTGCTGTGCCTGGCTGGAGGACAGCAGGGATCAGGAAGCTGAGCAGAGAATATAAAGGTTATCAACCTTTCAACTGCTACTGTCTTCTAGGAAACAGAGCTGTTTAGATGTGTAAATGCTTCTTAATGTTAGAGCCAGAAGCTGAGCCCCCGGCAATGAATCCTCTGGCCTCAGTTAAAAGCAGAGGTTCAGCCTGTGCTACAAGCTCAAGGCGGGAGTGTGAAAGCTGTTCGGTCTCCGCAGCCAGCCCACCTAGCAGGGACCTGCTTCGTCATGTCACAGCTGAGCGTTAGCCTACGGAACAAGGCAGCAGTGCAAAAATGTCCCTGCAAGTACCCCCYGCAAGCCAGGTCTACCACAGCAAGCGTCTTCCTTAAGTCCCTTCCTTCCCTAGGACCATGCAGAGATCAGAAATGGATGCTGAAAGTTTCTAAACTGGCACTTAAAGAAAGGTCACATCAAAACTGAGAGATCAATTTGTTCCTCAGCACCTCCACCAGTTATGCATGAAAGTGCAGGCTGTYAGTACTCAGTATTCATAATCTGAGACATCACTGTAAACAGAAAAARGCAATTTAAACAGAAAAATGAACTTCTAATATTTTTTTGGTTAGTGTGACACTGCTGAAGGAGAGGCATCTCTGCAAAGTCCCATTGCTCTGCTGCGCCTGCAGCCCAGCTCCRATACGCCCAAAGGGAGCCTGGCAGTATTCACAAGTTAAATCTATTTGTCAGCATCCCCCAATGAATTTCTACCTTTGCTTCCCAGACGAGCATTAGCAGCATGATTAGACAGTAGCTGCAGGAGCCCAATCTCTCCAGAACTTGCAGSGAGCGCAGACAGGAGTTGGAGGGGGAGGCAGAGCACACGGAGAGGTACAAGGTTCTCTGTGCTGTTTTTATTTAAAAAGCAACTGTACAAATTAAATTCCCCCAAAGGGAGAAGTACTTTGCACAGTGACTCAGAAAGCCTATCAATTAAGAGATTTTGCTTTTTTTTCATGTTACCAGCACCATGTTTAYGTGCAGATGAAACCTAACCAACGACTTCCCTTTTTCATCTTTTGTTAGCATCCTTACCTAAAAGCTGATTCAGCTAAGCACGGGCTCGAGTGGGGACAGATTTACTGGAAAAGGCTGCAAACAGTCAACTCCCGACCCCATTAGCACTGCCCCGTGCCGCTCACGTGAGAAGGCAGCTGCTGCACATCCCTCCGCCACATCTTGCATGGCTACATCTGGCCCCGCTAAGCGCTTACTGGAGGCAGCACCACTGAGTGTTTTCTAATTCCAGCCATCATTTTTCCACATGGATAGCCCTGGAAACAGGCTTCCGACAGACACTTACCTCCCCCTCTCCGGTTGTTGTTTTCAGTCGCTTCCTGGCTGTACATCGGGGAGAGAGGGAACACCACCAGTTAGAAACACAGCGGAAAAGCTTCTATATTTTAAAATTATTATGGTAAAAATAAAAGTCCTCCAACAAAGATGTTCCAAAATGGTAAAAGTTTTATTTTCCTCAATACATATATTCTTCACAGCGTAACATTTTCTTAAAAAAACCCTCAAAACTATGTACATACATATATAGTACTGTGCATTTCAGTATATACTCCTAGCTTCTCTAGAAAAGGAGAAAGATCAATGTACAGAGAAATCCTCATGGTCCATTCCTGCAGCACAAGTTCTTTCTTAGAAAGATCACTACTCTCCAAGGAGTCAGAACAAGTTGCTTATTACAACCACTTCTATGTTGTTTAGGCGTTGCTTATGCAGTAGGTTCATGTCTCTAGTGTGTGCTTAAGTAGCATGGACAAACTTTGAATAATTCCTTTAACTGCAAGAGACTGATGCTGCACATGAGATCAAATAAGTCATGGGCACAGTAGTTTAAAGATCTAAAATTGCTTTAAACACAATTTTGCAGGCTAAATGGTGCACACATTTTATTAGGAGACATGATGAGTCAGCTTCACCAGTCCTCAACACCTTATCACAATAACACTTAGAGAAAAAAATCAAATCTAAGTTAGAGTCACTCAGCTGTTTCCTAATAAATTCTTACAGCTGACAAAAAGGTTTCTTTTTTTTTTGCATACAATTTTAAAAGAGTTATAAAGAACTACCAGGGGAACAAATTAGTGTTTCAAAACCAAGTTACAAATCTATAAAACAGATTAGTATATCTCATATAAGGCCACAAACACTGCAAACTGTCAGTGCAACTATTTAGGATCATTAAACTTAATCTTTTAATTAGCATAAGCTTTATATCTCCATTATTTATTTTCAGCTCCAGGAGTATATGAAGACAGCTTTCCATCCCTCACAGGAGCCGGGGCTATCGGGAGGACGAGTACCAGAACACCACCGAAAGGGGCACGATTCGCTAACTGAACATACAGGTATTGGTCTTGCCTAATCTAATTCCATTTGCGTCTATTGAGTGGGCAACTACCAAATGGTTTTGAGACAGTAAAAAGGCATGCACAGCCAAATCCACTTAGCAGAGCTAAGAACACAGATCTATTGYGCTAGGGGATTCGCCCAACCTGCAACTTTCAACATGCCTTAGGAAACCAAATTGTTACTCCCTGGTGTTTTTGCTACTAAAGCCAGCAATGCAACTGAGCCTTAGTATTTCAAATCGCAGCAGAACCAGTGCATGTGAGTAGTCAGTTTTGAAACAGACCTGCAGCATTGCTGGGGTTTTTTGGGGGTAAACAGCTTCTGAAGAGAAGTTACAGACACTGCTTACCTTGACATTTTGGACCATTGCTTTCAGTTCAAGTTTTAAAGTGCAAAACTTCATAGAGTCTTTGGGTAAAAAAATGTCAGTTGCCATATGAAGCTGGCAAAGAAAAGACCAGAACACATATGGATGACTGACAACTGTGAGAGTATCACAGACATTCACAACAAAAGCAWGATCTCTGCTACTGCTTTGATTTTAACAGTCAGCAGCGGCTGCAAATCTCCTCCTCTCAGCCTAGGCAGGTGATGTGTTGTTCAAGAAACAGTGGATTAGTAACAGTTGTGCTTGCAGTCACATTTGCATCTGCAGAACTTTGTCTAGAAATATATATACACAGAGACTTTGGTGTTGCATAGTCTTTTTCAGAGAGGAACAGGCACTGCTGAAGGTTATTCCACTGGTATATTGCCATCTAATACTGTCGATGCTCTACACACCTTCCAATAACATACGTAAACTGTGATGGCTACAAATAAATATGTTGAAGAGCATCTCATTGTTTAGATAAGAGCAAGATTAAAAAAAAAATCTGCAGTAGATTTCTAAAGCTTTGGTCTAAACTGTGCTGTAATATCATCTGACTTGGTGAAGAATCCCCTCAGAAGAGCTCCTTGCATACAGCACCCAAAACAGCATGAATTCAGTCCATAAACATTTAGTGGTTATTCTGTTGTGAACTGTTGGATGCATCTGACCTCAAAACATGAACAGATCATCTTTCTCGCCTGTATTTGAATCTATTTTGTTCCAGTCTACAGGTGAGAGCATTTCTGCACTCTGGATGTCTTGAGCCGTCAGTCCTGTGTCAAGAACATGAGGGTTTGTCCTCGACTGAGCAAGTCTAAGAGGGGAGAAAAAAAATAAAGTCAGAATAAGTCCATGCAGTTATAGCCTGGATACTTGATGCATCAGCAACACAGAATCCTAGCTGCAGCTCCCCACTTCAAAGTCCTCCATTGGAAAGAAATAATTCAAGAAGGGTAGGGGCTGGAACATGGCACTTGCAGATTTTGAGTTTGTAGCAGCTTTTCTGCTAGTTTATCGTAGCATATCCCCTACAAGCATCCAGGGAATTTGCAGTCTGGACATCCTGTATGTTACTGGTGGCTTTTTCCTCCACCAAACTGTTGTAGATGGGAACATCAGAAGCTGGGATCTTATCTCAGGGTAAGGCTCCACTGACCAAAGGAGCAGCCTCATTGAAATGACTCGATTTTCACCACGCTGTGTCTGAAGATGCAGCGAGTGCAGTAATGCAGTTCCCACCCCAGCCACCCTGGCAGCTCTCAGCAGCACTCCTGCCTCCCAGGACCCCAGCCTAAACATTGAACTCTTYGGATTATATCACCTGTGGTAAGACACAACAGGACTCAGACGATATTTAAATAGCCCATGGGATCAGCTTTGAAGGGTCTTCATCTTGGGACATTCTAAATGTTCCACAAGCCCCAATTTGTTGTTGCATTATTAAATATCTCTGAAAATTCATCATTGCAGCAGCAGTTCTCCCAGATCCAAAGGTTAACACAAATATTTGGTGCTTCATACAATGGAGGCATGATGTAGAATAAACCTCAGATTAAATTAGCTGCACATATGCTTTTTAATAAAAAGAAAAATGACCAGCAATGATATTCCATCAGGAACACTTYTAAATGCATCCTCCTTGGCAGATGCACAGTCCAAATACTGCGTCACCCAAAGGCCAAGGGTGAACCAGCAGTTGAGCATCCATCAATGCAAAACAAAAGACCACAACCAACAATATCTGCTTAATTAAGTACAGCAAGGAAGAGAGGTGAGGAAAATAAATGACATTAAGATATAAATTCAAGCATTCCTTTTATCAAACGTGACTTGGGACAGGGCTACCATGGAAGTGGAAACAATAAATCACTCCCAAGACCCAAACAAGACAGAAAGTTCATTTCCTCAGGGCTGAGCCTGCAGTTTTTCGCTCTGCTTTAAACTCTGACTAAGGTCAGCTGYCTGCACTGAAGTGACAGCGCTGGGTTAAGCCCTTGCTACCTCCCCAACTCAGTTAGTCCGAACTTCAGGGTGGAGCGAGGAAGGGTAAAGTCCCCAGTGCACGAAACTGGGCCCAGCGTCCCTGCTGCGAGCGCAGAGGCTGGAAACAGGCAGCCTCAAACCGTCCATTCAAGCAGGAGCAGACAGGCAGGCTGCTTGGGGAATTAAATTCCCTACCACACACAACCTCTCTTTATCCTTAAAATGTTGTCAAAATATTTGACTTATCATCCAGCCTCAAAGCCTATCTTTCAATTAGCAGCTGAGGCWCCGATGGGGCAGCTGCCTAGGTCAGATCACGGCRGCTGATTAGATTAGAAGCATTATTRAAAACCAGTCACTAGTCAAGTCTCCCGAGCTGGTCCCCAACGGCATGAACTTGTAAAAAGAGTTATTAGAATTACCTTGAAAATGCTTCGTCGAGACCATCATCCATTTCCTTTGTTAAAGAGATAAAAAGAGAGAGTAGTTGCTAAGCGAAAGCACAAAAGTGTGTTTAGAGATCTGGCTCCGCACTTAAGCACGACAGACAAAAAATATATATATTGACTTCCAAGTGCCTAAAGCAACGCTCGTATCAGCAATCTGCCTCCTTAGGCAGGTTTTATCTCACTCTCTGCACAAGCTACAGGGTAAGAGATGGCTGGGTGGGTCCAAGCCTCCTCCCCGGGCCCCAGAGCTCAGGCTGGGGGGTGCCGCGCTCACCTCGCAGACCGGGCGGACGGCAGCAGTGGGGCAGGGGCTTGGCCCCTTCCCACAGCCTCCAAACCGGGCTAGTTCTGCCCCAGCACCTGCACGGGCTGGATGTGGCCCGTCAGCCACGCTGCCCTCGGGTCTCTTCGCACCACGGGCAGGGCTGAGCTCCACAGCAGAGACGCTGTGGGAACCTTCCCCCTCCTCCTACGAGGGGAAAACTCTTATCCCACTACCCAGCACCAAGGTGCCGTGCCAGGAAGGCAGGGAACAGCAGGCAGCACTGCAGCCTCTTTTTACAGGGAGCTCTTGCCACATACTGTGCCTTTACACCYCTAACGACTGTTGCTGGCAAAGAAGATTTAACGTCTGGGCTTAGAACAGCACAAGGACAAAGACCCACTGGAGATCTCAGAAAAGCTCTGTGTTTTGCCTAGTCTCTCKGAAGGAGCCAATGCCCCCAAGCTCCCAGCTTGAAAATTGCCACCTTGTTCCAAGTTCACGCAGAGCTTGCTCCAAAACATTCGCATGCTGATCTCTCTGCCAGCCCCCAAACTGCTCTTTGCTCAATGCAAAACAGAAGATATTGCTCTGACTGAAAGCATCTGTTTGCTCTTTATGCAGAGACATATTTTGGGCATAGCTGAAAGCGAGCAGCAGACAGTTACCTAGGGCTGAGCAAGGCAAGCCACTGCCCTCGGCTTTTCAAGCACCCACGATGTGACTGGTGCACACCACAGGTTTTTGCTGAGATGAGGGGCCTGGACACAGCTCAGCAAGATGCTCTGGGCATCGCCTGGGGGCCTCTGGGGATCAGGAACCTGGAAGGCTGCAGCAGGAAATTATGGACTARGCTGCTTGAAAGCAACTCCTGAATCCTTTCTCTCCAATCTGTTCTTTGAAATTTTCCCTTTGAAAGACTTGGTTTTACATGTAAAGTACAAAAATTCTGCAAGATGGGAGCTATCAGATTGCTGATAAGCCTCCAGGATTTGATATGACATAGAGTTGATTTTCAGGCTTAACCTGAAAAGCCTAAAGCTCAGATCTAGCAGACTCAAGAAAGAGGCTCCAGGCAAAGGCCTTTATCATTCAGTTCTCCAAAATTTAGCACACAGCTTGTTTCCAGACAGGGAATGTGGCAGGTACAGTGTCCTAGGTCAGGTCTGGTTCAAAGATCAGCCCTGGTCCTGTTGGTGATGGAGCACTTTTATATAAAAGAGGCTTCGGTATGGATGCACACCCAGACACATGATCTGGGTCATTATTTTTTTTATTAGTGGTCCATGAAACAATTAAGCAAGATGACTTGGGACATTCTGGAGAAGCCATCCATGCTCACACAAGCGAGACACAGCCACAAACAAGAACAAGGGTAAATAAGAGTAATAATGAACATAAATTTAACCTGATTTTAGTGAACAGTAAACAAAAGCCATCAACATAATGAATTTTTCCGCTGAATAGAGCAGTTAGGTGGTCTCTCAATTAAGCGACAAACCACTGAGAAATGCTGTTTGAGAATAAGTAACATTCAATTATCTGACAGCGGCATTTCTCAGGCTGGCTTGCAATCTCTTTCATTTATTTACAGAGCCTAAAAAGGGCACTAGGAACTCAAACACTAATCAATCATTTCTAGTAGGACAGCGAAACCCGGCTCGCTCAGGCATCTCTGAAACCCTGCACGAACAGCTCAGCAGTCCGAGAGCTCCCAGGGGGTTTTGTCCAAGAGCAAAGCCCAGAGGGGACTGGAGCACGCGCATGAAGGAGGGGGCAGCGCCGGCCGGAGAGCATCGCTCCCCGCTGCTTGGCGGGCGCTGCGGTGCCCAGGGCACACTTACCCACACTACGTTGTTATTTACAGAGGAGCTGGGCCCAAACACGCTGTTATCTAAATGCGTGGAGTTTGCACTGCCAGTCAGGGGCAATTTGGCAGGATCTTCTAAATCCAGCAAGTTCCCTGTGGCCACTGCTGTGAACAGAGTAGAGACAGAATTAAGCAGAGGAGGGGAAAAACGGAGACGACACAAAAACAATCCTTTCTGCAGCAATTACTTCTCAAGGAGGAAGCCAGGAGTAGCACCAAATTCTTTCAGCGCAGCCCCAAATTTCAGCACGAAGGAGCCACATTCATTTCAGCTGGGGCTGTGGTTTCAGCCCAAATAATTTGAGATGCCCTATTTAGGCACCCAAGACCCCCTTGACAGGGATGAAGGGGAGGATCAGCCAGCTTATGCCTTCAACAGCCAGAGAGGGAGGCTCCTGGCTACCTGCTGATGTTCAGGATAGGTTGGGATCACCATGGGCAGAGCATCCTCAGGTGCTTTACAGCCCAGGACTGGGAGGAAAAGAGTAACCACAAGGCAGGAGCAGACTTGGGGCTAATATCCTCAGCTCAGCTCTATCTCCTCGCTACCACTTCTCAAGCTCTTCACGCAGCATAAGCAGAGCTGTTACAGGACTTGCCATCATAGCATGAAAACGGCCTTCCAAAATCCAAATCAAGGCCTTCCCCGGAGAGCTGGGATCTGTGGAGATACCCCACAGCTTTGCACATGCATCTGCTGTTTTAAATGGAGAGTTTGGGCTGTATTTAAAAAGCAGGATGAGCACAGCTGGTGCTTTACTTCCCACAATATTCACTATTCAGTATTGCTATAGCAAGTAGGTGTTGTGCCCACCATCCTGTATCAAGGGCAGGTACAGAAATGCCCCAACTGTGAAGCATCAGTCTGGGGCCAAGCAGACGCTAGAGCACATTTCCTACCTCTGTGGCAGCCCTGGGCCTCAGCAGGGCATTTATCCCAATCTGCTATCACTTACAACAGATTCCTCCAGTCCTGGGCCTTCAAGTAAAGAAATGAGACATGCCAGCCTGCAAGGAAGCCCAGTTTAATGCTCTTTTCCTCTGTGCCAAATCCTCTTATCTCTGTGACCAGCATGGAAGAGAGATTAACCTTTTGTCCCACTTCTCCCTGGCTAGGCATCTTGCATTTCAGAGGCAGCAGAGGACCCATGGCCAGGCACCGAATTATACGGTTTTCACCATTTAATTGCTCTGTTTTCACATGCCTCTCCTTCCTTARAGGAACCAAAGGCAGAGCGGCACCAGGATGTCTTCTCTTTCAACCAACCAGGCAGAAACTCTTTTGGGTTCAATACCAACTCAAAACTAAACTTAGCATGCGAGGGTCTGGGGGTCCACACTAACCTCATAAGGACATTATGGCCAGTTTGTCTACAGCAGAAGCAAACAGATTGGAGGTAGAAGGCAGCTGGGAGCAAAGGGGTGCATGTCTCTCCATTAGACAGATTAAAACCAGCAAATACTGACAGGACTGAAATTCATGGTGCAGTTCTCATCACATAATCGCTGCCGGCTGCTCCTGATGCAAACATGTGCTGAGCAGGCACCAGGTAGACCCTGCGGGGCTCTGAGAGGCACTTTCCTACCCAAACCTTCCTTCTTGCTGAAGCTAAAGAGACATTTAAGGGCTCAGCTGCGGTGAGATAGAAGAACCTGGCAGGCAGCCAYGCTGTCCCTGGAGGTCTGTGCAGGGCAGACATCTCTGCTATTACAAAACTGTTTGTTCTTCACTGATCTTCAGAGCCCTCCCAGGAGACTCTCCAACTCAGGAAGAAACCCTGCAGGCATCAGGCTGTTCCTCATCAACTCAGACTCCCCCAGAGCCAAAAGCAAAGCTCTTCCATTCGCGACTTACGTGCTTCAGGGCAGGCAGGAGCTTCAGACTTCGGGCCGTTCGCACCTTCTCCTTCCAAGATGGACCTTTCTCGCTTCTCTTTCTCTGCAGAAGGAGGAAATCCCATCATTGCCTGCCAAGCACTTCCCTCCAAGTTGCTTATGAAAGCATGAGACACAGCCTCGCTGCGACATGCCTCATCCTCTGGCTGTTCTTCCCCGATCTGATGRAGGAATGAACCTGGCAAGGCCAATTTGCAGCTCCAGACCATGGAGACCTCCCTGGTTTCATGCAGGGACATTTGAAGGGTTTTTACCTAGACCTAAAGTAGAATCACGGTGGCACCAAGCCCCCCTCTCTCAACTCTTTCTGGTTGGGGTGAGTCCCCCAGGGAGCAGGGACATGGCAAGGACAGCTAGGACAGGCCACTGGGTCAGTTCTGCCACACTCACCCCAGACTCTGCCTGTGTATTATAATCTTGGATGATGAAAGCAAAMATACTGATGATGGATGCAACCCTTTCTAACATGCTCTAGGTGACCCTGCTGAGCAGGGAGGTTGGACTAGATGATCTCCAGAGGTCCCTGCCARCCTTACTGATTCTATGATTCTATGGCAAAGGTCTGAAACACCACAGACCAGCACTAGGTCCTCCAAAACCCACTTGGGAGAAAACAGTACAGCCAAAATCCAACTGGATTTATGAGGATGTCTAGAGAAATTTGGAAGATGCCTTAAATTATGCCAGAGATTGGACCAGCCTTAACAGTAGCCTGGAAATTTGAAGGGTGACACAGTGCAGAGGGAAGAAAAAAAGACACTTGAAAGCTGGATAAACCCCAAATCATCCCTTCAACTTCCATATGAAGAGTAGAAAGAAGAAAACTCACCTTCCTTGGATGCTTGCCAGAACTCAAATGCTATTTTGAACGCCTGAGCTACCGTTAGGGTGACTGCTTGRGCCTGGAAAGACAGCAGTTAGGCAGCACATTAATGGACAGGTCCTTGTGTAGATTTAAATCATTTGGAGGTTTTGCTTTSCTGATACATGTTAACCTGAATCCAACCAGTCCTCTGCTCCATGCGCTCCCCCAATGCACGGCTCTGAAAGTGTAATCAAATATTGATGGAAGCAGGGACCTGCTGCTCCATGTCGGACACGCAGCCCGGAGCAGACAGGTCTCATAGGAGCAACAGGAAGGTGCAGGAGGCAGGGAAGCGGCTGCCACAGGCGTCACGCGGACCTGGGCAAACAAGTGCCCCTTCTCACGCCCGTGCCCACGCAGCTCTTCATGCACGGACCTGATCTGAACAAGCGCAAGCGCTGCACGACCCAGCGCCAGAACCTGCCCATTCGTCCTTGCGACTCCACGTGCCACACTTGTGGCCCACCAGCTGCAGGACCAGCACCCGTGACACAGCAGCCCGTGCCCGACGCAGAGCACCGCGAGCTCCCGCCTTGGCTTTTGCTTGCTCCCCCAGGAACGAGGAACATCTCAAAGTGAACCAGCATCTCTGCAAGCCCCAGCGCCCTCACAGCTCTCCTCAACAAGGAGCAACCTTATGGGCATAACGTGGGAGACCCAGGAGAGAGCTGGTGCATGCTCTAACGGGGCCGCAAGCATTCCCACGCCAGGTCTGAGCGCCCCGAGCAAAGGGAGGGAAGTTGGGGTGCGGAGGGCGGCACAGGGCAGGGACAAGTCCCTGGGGTCTCCCTCTTATTCCTCCGAGCTAAGCTGGGATCATGCTGGCTTAGACCAGCACCTTGACTTTACTCTGCAGCAGCCTCGAGCTGGAAGCACAGTCGGGGCCATGGCTCGGGAGCAGAGACACTTCCACCTTCAGTCCCTCCATTTCTTCCCAAGCCAAGAGCTTGAGTAGCATTAAAAAAAAAAAAAAAAAAAACACCCTTAAGCAGCCAGCGTTGCTTAAGATACCTAAATAGTGATATAAATGCCAGATGCATTAGAAGAAGGCCAAGCTTACTACCAGTTTGAAGCGCAAGGAGATAAAAAGGACTGCTTTGCGAGGCTGACGCACTGCAGAAGCCTTGAGGCTTAAGTTTGTTTTACAAAGTTGCAAGCTAAACGAACCCAGATCCCAGCGTCTGTAACCCCCCCCCCMTCCCCGCACATTTCAGAGGATGGGGGCACGAGGGGAGACCAGGCTTCTCCYAAGAGCGAACCGCTCCCGCGTGGGAGGGGAGGAGGAGACGCAGCAAACCTATCCGCGCCACTGAAGCCTCACAAAGCGCGAGAGCTCATCTGAACGTCGGAGCTATTTACATCTTTGATGGAAGTGCAAACGCTTTATGGCAAAAACTTAAATATGGTAATTAAGTATGAAACTCCTCACAGCTGTTTACAATTTAAGCTGTCACATCTGAATCAAGTTTAATAGACCCAGCTACCGTTGAGAATTACCCATGAACTAAAAATATGGACTAATTATATGCCAGTGACTGGTAGCTATACACACATGCAGGGACCCTGCTCGCAGGTAGGGACAGTCCACRGTCTGGAAGGARGGCATCACTTTACCTTTTATCAGCRTGACATTTGTGCATTTTATAGGCAGACAAAGAAAAAAAAAATCTAGTTTTTGCCACAAAAGGCCTTGGAGAACTTTATTTGGAGGGAGACGTACTGAGCTGATGTACCACGGAGATAATTCCTTTAGCACTGGAGAGATTTAAATTTTAATTTGCAGAGCGAGGCTTATCTTCGCAGAGCAAGGATGGGAGTACGCGCTGCAAAAAGGAGAGACAACTTGTAGCTTCCATTATTCTCTCCCCAGAAAAAAAAAAAAAAAGGGAAAAAAAAGAGCCAGGAGAAGGAYGGAATATTAACAGAGCTGCAGTCGCCGTGGCCGGGCACCACCAGCCGCGCTGCCCTGCCTGACCAGGGGCAGCTCAGGGGGACGCCGGAATCGCTGCYCGGGCTGGACCAAAGCCACCGCCTCGGAAACGGCCCTCGGCCTCTCGGGTGGTTGTTTTGGGAAGGAAGGAAGCACATCCTGGAGATCCCATTCTTCTCCTAAGGCCACCCCGCAGGCAAAGCCCCTCCAGGGGAAGGACTTCTGCCGTGGCAGGGGTCTGRCCTGTCCTCCCCCTTCCCTAAATCCCTTCCTCCAACTTGTTCTCACGGGAAGGGACCTCGGCGCGGCYCCGCGCCCTGCTCCACTCGCGCGCGAGACCCAAGGGTCTGCTTGCAGCTCACGCCCAGGGACCCACTTCTCTCCCGGGCCAGCTCTTCAGCGCTGGGTCTGTGCCCGTCCTGACCAGCTTGGAGCGCTGCCTCTGCGAGATGCACTGAATCAGAAAAAAAAAAAAAAAAACCCCACAAGCGGGTTCGAAGTAAGAGCCAGAGACTATTCCACGTACACGTCTCTGCTCCAGGCCCTGATCCTCGGCACGCGGGCGGCCCCAGGCCCCGCGCCGCGCACCGCTTCCCGCAGACAGCACACCGCCACGGCCGCAAAGCCGCAGCCGAGAATCGCACCGGGAGCTTCAACCGAGAAAACCGGAACGAAGCCGGGCTGAGAACGGGGGGCAAGGCCAGAGGTGCGGCTGGAACGCCTTCCGCCAGCAAGGGCACCTCGGCGGTCTCGCTGGAGACCCCCTCGCCTGCCAGAGCCTCCAGGTTCAGACCGCGTCGCCCACAGGGCAGCCAGTTCCCGCGGAGGTGGCCACCGCGCAGAGACAGGGTCCCAGCCCCCGGGACTGCAGCAAGGCAGAAGGACTTCAYGTGCAGGCGAAGGGACACGTCCTCTCACCGCCGACCCAGGCCTTGGGGACAGAAGAGCTTTTGCTTGTCACTGAGGGATGACTCCAGGCCAGAATTACAGCCGCTCCGGGTTCCCAGCCCGCGGCAGCGCTGGATCTCTCCGGAGCGCGACGGCCAGCCGCCCGACGACGTTACGCTCGATCAGCTACCTGCAGGCAGGTCGGTAAGCTCTGCCTGCACACAGCGGCACCCTCGCGGGTGCTTTCCGGAGGCCCTTAGCTGGGAAAGGACCTCCACCGCTGTAAACACGGGCAAAGCTCMTATTTCATCGCAGCCCTGGCCCAGCCCCTCTGTGCTTCCTCCTCCTAAAGCCACATCCCAACCTCTTCCTCTGGACTGACCATTTTCCGTTTGGTACAGAGGAAGGCATGGCACTCCAGGTTCTCATTGAGCTGGTTCTGGGCAATGTAGGCAAACACTTTATCGTGGATCTTGTCTGCCGTGCAGTAGGATATCCTGAAAGACAAAACGAAACGTCTTGTCCGGGGCACTGCACGCAAGGGACATCAACCAACCCCTCAGATCTACTAGCAAGCTCCTACACCAAGGCTTTGAGCACCAGGGCCAAGCAGGGAAGACAGAGGGAGCGCAGGAGCGTTACACCAAGCTTCGATACACGTCCTTCCCAAAGCCAAGAGCGGAGGAGTCAGTGCCACTGGCTTAAGCATAAGAGAGGCCCAGGGCACCTCCTGGTTGGACAACTGGCCTCACCTTAGCAAACCTCGGTGCTGCCACCGAGCCGTCAGCTGCTGCACAAGGCCATGGCATGAATGCTGTGTATCGTGCACAGAGACAAGACAGCAGAGAAAATCTTCTGTCTTGTGGAAMAGGACAGGTTAGAGAAGAGAAAGACTCTGCAACATGCCAGTCTGGGACTACATCTAAAAAATGCTCTGCCTTCAGAAGAGAGACTCCGGAAGATTTTCCTTGGAGGAATAACTTGCAAGGAAAGAGAAGGACTTGTTCTGAGACTACAAATTAATCTTGAAGCTCCCCTGTGCTTTCTCAAACCAGGGAAGGAAATTGATGCAGGAATGCCCAGGAAGAGCTGTCAGACAGGCTGACATTCAGACTCCAAGATCCGCAGTAGCAGATGCAGCATCCCGAACCGTGCAGGACGCAGCGGGAAGCTCAAGCCTCCCTCGGAGGAGCATCCCCTGCGAGGGCTCCCATCCTCCGGCCCCCGGGCTGGGCAGGGCTGACTCAGAAACACTGAACAAGGCTTTGGAAAAGCAACAGGCCAACCTGTCCGGAGACCACCGGGCTGCGAACGAACGCTGAGCTCCCTCCTGCGGGTTCCTCAGCGTTGGCCGTTGCTGCCTGCCCTCGCCCCGGAGTCCGCCGGGCCGGGGCGCGAGACGGAGCGCTCCCGTCTGGAGTTGGCGAGCAGCCCRGCCGCGAGCAGCCCCGGAGGTTTAGCGCAACGTGGCAGACGCTAGCAGCAAGCCAAAGCCTCTTCTCTGGGAACGCGACAGAGCAAACAGGTGTTAAGGAGAGAGAAGGCAGGAGAAAAAGTGGGACACTGCTGAAAGTTTTCCCATTGCCCCACATTGCCCATTCAGCTCATGCTTTCGCTACCCAGGAGACTTCCTAGAGAGGGGAGAGGAACGTCCCAGTTCCCAGCAGATGTTAGGACTTAAAAAGCCACATTCAAAATTTATTTACACTGCATTAGTTTCTCCTTGTGTGTGAGGACGCCTCTGCTCAGTGGCCTGTATTTCGTCTCGCAGAGCTGTGCTGTGCTCTGGATTAGAGGCGCTCGGAGGTTTACCCCTTTCCCCTGTTCTCGAAGCGGCACGGCTCGTCTTTTAATAACTGCGACAAAGGTCGTCTGCAGCGCCGCGCCGCAGCCTGCCCGCCGCCCCAGCGATCAGCGCAGTATACGATGGCCATCAGTTTTCAAGGAGAGCGTAACTCACCCCCGCCGCTGAAGTGACCCAGTTTTGTAACCACGAGGCCTCTGCGCACGCAGACGAGGTGAGCAACGCGTCCAGAGACGGAGGCTGCACTTTAAACGCCGCCGCCCCATCCCGCCACCCGCTCGAGCACCCGATTTGGGACCGACCATCCGATCGGTAAAAAGCCAAACAAAAAAGACGGTGGAGGTTTCGGGGAAAATCTCCCAAACCAGCACCTGTGAGGCGCGTTCACAGAGCAGGGTAAGGACCGAGCCCCTCCGCGCACTCAACCCCAGCTCTCGCTAGAGGCACCTGCCCTCCCGCAGAGCTGTCCCCGTGCCGACAGCCTGTTCAAGAGGTACTGACTTCAGCCAACTGAATCAAGGGGATGCTTGCGTAGGAGCACTGGTCGGAAGGGACAGCTTTATAGCCTACAGTTAAGGACTCCAGGCAGAACTTAAGGCAGCATCTAAACACCTGGAGCCCACGGCTCTGCTTGCACCAGGCTTTCCACCAGCACAGCAGGACCAATTTCACCATGATCACACCCATGTTCACAGCTTCTTCAGCAAGTTCTGCCCTTTAACAGCACAGTTTTATTTACTAGGGAGAGTGGCAACCTCAACTCTGGTGGCTTTAAGTGTCTGCTTAAGCAATTTAGGCTGGAAGAAAATGAGCAGGTTAGTAGTCCTGTTAGAGAGACAGCACCCCGAACCCCGAGCTCCCCATCTTGTGTTTAGTGAAGGCAGATAGTGTGGCAGGGTGAAGGACAGAAAGCAAAGCACGTTCAAGGTAAGGGGAGAAGGGACACAAAACATGGCAATGGCCAGATCCAAGCTTAGCTCTGCTCCTCCAGGCCTGTATCTGCCTCCAACAGGATTTTTTTTTTTTTTTGAAAGAAACACTTGCAAAAGCTACAGTAGTGGATATGGATAAAGCATCATTGCCTTCCCCTCCCCACACTAGTGTGAGGTCTCAGCAGCTGTCTAAGCCCTGCTCTGCGTTAGAGCTATTTAAACACATCAGAGGTGAACAGCAGAGCACGGAGCAGCTGGCTGGGGGAGGGCAGCCCAGACTCGAGCGCTCACATCCTCACCACTTCACAGATACCACTTCGCAGATACCCTTTCTCTTGCCTTCATGCTGGATTTTTTTAGCATTTCTGTTGTCAGGAATACATGTCAGGGTAAGGCCACTGCGTGGCTGCAGAGCCCTTGACTGAGGATCAGTAGTCTGCACACACAACGCGTTTGGACTCATCGTGTTTTTCCTTTTCCTCCCACACACTTACTGCACCAGACATGTATTTTCCTTTGGCTTGTGATGGCATTTAGCAACCATCCTTCTTCCCCCATCTTTGTTTTACTTTAAGACACGACGGCCAGAAAGCTGCTGGTCAGGCCTGAGCAAAGATCAGAGATGGTCACACAACCTGCCCAGGCAAAGGGCTCTGAACCCAGCAGAAATCGGCCCATCCTTGAACCGAAGCAGCTGAGGAAGGCACAGGGCACGTACACACTGCAGCGCATCCCATAACGTACCTGTATATGGAGATGTTTTCTATCAGCTCGTTAGTTCCACTGTCATTTAACACGATCCCTCTGGGAGAGACTTTCAGAGTAACTTTCTGCAGCTTCTTTCCACTTGCCTTAGCCTTTGGAAGGAAAAGAGAGAGGAGGAAAGTTACAGGCTTTTAMCACCGCTACATCCAAAGCAGCAGAGCAGATCAGTTACTCTAGATACATACTACCTAATAGACATATTAATAGCTCTCATTAGCACTAGACTGAATTTACTACCAGGTGTGATAAGGCACTTGTTAAAAACTTTACCTTCCCTGAAGCAGTGATTTATGCTGGCATTAGCAAGATAAGGACATGCACCCTCTACCCCATACAACATGTAGGTAATTCACATCTCACACCTCCACAAAGAGGATTTCACCGTGCAATCAGCCCAGGGAAGAGGCTGGGCTGGCCAGGCTGGCCAAGGCCATCAGTGTTGGGTGAAACACTGCGGAGTTTTGTCTTTAAGACCAGAGCGAATTCACCGCGCCGAGCCGTGTTGTGAGCGGGATGGTCCTGCAGAACGTGGTTTCACGGGGCAGCCGGCTTTCAGCCCGGTCTCGGCCCTGCACGGGGGTGTGCGTCATCCCCCGGCGTCCCTCTCACTCGGCCACATCCGAGAGAGAAAGCCTAGAGCCAGGAGAGCTCYGCAGCAACTCGTCTACGTCTGCGCTCCGCCTAACCCCTCTGCTTCTCAGCACCTCTCACAAGTCCACAAATCCCAAGRAGAGCAGTCCAGGCTGGTTCTCAGGCTCCGTGCGGCAGTCTGACACAGCTGCACATCAATCACATCTTGCCAAGGCAGCRGGGCAAAAGAGGCGACGGGTGAACCCCCCACAGCAGGCAGACAGTTCCGCAGAATCTCTAATTTTTCAGCCTCTAGCACAAGTCCACTAAAAGCTGGAATAGTTACTCGAAAACTATAGATCTAGCTCCTCAATCCTGCTCTCTTGGACCTTTCTTGAGGAGCATCCAGCTTGGCCGACGGTCAGTCCGGCCCTCTGAGGCTGGCATCCATCTGAAGGCTCCATCCTCGGCCGTTCAGAGCAGACGTGAAGGGCTCTGCCAGCGGCTCCTGTTTCATGCAAGCCGCTCTCCTCCCTAGCACGTGCCAGGAAAGGATCCTTCATTACCCAGTGCAGTTCACCACCCCATTGAGTTTTATGGTGGTTAACTGTACAACTGGGTCTCTGCCTCATTCAGTTTTATAAAGGCTTAAAGAAGCATTAATTTTACTTGGAGAGCCCAGCGAACGAGGGCAGGGTGGTGGTGTCTATATTGCCTGGAACTGAAACAAACTGTCCTAGGCACTCCTCCTCTTAACCCTCTAAATCCTGGGAAGAGAAAAGCCAGAAACGCATGCCAGGGCACAAGCCCAGGACTTGGTCATGCGTTGGTGGTACTCAAAACACTGCCACTGTCCTGCGTGCGGAGAGACGGCCAAGGGGAGGCTGATTTCACTAGGTCAGATGCTGCTTCCAGGTCACATCAGCTTATCAGGTGGAGCCAGAGCTCAGACACGTAGTATCAACTTTCTGCAGCCTGACCCATCGGATGGGCTAGGGCTAGCCCCTRGGGCTTCCGAATACTGCTGCCTGCATTTCCATCTGCACTGCCAGGTGCTGCGCAGGGGCCCTGCTCACCTCTGAAAGCGCCAGACCTGCAGTCCTCGTGCCTCCCCCCCGCCCCGGGCTGCAGACGGAAAGCATCTCCCCCAGACCTACWGCTTTAAAAACTGTTACTACTGACAGACTTGTTTGAACAGGACGAGGCACGGCCCCACTCGGTGGAGCGTCCCTGGCTGCTCCGGGACGAGCAGCCCAGCACGGATACTCACCGTGGCTACGATTCTTTTGACAGCAGCCGCAGAGAGCTCTTCTCCCTTGGGCTGCTCCACCAGCGTCATGCCCATGTACTTGAGCCTGAAGAGCATCCCCTCCAGCAGCGTCTCACGGGTATCCGTCCAATTCTCCGGGAGCTCTAGAGAGGCAATGAAGAGGATCTTGGATTCTCAAATGCACAAGGATTCCCACTTCAAGCCCCCAGARAGCATCTCCCCATATGGTTTGGGTGATGCACCATCACAGAGCCACATGTTCACTGGTGGGGAGATCCAGAGGCCACAGCATTCAAGAGAGGGTTTAGAGCACGACCAGGGACCCACAGCAGCCTGTCATCACCTTGTCCAAGCAAAGCTTCAGAGGAGTTCGCAAGGGAGGCGAGTACCTGCCCCTCACGTCCAAGACCTGATGCCTGTCTTCACCCTCCTGCTGTGCAATGGCCCACGGGGAGCTGGGGCCGGCATTTGGGTCACGGCTCAGGGACGTCCGGCAGAGCGCAGCTGCAGCCCGTCGGGCTCAGCACAGGGAGAAGAGCCTGTCAGTGACCCCCAGGGACTCAGGTCCCGCGGTGAAGGCGAGAGGAGATGCAAGCCACAAACTTCAGCCCCACTCCCTGCGTCGGGTGTGGGAGCCAAGAGGCACCAGCTGAAGTCTAAGTGATGGAAACCAGGAGGCAGCGGTCGGCTGGGGCCACGTATCAGGAAACGCCTCTGGGAGGGAGGTTTGGGGGTAACGTGCCTCGAGCAGAGCTTCCCGCTCTCCCGGGGGAAGAGCTGTCTGGTTACGGCAGCGCTGCCGACCCGGAGGACAGCACAGCTCCGCGCCAGGGAGACCTCAACCACGTCGCCCTCCGCCCGGTCCAGCTCGGAGGAACAAGCTATGGACCTCGGAGACGCGCCGGCAGAAGGAAGCTTGACGGAAGATCCCTGTTCGCCASAGCTGCCACGAATTCCCCGGGGAGCCAGATCTGGGAGCGCTCCGGATGCTCGGCAGCGTAGGCGGACAAGGCAGTGAACTTCATGCGGTTTCCGGGGTACAGCCGCGCGGCTGGCGCGTTCGCAGGGGAAGCAACAGCTCCTCGCGCCATCCCACGCAGCCAAAACGAGCCGCGCAAGTGCCGGGGGAAGCCAACAGCACCGCCACGCTACAGCGCCAGGACTTACGGCAGCTCCCCGCTGAGACGGGCTGCGGGGGGCAGAAACGAGCCCTCCCAAGGGAGGCGGGCAGAACCGAACCCCTCGCGGCAGACCCGCGCCGGAGCACCGTCACGGCCACGAGTTCAGCTCCTCTCCCGCGCCGCGTTGCGCGGCTCTGCAAACAGCGGAGGTTTCACCCAAATCCGCCTGCTCGCTTGCTTTGGGCTCACAAAACCCGGCAGCGCCGCGTGGTTCCCACTGCCCGGATGGCACGGAAGAGGCGCCGGCGCACGCAGGGCCCCGCGCGTCTCCTCGCCCCGTGCGTCCGGCGGATCGCGCAGCGTCGCTCCGGGCTCGCGCGCTCCCGGCGGGCTCCGTTCACCGGGACCGCACAGGGAACGGGATCTGCAGCTACCAGCGGGGCTTGCAGCCGTCGGCCAGTCCGGCTGCTTCGCGGGGCCTTCGGGGTGCTGCCGCTCCGGCTCAGCCCGGACCCGCTGCTGCGGGAAGCTCCCCCGGCCGGGGCRATGCGAGGAAAACAGCTTTTTTTCCTTGGCCAGCCTGAGCCTGCAGACAACCCGCTCCCGGAGCTCAGCGGCTGACCGAGGGCACGCGAGACGCTTCGGTAAACCTGCACCGTCTGGAAACAAACGGTGCCAACGAGACCTCGGTTTTCTCAAAAGCCAACGGTGCCGCTGACGTCCTCCAAAGCCGCAGCAGCCCGAGGCAGGCGAGCGGGCCGGGCCCCCGCTGCGGCCGGGCGCTTCCCCGCCGCGCGCCCCGGCCCCGCAGCGCCTTCCAACCCTTCCAACCCGCCGGCAGGCGAGCCTCGCCGAGGAAGAGGAGCCTTCGAGCGCGCAGCGCGACGCCGGGGCGCCGGCGGCTCTGCTCCGCCGCGAGGCCCCGGGCACAGGCAGCTCGGCTGCGCTGGGACGGAAACACGGGTGGTTTCAGTTCAGCCACTGAAGTACTTTCAGAAAGGAAGAAGCATTCGAGGCCACGAGGAGGCAAGCGTCAGGATTCCCCCAACGACGACGAGCAACGCTAGGCGCCCGCAGCCCCCGGGGCGGCAGCGCGCCCGGGCGCCGAGCGGCCGGGACTCCTTCCTCGCGCTCGTGCACCCCGGGCCGGGCTGGGGCCGCGTCCGCGGACCTCGAGCATCCCCGGGGATGCACCCCGGGGCCGAGCAGCGTGTTTCTGCTCGCAGCAAATGCCAGCTCAGCCGGCGGAGGGGAAAGGCGAGAACGTCAGAGCTTGCCACCAAAGGGGCAGGAAACCACAGGCCTGTTCAGATCGGAGCCTTCAGGCTCAAAACGCGTAAACAGAGACCGGGAGCTTAGCGCAGGTCCTCCTCCACGCATCCTGTTCCGCGCGATTTATCACCACTTTATCCAGCTTCAGTTGATGTAAGCAAATGCATTTAGGCCTCACCTTAGCTGAGGGCACACTCACACCAGGCAGGCGCTCAGGCCCGCAGGGCCAGCAGGTCCCTCCCGGGCCGCGCGCGGTGTTTCGCAGAGCAGACGCCGGCCCTGGCAGACAATTCGCCCTCCTCGTCGCTCGGGTTTACTCAGCAGGCAGCAAGGCTCACACAACTTGCAAGCCTGCTTRCAACATCGAGTGACAGCAGGCTCAGAACGGTTTCCAGCCCAAAATCAAGAGCAGCTCGGCTCTCTAGTTACCGAGTGACATATCTGTCAGMTACGTTGCACAAGGTCGCTTTCTGAACGCACTGCTCCAAGTCCCAGCGCCAGCGTTTACGGCGATGGAGCCAGGCTCCAGAGTCCTCAGCGACGTCCCAGCGCTGCCTTYCAGATCCCACAGCTACTGGCCTCCTAATCCTTACAAAAAGGCACAAAGATCCAGGGTAAATCTCATCAGGAGATTAGTAAAATCAAGAAGTTTGATCCTGCCTCCGGGCAGCRAGGTCTCCTGGCACGGGCGCTTCCCGCCTGGCGCAGCAGCAGCTGCCCGGCGCCTACCCGGCGCGGGGCTGCGATGCTTCTGCAMGCTGCCAGGGTACGCGGAGCTTGGCGCATCCTCGCAGCAGCTCTGCTGCTCTCTGGAGCAGCCGGACCGCCACGGCAGCCCWGCACCCTGCCTGCGACAGGCGGCTCGTGCCGACGGCCCCGTTTTGGGGCCTCCGTTTCCCCACTGCTCTTTCAGCGTCGATGCAAAACGCTGCGGGGAGGACGGCAGAGACGGGGGGAGACGGCAGCAGAGCGCTGCCGCTCGCCAGCCTCGCGGGAAGCGGCCGCTCTTTGGAAACGCCAAGGCCGGTGCCTGCTTCCCGCAGGCAGGGCCGAGCGCGGGCGAAGGGGCCCAAGGAGCAGCGGGGGAACCRGGGGCCGCGCCAAGGTGTGGGGCCGTGGGGAGCAAGAACCAGTCCAGACACACAGAGCAGAGCTGGGGGGACCGGGGACAGAGCGAGGCAGGGTCGCCAGATTAGTGGGACGAGGTGAGAGCTGCTGGCAGTGAAATCACTTTTCTCCCAGCTTCTCTCTCACAAACGATGAGGTGGAAGGTACCAGGGAACCGTTTGCACCGCAAATTACAGTAATTCTCCAAAGCCCCTACAGAACGCGATACCAGGTCTGACAGGAGCAACCAATTTAGACGCAAACCCTCTCAGGCGTGGGAAGCGTTGCACCGTACCCGGCGCACAGTGCTGGGAAAGCTGCGTGTCCCGGCCAGCTAATAAGAGGAAAATTGCAGACAACTGTGGCTGGGACTGTCTGGACACAGCGCGGACACGGGGTGGGGAAGGAGGCTGCAATTCTGCGCCCGGGCACAACCTCTCGTACGCGTCCCGTGTCCTCGGTGCTACCRAACAAAAGCCAGTCCAGGCTCTTCCTCCCCTCCAGCCGGGCTTGTTCCAGACCATAGCAAGAAAATGCTCGGTCAGAGCCAAGAGCCGAGCGGCTAGTCACCCCGGCGCGCGCACACGCGCTATCACATGCTAGAGCGAGCCGTGGAATGAGGCCAGAAAATGCCTGCCAGGCGATTTGCACTCCATCCCTCTCGCTCGCAGTACCTGCCTCGTCTGGATTCTCCCTCCTACCTGAGAGGCAAGAAAAAGAAGGAAAAAAAAAAGAGAGAGCAGGGCAGGAATGCGCCTCTGGACGGCAAAGCCAGGAGAAGGAGCCGGGTGTCTGCACAGGGGCTGCTCCGAGGATGGAGACCCCCGTGTCCCCCGGCAGCGGGGCGACCCCGGCAGGCGGGGGGCTGTGCGGGACCCCTCTCCCCGCCGYGGGACCCTGCCCGGGCTGACGCCTGCCCCTTCCCCGGGGCGTCCTGCCCGAGCCGCCCCACGGTGTGGGGGGCAGGGGGGGGCACAGCACGAGCAGCACCCACGGCCCGGTGGGGCAGGGGCACAGCCCCCGCCAGCCCTGCACCCACCGTGCAGGGGGGAAAGGGGGAGGCGAGAGGGGCAGGGGGTGCAACGGGGTGGGGAAACATGGGGTAAAGCGGGAGAGGAGAGGGCACTGCAGAAAGAGGGGAAAAGGCGTAAAAGCAGGGAGTGACATGGGGGAGCAAGGGGGGTAAAAGCAAAAACGGGGTGCAAGGGGGGGGCGAAAGGAGTAAAGCAGGGGACAAAAAGTGACTGCAAGAGGAAGAAAATGTAATCGGAAGAGGGGGCTGAAAAGAGGGCTAAAGCCAGGGAGAAAAACGAGGTGCAAGGGGGGGGAGGAGGCAAGAGAGCGAAAAGGAGGAGTTAAAGCAGGAAGAAAAAGGCCTGCAAAGGCGGGGGGGCCGGGGGAGCCTCACTCTTGTGGCGGCCGCCGGCCCAGGGCGGCTTGGCGACGCTGGGGCTCCGCAGCAGGGCGCGGCCCGCCGACTTGAGCGCGTCCATCGCGGCGCGGCGCGGCCCGGCACGGCCCGGCACGGCACGGCACGGCCCGGCCCGCAACTCCGCAAACTTTCCTGCCGGCGCTGCGCCGCCCTCGGCGAGGGATGATCGCGTGTGGGAAGGGGGAGGCGATAGCTATGTAAATCCCGCCGC
>NW_028186305.1:689303-698907 GCF_003343005.1 Rhea americana
GGAGAGCTGCAGGTGCCTCTGGAGATCCACCAGAGACCCAAGGATCCCCAGAGAGCTGCAGGTGCCTCTGGATATCCACCAGAGACCCAAGGATCCCTGGAGAGCTGCAGGTCTGCACAGTGATCCTCCTCGGAGATGCAGGGGTCTGGGATCCCCGTACAGACCCCCCCCAGGCAAGCACCTGCAGGAGGAGCCCCACGGCGACGCTGCCGAGGGGCCAGGCGCCGTCGAACCAGAGCCGTTCCCGCACCGCCGCGGCCCCTCCCGYGGCTCGGGGGCTCCCACCTTTCCGACTGAGGACCCGCGACCGCGTACGGGCTTCCAGCAGGAAACCCTCCCCGCGGCTCCACCGGGACAACCCGGGAGATCCACGCACGGAGCGTCTAAAGGACTTGGGCGTACTCAGAAGACATGGGAAGCTGCATTTCTCCTTAGAGGTGTTTATGGCCTCCAAGCCGGGATGAGGAGATGTTAAATGGTATTTTATACCGYGTTTAACGGAGGGGCGCGCACGGGATAGTCCGAGCACGGGTTGCCCCTTCGTGTCACCGTAGCTGCCGGCGTGCTCTTAATTCGGCTTGAACATAATAGAGTGGAAGATTAAGGCCTCAAAGCCCTGTGGAAATTAAAGGGATAATAACAAGGAGGTCAAACCCCATATTTAGGATTTGTAGAATAGTGCCTCATAAAGCCTATTATTCACAGGAACGTTTTTGTGTAATTGAAAATTCCTTTTTAGTGAAATTTTAACATTCCTCTCTCACGTTTGTAACAGAGCACTGAGCTAACGCGCGGGAGTCGACAAGCCGAGCGGCCAGGCAGCGCGGCCAAGCGCAGCTATCCCCGCTCTGCGGCACGAGCGAAACGCAAGAAACGAGCGGGCAGCACCGAGGGCGGAAAGGCTGAAAGAACCTTTCGCTTTCAGATGCCTGGCCTGAAAGAGGAAGGGGCCTCCGTACCCCTCCCACCCCTTACTGCTGGGTTTTGGTCTGAGCGTGCACCACTAAAACCGAGGACCACGACCCGAGCTTGAAACAAGAAACTTCCCCCGGCCGCTAACCAGATTAGTGCAGCTCTCGAAGGAAGCTGGTAAACAGCAGCCTGCAGATACTGAAAAGCGTGAAAACCCCTTTTGTCAGGAACAAATTTAAGCATATGCGTAGATTCATCTCTGTACAGCAGCTCACTTAAGCATCTGTGCTTATTTTTAAGCATATGCTSAGACCTAATTGAAGTCCAGGGTTTTAAGCACGTGCTTAAATGTTTCACTAAATCATTGATGAAGCTCAGCTCCCACCCAACAGCCCGCGTTTCACTGGAGGGCTCCCTGCTTGCCAGTATCTGATGAGCCAAGGCAGACACCTTTGCAATTAATTCATTGATAAACCAGCCTGAGAAAGCCGCACAGCAGCTATTTGACACRCCAGTGATTTATTTTCCTATTTTTGTGTTTTGCACCAGCGTTGACTAAGTACATCGCCACGCTCCGCTTAGCTCGGGCAGCAGTTTCTGCTCTCGCGTGCTGCTTCCTTCCCATCGTTTCCTCCGTAGCAGTTTCGCAAGTCGGTTACTGGTCGTTAGCCCACCGGAGTAGGCTCCGGCTCGCACGTGCTGCCTTCTTATCGCTGTGATCCTCCCCTGCTAGAGCRGCTCCTGCGCGCCACCGACCTTTTTAAGCTCCTTTCGAGGCGCAGGGTGCACGTCCCTGGCGCAGGGGGTTGATGGTTTGGCCGCGCAGGGCTGTTTCTCTGGCTGCTGCTGCRAAGAGCCTGAGCCCCAGCTGCAGCGTGTCTTCCCCTGCTGATTTTTCCCCAATAAACTCCCATCAGCAGCGTTGGTTTTCCCCTCGCTTTGCTGACTGTGCTGTCTCAGGCACGTACGTCTGCGTGGGAGTAGCCAAACGTATTTCTTAAAGTGTCACAGCAGTTGGAGAGCAAAAGACCATGACAGCRTGACAGCAGCCTGAGACGGAGCAGTAATCAAATCAAGGTCTCTAGCGTGGCTGTGCCATCCAAGCCAGCCTCCCTGAAAGTCATAATTTGAGTTTAAAATATCCCTGTAATGGTGAGAAATTACTAGTGTCATCTCCCCCTAGAAAGGCAGAGTTTCCAGCATCTTAAAATTGCAGCCCCATGCTGACCTACCTGCTAACACGCTGAGCAGCAAGAGGAGCTGCAGGCAGACAGGTCCCGCAGGCCGGGGAAGCAAAGTCAAATCTATTTATTTATATCCRAGTGCTGAGGATGTCACAGCAGTGTTTTTTGGAAGACTTCTTGCTTTCTCACTAGCTGCGAGCGCGGTGTGGCTGACCTCCCCAGCCCCTGCCGTGCTCTGCTGGTCACCACCCATCCATCTCCTCATTAACTGTCCTCGCTCCAGACGAAGCTCTCTCTGCATCTGCTTTTTCAAGGTTATTTTCAGCTGTGCAGTATTACCAAAATACACGAGTTTGTGTCTACAGTATTGCAGCAACGAGGCTGCTCTTCTCCAATATTCCTAATAACATTTCTTCTGTCCAGAAAATGCACAGGAATTGTCACCAGTGCCACCTCTCCAGGGCTCCCTTATTCTTGTCCACCATGGTGTTTGCACCCATGAATTGCAGTGAAACAAATGCAGCTTTTCACCAGTGAAACAGCTGTATTTTTTTTGTAACGATGATGTTTTTTCCAGGCTGCAGGGCCATGCTCGAGTGAGCCATCCCACATTTCTTTGGAACAGTCTTCATGAGACACACACAGCCCCAGACGGAAGTTCGCTGACAGTAATTACGCTTTACCGCGAGGATGCATGTTTATTTGCTCCCTACCCTTATTAATCAAGCCAGCGAACCCGTTCCTTTTTCACCACAGTCGGGGACAGCGCCTGCTCCCGAGGTTTTATTCATCCCTTCTATTGCCTTAATATTYATAGCAAAGTGCATTTACAGCAAATTAGCATATCCGAGGCTGGTTAAAAGGTGATCGCTGATGGAAACCCGAGCTCCTTCCACTCCGTCAAGTCCTTCTGAGGTTTGCCTCGTAATAAACCGGCGCGCTCGCTGAGAAGGCCTGCGTCTAACAGTCCGCGGTGAAAGACCCATCGCTGACATCCGCTGCTGCTTTCACTTCCTTTGACATTTCATTAGGGAGCAAACGACACCAGCAACTACAAATTTGCTCTCATTGACGTTTGCTGGCCATAACGTCGTGGGCTGCCCCGATGAAGCGAGCAGCACGCGAGGGAGCCGTAGCCCGTTCCCAGGGTGCCAAAGCCGGTGCTGGTCCCCCTACAGCCGCGCAGTGCTCCCGGGCCCTGCAGAAACGCTGGAGCCGCTCGGGGAAAAAAAAAACAAAAAAAAAAAAAAACAACGCGGCCAGAAAGCCACCGCGGAGCCGGCAAGGTAGGTCAGTGCCGCGGCGGGTTTACGTCGCCCTGCTCCCTCGGGTTTCGCAGGCTACGCTGCRCTTTCCCCGCGACGGTGCCCAAGCGCCTCGACACGCATGAAAGAGCTTGGCCCCGTTGCACCCCGCTGCCGCGGGGCCGGGCTCTAACTAACCCAGACCTGGGGGAGACGTTTTATTCCGTCAGTAACGTTTCTAATTTAGAGGAGTATTTAAGATTTGAATTAATGCAATGGTTGCCATTTCGTTAATGAGTCAGTTAACGTGCTTTGAGATCTGCRGAGAAAGGGCATCATAAAAATACACAGTGCAAATATTACAAAGCCAAACAATATGCGGCTGCACCAGCGTTCAGTCCGGAGCGACTGTCGACTGCAGCGGGCGCTTACCCCGCGTGGCCGCGGTGCGATCGGGCAGCGCCTCCAGCTGCAGCGGTTTTGTGCTTTCGCCAGGACCGTCCGGAGCGTCCCCGCGCGCCCCGCCGGCTCCGAGGCACCCAGGGTCAGCCCCGGCCGCTCCGGAAAGCGGCGTCAGGCTGAAGATTTGAAACAAAAGCCATCGTGAAACACCCTCGCTTTGGTAACAGCTGAATCGAGAGCTGCGGCGCTGCGCAGACGGGGCCRGAGGACCCGCAGAGCTGGTCACGACGCTTTGCCAGCTCCCCGTAAGGCTTTTAACGTCCCTGGGAAGCTGCTGCCAGCCTGGAGCCGCATCCCGGCCGCAGCTCTCCCCGGCTGAGAGATGCTCCGTCTGCCCCGCGGGGGTCCGGGCCGGCTGCGCTGCTCCTCGCCCCCGACGAGCCCCCGCGAGCGCAGCGGCACCGCAGCCGGCCCCGTCTCCCGCACGGATCCCGCGGCGCGGAGGGCAGCAGCCAGCCGGGCTGCCACTACCATCCCCAGCGCTAGCAACAGCCTCATTGCTTTCCCCAAACATTATAACCTGGATTKTCTTTCTTTTTTTGCTCCCTCTTCAGTGTCACAGCCTGGAGTTACTCTCACGTCTTTGCAGCCTGGCTGCTTTTGCCTGGATCGCGGATAGAATAAGGCAGACAGCTGATCCCACTCAGCTGCCAGTGCTGATGGAAAGACGGCCCAGGGCAATAAGCAGCAGCAACTTAATTGCAATCAAGGCCCATCAGCCTCGTCAACAGGCCTGATCAGCTGCGGCTGAYGGGCCGGGGCCTGAACGTGGTGCGCGAGCAGCAGGGGAGCTGGAGCTGCAGGGAGCGACGGGGATCGCCGGCGCCGTCAAGGCGCGCAGACCATCCGCACGTGTCCTGCTTCCAGCGGCGCTCGCGGCCGGGCGCGGCGGAGCACGGCTCTGGAAATCACCTAATCCCTGGTAATCAGAGGCCCGTTTAAACCCTGAAGCATAAGACTTAATGTCTCTTCCCAAATTTCATGTATTTATTAGCCCAGTTCTGCGCTCTCAGGCACCAAGAAGTAGAACCTGCTGCTTTTTGGAGCTCTGCGTGATTTTGGGGCTGAGTGACGCCCGGCACAGGGCAACATGCAGCTCAGCCGCTCCCTGAGGCCAGTGCTGGCACACGTAGATAATTCTCCTAAAATCCGAGACGATGGAGCTCTCGTGCCTTGCCCTGGCAGCAAACTAACCTGTAAACGAGGCAGGAGCTCGTTAGAAGAGCAGCCTCCCTCCCTGCAGTGCTCATGGCGGAGGCAGTAGATGCCTCATACGTTCTGTCACCGAAACATGTCCCCCTTCTTCTGAAGGGGAAAAAGGGCTCCCCTGATCAAGGAGGAGGTTGAGCTGGGGAACTGAGGAATTCCCGAGCTCAGCGGGGAGGGTGATGGGTGGAAAATCCACGTCAGTGTTGCTGTTGTCCAGGGAAATCGTTCTGCCGCTTGTTCCAAGCGTGTTTGTGGTTTGTTTCCCTGCCGACTCGCTTTTCTTCCCAGAACTGCAGCAGAGGGAAACGCGTGTTTGCTTACCCAGTACGTCTTCTCCTCCTTCCTTCAGGAGCAGGGTCCTGGACAGAACCGTCGGTACAAGTTCTCCTGGCACGTGCTGAGGACACAGCTGAGAGAGAAAGTTAGCTGATACTGATTCTAATTAAAATTTCCCAGTGTAAAGACAGCGGGAGCAGGCCTTCTTTGAGGAATTTACTCACTTATTTACGTTACTTAAAATTCACATCACAAGCGATACAGTCCTGGTCTTAGGGTTGCGTTAGACTGGATTAGTTCTGGGGACAGTGCTGGAGCGCTCAGATTGACACCAGTGTAACTGAGTTATATAATACATCAAAGATAAAAATACACCAGGCATAAAATATCAACTGTTAGAGGAAACAACCAGAGCACCCACACGTTTAATGCCTTCCAAAGAACGAGGGAGAGAAATCGCGTTACTGTAACGCACAGAGTTGTGGGGCATCTTTTACCAGAGGATATCAAAGCGCTTCACAAATCATTACTTATTTAAGCCTTGTTGCACGCTGGTCGCGAAAGAGGACAGTGCTGGAAGCAGGGCATGAACCCAGGARGCATCACCAGAGACAAGGAAATATTGAAGTTAAAGAGTTTTCTAGTAGRAAATGCTCTCTTGCCCAAATTGAAACATTTGGCAGGAGCACGCTGAATTCGGTGAAGTTTCTGGCAGAACGGTTTCAAAGCGACCCCGCGTCAGAAGGGGATGCTGGGCGGGGAGCGTTGGGAGAGCTGCTGTACCAGCTCTACTGTGCCATGCGCGTGCTCCTTTTAACGGTGGTGACCGACCTTAGCTAAATGTTTCTTTTCAGTCTGCGTGTTTCYGAAACTAATCATTCGGAGTATTTAATTCTGCAGCTGGAGGAAGGTCGCTATGAATTTTCAACCTGACATGAGAAAAGACACGTATTTTGCAATACTGGACGCACTGCCTGTTTGAATAGATGTTCGTCTCTAAAGCCTCCCCAAAGACTCCCGATTAGCTCTCGGTGAGTGTCCGTATCCTGAGTGCAAAAGGTTAGTTGCTTAAATGAAGACTCCAGAGTCTAATTCATACAGTAAAAACAGATTCTGTTTCCAGCATCTAGCATCCGGTGCTGACAATTTGCTCCCTTAAGCTGCTGTTTTCGAACCAATTTGCTGAACCAATACTCAGGCTTGTTCAAAGATGAGTGGATCGGGTACTTTGCAGAGGAAAAGGGCAGAAGGGACGGTACACGAAATGTGGTGAGGTTTTCCTGGAAATCAGGCCTGATCTGCCAAGATTCGTTTGTGCCCACTGTCAAATCTAAATCACGTCGCGTACTTCTCACCCTGGGAATGGTTTTACTTCTCCTTCCCTGTCGTATCTGTTGCTTCAACTTGCAGGGAAGTCRGTTTGGTTAAATTAGATTAAAGACAGCAAAACGTGACTCCAGCTCCGACAGGCAGCGGGTTGAAATCGGGCGGTCAGAGCTGCCACGGCTGCACCGCCTCGCAGCCCTCCGCTCGTCTGATTTYTAATCCGCCGCCGCGCATCTGTCAGGGACCTGCACGAGGAAAGATGCTGCGCTGATTTACAGCAGCTGAAGGCGTCTCCGTCCTGCGAGCCGCAGTCCTATCAGGTGGTGAAAACTCACTGCAATCAGCAGTGGAGCTGATTATCGCCTTGCCAGGGAAACAGCCTTTGTAATTGCTTAATTAGGGTTGAAAATGGTCAGGTGGAGACACCGGGTAGCAGGCAGGGATCTAWTTCTGTCTCCAGCCCTCACCTGCAAGGTGATCTTGCTCAAGTCACTTGAACTGTTTCTTTGGCTGCTGCTTGTTGAGCCTGTGAATACGAACATGCTGGTAACAGTTCAGACTGAGCTGAAACAGCGACCCTTTCCCCAAACTCAGTTCAGGTTCACACAGGTTTTCAGTAACTTTTGAGAGGAGAGGAGGAAAAATAAAGACAGACAGTAGTCATTCCAGAATGTGGTTTTTTTTTTTTCTTTTTTTTCCCCCTTAAGGCTATTTAAGCTTTTTAACTCTTAAAAATTATTTGCCGATATCAAAGCAAAAAGCTTTTTGAAACAACTCTTTGAACTGCCCTGCACGGTGACAGGTATGTCGTGGGCGGCTGAGATTTCAGGCTGCCTCTGCTCTGCCCCCTCCAAAGGCTGCGCGACGCCTCCTGGGACCGACTAATCGTCGGGGTTTGGCACCCTGATAACGCGGCCACGTACCTCGGAGCGGTGAACACAGCCCGCACCGCGCGATACGGCGTCAGACGCTCAGGGCAGGGCACGGGGCTCAAAGCACGCGCCGTGCCCGGCCGAGCGGATTTGCAGGCCTGGCAGCAGAGTACGGGCGATGTCGCAATATTTATTACTAGTCCCCTTCTTCCTGTGTTTGGAAAGAATCGAACATAACGAGCTAAAAAGCGGTGACGTAGTCACGTCTCGCCGATGGTTTGTGTATGTGCCCCCGCGCACGCCGCCCGCCAGGACTGCACTGCGTCCAGCGCCCTCCCCTTTCGGGGCAACTCTTCCTCTGCAAAATAGCCCCAGTGCTCAGAAGAGGATTTCTTAGGAAAGAGCTGGTGTAATACATCCCTCGTTTTTTTTACTTATTTAAAAAGATTTCATCCTCCTCCCGTCTCCAGAGCATGTTCCTGGAAGAGTTTCCGTTCCCCTCAGCTCACATCCCTTTTCTGCCGTGGCAGCCCCCGAGCAACGTTTCACGGCCAGGTTAGAGCTGACCCAGATAAGGGATTTATAATACAGACGCCAAAGGAGTTAATTGGAACTGCACAAAAAGMCGTAACTGCCTTGTGCAATATTAGCACGCAGCTCAACTCAGTGTGTTCTCACTTATAACCCTTTTTAAGTTTTTCCTTAAGAAAAGTCTGCATTGCCTGTTGTTTCTGCCCAGCAATACTCTGTCCTCTTGCTGGTTATGTTTCTGCGTTTAAGATGCTGTTTCCCTCTCTCCCAGGTTTTTGCAGCTTCAGTATCTTCAGCGCTCCRCTGTCCGACTTTGCTATTGCTGGCGTTGCTTTAAGTTCGAGTTCTACCAGAACATCAAATTTAACGTGCAGCGAGGAACAAAATCATCCAGGCTGTGTGGACRTAAAACAGCAGATGGGCAGTGCCTTGCTGCTCTGGCTGTGAAGATTTGGAAGCTAATAATAATTGTAAACATCTCTTTTCATCTTGTTTAATCCTTATAATCTCCTTACCCTCCAGTCCAGATTGTTGTTTTTCCTACGTGCTGAGATCATTCCCTGCAGCCAGGACATCTCTGTCGGACCTGTAYGCGCTGCGCGCTGCTCTTGGTGAGGTGCTCGCAACCACCCAGGCGCAGGCTTTCGTAGGGATCACTGTCCTAACAAAACATCCTCCCTCCTTCCCAGGAAGGGCAGACAGGGTTCCCGCAGTTTGAAAGAAGCCAACAAATCAAAAATAAAAAAAGAAACAAGCATTGCACGATAAGTGCATCAAGAGAGCAGAGCGCAGACGTCACATTTTATTCCTAGTTTTGCTCTGGATGTGTTTGGTGACTTTTGGAGCGACCAGTTCTTACGAGCTTTGGTGTTTTTACATGTGGCCCCTAGGGTTATGTTATCAAATTACAAGTCTTCATCTCCATTAAAGAATGAGGTTTCTAGATTTTTGTGGTTGCAAATATGCTGAACAGAGGTTAAAAAAAATACAGAAGGCATGCACAAAAACCTGATTTTTTTTTTTTTTTTAATCTTTAGACTCAGGGGAGGAGCTGACTCGGGGGTTTTGAGCTTTTAATAGTAATAGTGGAATCTGGTCACGTGGGGGGAGCTTGGCCCTTCAAAGGCTGAGCGCTCTGGTCTCAGCTGACCGCAAAGGGAACGGCAGGCACTAACCGTTYGGAGAAGTCGGGTCCTCTGCGAATCCTCTTCTGGAAAACAGCCTTGGCCTTTGCTGGCTTCTCATTTTTTTTCACTGTTGCAAAACAAAATTGTTTTCTGATTTTGAAGYGCTTTGAGATCCCTGCGTTAGACACGCAGACCTCAGCAGTAGTAATGAGACGAATCATCCCTTCTCCCACCCTGAAGCAGACYTGGCAATCGAACGAAGTGCCACATACTCAGCCGGCAACAAATTTAACCACTCTGCATCTGGGCTGCAGCATTAAGGGGACCAGAAGTTCGATCAAAAGATGCTCTTCAACGTAGGAGACAAAGGGATCATACTCAGTGGCTGGAAGATGAAGCCAAACAAATTTGACTCAGAATAAGTTGTTATTTTGTTGGGGTTTTTTTCTTTTCTTTTCTTT
>NW_028186305.1:698947-748643 GCF_003343005.1 Rhea americana
TTTTTTTTGAAAGAATGAATCTGTTTGGCAATTAGAACAATTTATACAGGTTGGGTTGGATCCTCTATCAGTAGAGAAAAAATAAGCTAAGCCTGGAGGTCTGCTGAAAGGGGAAATTAATCCAGACAAGTCCTGTGGCTCGTACTGCTCAGGAATTCAGTCCAACAATCCCAAACTTCCCTCTGACCTTTTATTTGCTAAACCGGTTGCACGCTGGGTTTCAGATTATTTTGTGCCAGGTGCACCTGATAAATCAGTTTGTTCTGAGTCCAACTTCCTTTCCCTGCGGCTGCCGGTCTCCCAGCCATATGGCAGAGCTGCACATCCACCCGTGCCCCTGAATCGCTTCTCCAAAGGCTGCTGCTCTCTGCATCGCCTTTGCGCCCTGTTTTGGTCCTGTCCCAGCTAGATGCTGAATGGCATTCTGCTCTTATTTATACTGAATCAATTCTATTTCTTTTCTATTTACTTTGAACCCCGCTAAAAAGTATGAACCAAGAATATGGGTGTTGATAATTCCATGTTAATAACTTTAAAGAAGAAAGATAACTGTCTCTGAGCAAAGACTGAAGATGTTAGAATAACGATCTCCCCAAGGCAGGRATTACCATGTTTTTCATGAGCATCTTCAGCACAAGGGAGAGGTCCCAGCTACAGCTGGCCTGATAAAAGCTGCTCCGCTGTAAATGAGAAAGCTGGACTCTGGCCCCTCTCCTCCAGCTCAACAGGTATTTTACTAACCCCAAGGACTCTCGGACTGGGCTCTCGGAGGAACAAGTCCCAGCTGCTGCTTTTARCTCTACCACAGCCCTAAAGACAGCAGCTACCCTGAGCACATCTGCAGAGTCCCATCCCGGGGCAGGCCCCAGCTCCCTGCAGACCCAGGGCACCTGCCACCCCAGATGGGGCCCGGAGACCTCTCCCCAGCACCCCTTGGGTGCTGCCTCCCCCTAGGAGGTGCCTTCCCAGGCTCTCCCGCAGGGAGGGGAGGATCCGTCACACTCTAAGCTGTTTGGGGCAGCGAATGCAYGCGTTAAGCTGTGCTGCTATTTATGGTGCTGTCTCTAGGACAGATAATAATATCATCATCTGACAAGTGTGTGACCACCCCAACAGCAAATGTGGGTTTTGATTTGCAGCTTTAATTTGAGATTGGCTGGTTCCAAATGCTGGCTCTCCGCATTATGGTATGCTAAGGCAGCCTGACTCAGACAGTTTGGGGATGCAGCAAGGCATGCAAGAACGGAGATGGACAAATGTGCGCTCTAGGGCCCTCCCCAGCCCTGCTCCCCACCTCGTGGATGCCAGGTCCCTTCTGCTGCCTTTCTTCCAAGAACTCCTCATTGCAACCTCCGCCTGACTGCATGGGCTGCACAGCTTCTGATCCACCAAAAAGCAGATTATTTCTGCTGTACTGTACACAAAAGCTAGCTGTGTATTTATAAAACTCCACTGCTGGTGCTACAAGCTCCGGATCCCCCTTCCCACCCACCCCTCTCCAGTCCCAGTTTTTCCTGCACATCTGAGCAGAAAAATACAAGAACAAAGGGAGGTAACCTGGAAAAAAGAAAAAAGGCAAGAGCCAAGGTGAGGCAGGAAGATGGCAGTCCCATAGCAACAAAAGGTTTTAATTAATCAGATGTAAATTGGGATGCAGTGTAAAGCAAGAACTATATTCAGCAGGGTGCTGGTAGCTAGGAGAGGTGCACAGCTCTTCAGCAGTGTGTCTAGCTAAGAGGGCCCCAGTTAGAGAGGAGAGGAGGAGGGATGCAGGAACCGAGCCCTGGCTGTCTTCTCCTCTCTGTCCCTCAGCCTTAGGTTGCAGAGGCAAATGGGTCATTGGCCACTCTCCAGCCCAGAAGATGTGTGACTATATAAGGTTTTTTTTTTTCTGTTTTGCTTTGGTTTTAGTTAGAGAGTAGAACTGAAAGGTTGTGCTGTCCCTGCAGAAGAAGAAACAAGACATCACCTAGGTCAGGAACACAAAAAATACCTGCACATCAGGTCCTCGGGGGTCAAAGGGTTGTTTTGAGGAAAGAAGTGTGTAGTCCTATCCGTACCTGCATGTCCCTACCAGCAATCGCTGAATCCATGAGCCAATTTCACCCCTACTTGGCAGATACAATGAGGTCCCACAGATATTCAGTTCCCACAATTTTCATGCACCCTATTAGTGTCCCCCACAGAATGAGGACAAATTCRCACTGCAATCATGTGAGTTCATCTCTTCTTAGACACTAGAGAGTCATTAAGGCACAAGTTTGTAGGCAACCAGTCCCTCCCTTTGCAAAATGACCTGGTGCCTTCAATGACACATTCGCTGTTCTATTTATTACCTGTGTGTCATCAAGCTTCTGCTCACGGTGCGTTTTCAGGACCTTTTTCCGTATGACATGCTGCTTTGTGTTGCAAGGAATGCTTGGACTCTCACCTCGGGATGAGCTGAAACAGAGAGCAGAGGTGTGTGTATTGAACAGACCGACTCTGCACGGGGACAGGTTAGGGAGCGCGCAATAACCCTGCTGACACACAGGGAAAGAGGCAGCTGGAGGAGGAACCATCGTCAGCAGTGCAGCTGGAGCAGGACATGGATATCAGCCCACAGTGACAAAAGTGCCAAGCCTGAGCCGYACCTTAGTGTTCCCAAGCAGGAGTAACTCCCGAAGCAGCACGGCCATGCTAGGAGATTTCCCAGATGATCCTGAGAAGAGGTAGAGGTGCCCATTGGCAGGTGCTCTGCAGGCTTCATTTACTTATTACCTAGACTAAGAGAGCTCCTTTCTCCAAGTCTATCAGTCAGGTCCCTTTTACTGGTAGCATAAAAATCAAAGCAGGCCTCACCGTCCCTGGGAGAAATGTCCTCAGTGTTCCCAGAGGAATCTGGTGCTCTGCAGTGGGCGATGAGAGTGCTTGAACTCCCTCTCTCTGGGGGCCTGTGTCATTTTATTGTTTCTGAACGTGGCACTTCCACTTGTCAGGAGCTGCAAGTTAGGCAACGCAGCTCCCTCCAGGCTGTCAAACCCCCCCCTCGACCTGCCTGTTTGGGAAGCTATCATAAAACATTGATCATTCTCAGCACAGTTCTGTCCTCCAGATAYTTAGCAGCTCACTTTCCACAGCCAACAGCAAAGCAAAAGCAAAGCAAAAACCTCTGCTCCCGAGCAAACCCTTGCTGGGTGAAGGGAAGTGCAGAGACAGGTAGCTCGATGAATGCAAGAACAGGAAGAGCTTTGAAACACACAGGTCCAGGTGTTTTAATTTTAATGAGGAAAGAAATACAGCAACCAAGAACCTTGTGGAAGCTCTGGGCAGCTGATGGGGGGATGCAATATTCACAGAGCAGCAAAGTACTTCATCAGTTTGAAAACAGAACCAGATAAAGTGCTGCTAACCCAGTGCATTAACCCCTGTCTGCACATTCTTTGCAGTAATCCTGCCTGCATCAATTCTCTAATTGCTGGCTTGTATGTAAAGCAAGGGATGCATAGAGCTGGGCTATGTGCGCTACAGGCTCTGACAGCTCAGCATTAGCTCCAGGAGGCCTTTTCTCTTCAAGCAGTCTGCATCCAACAGTGAGGGAAAGAGGCTGTACAGCCCTTTTCCTGCCAGAGACAGCCCCAAATGAAAGCATTAGGGCTGGCTTTCAGGAGTTTGTCCAGCCACTGACATCCAGCATAAGGGCAGTGGCTTGGAGAGGTGCCTCTGCAGCCTTTTTTGCYGCATCAGGAGCGACCGTGTCCCTGTCTGGCTCCTTTCCTCACAGGCTCCCCAGAGTATCTGACAACCACTCGTGTAGACAGTAAAACTGAAGTGACTTGTCCTGACCTGCCAGCCACTGGCTGAGAAAGTGTCTCCTGAACTGCATCTCCTGCTCTAACCCTTGGGCATTTTTACCTTCCCAGCTGCTTTTCACAGATCTGCCCTCAGTCACTATGTAAATCGGTCAGGAAGTCAATTTAAACCTTTCAGAGAAGCCCAGCTTTGCTGAAAAAGGAGCTGGCTGAATGTTATCATGACTGGCACAAGCCGTGGCTCTGCAAACCAAGTAGATCCTTTTGCCTAGCCAGCCCTCACCCTTGCCTGAGCAGTCTTCGCAGCTGGGTGTGTGGTGCTCTCTGACTCACCGGTTCGGAYGTAGGCTCTCCTCCTACACACCCAGCAGTCGTGTTACTGGTGAACAGCTATAGCCAAGCAATTTATACTCCCCAGGGAATTTCAGAGAATCCCAACGGARGCAGAGGAGAAAGAAAGCGTCACTGCAAAACAGTCCCAGGAAAAAATGCTCAAAGCACCTGCAAACAAGATAAMACATTGCTCTGTTTCCCTTCTCAAATCTGCAAACTGCTATGTAAGAAGTGCCTTCTTTATTTGGAAATGCTATCGTAAAATGGGTCCCAAAGGTGTTTTGAAAGCTTGTGGCTTGGCTACAAGCAGGAGCATCAACAGAAGTTGTTGGGAATCCCAGACGGATAGAAAATGTGCTTATTTCTGCCAAGGAGTTTTCTACGTACTCTSTGCATTAATCTTGCAGGAAGTGGCAGTGAGACAAGAGGAGAACACGTTTAATAGGAGCCTGGCAAAATGTGGTGTTTCTTCCYGCTCCAGTCCCATTTCTCTGTTGTGCAGCTTTTCATCTGCAAATTATCTGATGCTGCTGCCAGAAGGGAAACCCAAAATTCATGGCCAAGAGGACAAGCGGCAGCAGCAGAGAACTTGTTCCACACCTGAGGAAGCAGCTGTGCCAGGATCTGGGCTTTTAACAGCCAGTTYAGGAATCAGCTATGGTTTTAGCAGCTGGTTCTACCTGACTGGATAGAATCACCCCCTGCACATCTCCTCCCACTTTGAAAAGGCCTTTAAGCTCTTTTGGAAACACCCCTCTGAGTCACTTTGGGGATATAGCATGCAACTTCCAGATAAGAGGGGCTGCAAGCCAGTAAAGGGATAGAGATCAGACTGTAGCCCTTAACACCATCACAGGTTTCTATCCACCTGCAGTGCTACAGGCATCCTGCAGAAGGTATTTGGAGACGTACCATCTGCCCCAAAAGGCTCCCATGCTAATCCTTAGGTGTGATCACGAGTAATAAATGATAAAGTGRTGAAGAGAAGATTGTAGAAAGACCAAACGAGACAGCAGTAACCCTGCTGAGTTGCTCAGCTCTGATGTAAGCTCATTTTGACAATTCAATTATAATGTGATGCTAATTACAGAGTTGATGGTATTGAACATCAAGGCARAAGGGCACTACAGGAAAGGGATATTGATAGAGGAGGGTGGCAGCAATAGCACTTCTAGCCCAGAGAGATGCCAAAYTGCATCAAGGGAACACTGAAAAGAAGGCAGCTCCGGGGTGGAGTGCAGTGGGGAACAGTAACATTAGATGACAGCTCAGAAAGGGAGCGATAATGAATGTGATAGTCATTTGAAACAGAGGCTGATCTTGCACAGGCAAAATGCAATTAGCCAGGAGAGTATTTCAGATTCAGGCCTGGCGTGGATGTCTTTCCACTATCAGATCTTTAAAAGCCTGCAGGTGGTCATTTGCTGTTCTCCTCCTCAATCTGTTTCCATCCAACTCCTGGATGAGCACAGTTACTGCACAAAGGTCAGGAACCAAATCTGGTCTCTGACAAGCCAGAAAACAACCAGTAGACTTGTTCTTAATCAGGTAAAAGCCACTAAATAGGTAAAGTCACTCTGCTCTGTATTAAGTCCCATTTCTTCCTACAATACCCAGAACGGTGCCTTCCTTGAAAACAGGGTCACCAACACACTCAGTTTGTCTAATTCCACACTTAAGATATGGCTTCTGAATCAAAGATATGCTATTACCCACAGAGTAGCTTAATTGTCCCTTAGATTTAAATACAGCCTGTTGCATAAAACATTTTTTTTTTTTTTTTTTATCAATTTCACTTAGGGCTGACAAGCGCTCCCCCACGCACATCCTTTTAACGACGTCAGTGCGCTTCACAGAGCCCTTAAGTGCATTCCTTTGGGAAGCAAACACCCTTAAGGGCAGCTTTTGTCATTGTTCGTTTTCTCCAGTTGCTGAAGAGGGATTGCACAGAGAAGTGCTCAGGCTCTTACTGCATCATGTCTCATTTCTGGAACACCGTTCAGAGTTCAGTTTCCAGGAGTGGGTGGAGGGTGCCAGTCTACAAAAGACATCCTTAGCTACCGTGTAGGGCATAARAAGGGATATATCTCTCTTCTACTCCAGCCCACTGTCAGCCCAGTGTGAAATTCATGTCTGGTTGGTGTCCAATATTAGCAAGCAGAATTTAGAGTATTGCCACGGTCAATAAAAACACGCAGAAAGCAGTGTGATTGGTGATGCCCCAGCCCCTAAGAAAGCATGGAGAAGCAGGAAGAATTGATCTGTCAGTGCAAAAACAAGGGGGAGGTTCAGAAAGCCAAGGAACTCAGGTGGCCTGGATCTATCCCACATAGATTACCYGATATCTAATGGCACAACTGTGTTACTTGCAGCCTTTTCTCTCCTTGGGAACGTGGATTGTGATGCCTCCTATTCAGCTGCTGACCTTCGCAAAGCTCCTAGGACTCAAAACTTTTCTGAGATCTCTGTATCTTTGACAAATCTGTTTGTCAGCAGGTTCAAAGGTTTGGTGACCACTGTAAAAATATGATCACCTTATCCCCGTTTCCTTAGGAAATGAGGATAAAGCTCCCAGTACCAGCAAGCCTGCCTTTGGGGCAGGCTAGTTGTTACAGCCCAGTTGCCCACCCTTGGCAGAGGGATACCAAATTCCCACAGCCTGCGCTGCAGCTGCTTTGGCTCTGCTAGTGCTGTGTTACTTATCAGACATCAAGTGATGTGCATTTTCCCAGAGATAGAGGAGAGAATTGCCCAGAGTTTTGAGATAGGTTCAGGAATCATTTGGGAATCAGTTGATTGCAGCACTTTAGCTCTTCAAGAGGAATCAGAGAGAGGAATAATACTGATTTTATCAAGCCCTATGGGGGAGCTGGATGGAAGGAGTGTTACCTCATGGTTACAGTGCTAGTCTGGGATTCAGGAAACTTTGGGTATATTTTGGCCTCTGCAAACTGGCTTGATGGATGGATAAGAGGTCAAAATGTCAGGTCCTTCTCATTTCATCTGCTCCATCTGCCAAACAAAGAGAACAAGACAAATGAACTAATGAAGAACACTGCATAGGAGAGAGATTATGCGGCTACTTAATAACAGGAAGAGTTCAAGGTACAGATTTTCATGACACTTTCTCTCAAGCCACAGCAGTCTTTACACTGCACGCTCAAATGCTGGGTCAGAAGCACACCCAAAACCTCACGCTGCCAGCAGCTCAGCATCAGAGCTGGTTTCTTATGCAGATCTTCCTTCCTTGCACCAAACCTAGCCTGGCTTTGTGAGCAGACTTGATCACAGCATTACAGGCATTGACATCAGCTGAGGACCAGACAGAAAAGGCATCGCCCACTCAGGCTATTAAAAACTACTTGCTGCTGGCACTGCAAACTTGTATGGCATCTGGACATTGAATTGGACTTGCTTCTCAGCAGCTGCTGTATATTAAGGTTGGAGATAGAAGTGATAGGAAGTACAGGAACTTTTTTTAAACTCAAATGAATGGAGGCATTTTTTTTAACTGATTATTTTTAAAAACTCATCAAAAATGTACCAGAAAGTCTGTATTGCCTGCTGTTCATCCGAATGGCTCCTGTCTTGCCATTAGCTTCTAAAATTTTGTTCATCAAAAAAAAAATCCCTCTCCCTCCCCCCCCCCCCAAAAAAAAAAAAAATCCACTGTGCATCTATAGAACAATTGCTTTCATATTAATGCCTGCAGGCTCCCTTGCCAGGGAGCTGTGCTCCATCCATCTTTGACCATCTGTGCCCCCTTTGATGCTCTGGGTTTCTTCTCCCTTTCCTAAGCTTCAGCAAGCCTGATATTTGCTCTTAAGGATTAGGAGGTTGCCATCTTCATCACCCTGGGAGAAGGGTCTTTACTCCAGAGACTCCAAGACCAACTGCCAGAATTACCCTGGCATTAAAACTGCTTGTGAAGAGGTGATGGGAGCTTTTGAGTCTCATTGCAGTCAGTGGAATGTAAGGATGCTTTACACCTCTGTTGGATGAAGCCATACACAACCATAGCTGCCTTCCTACCATGTTCCTGGTGAGGAGTCCTAGGAGAAGCAATGAGTGATGCATCTCCCACTTCGGGAGCAGGACTAGCACTAACCTGATTAACAGATTTGGAGGAGAAGAACATGTGAAGTGGTTCTGAGGAGGAAAGTGGAGTGGGAGGAAGAGGAAGCTCTGGAGTCTGAGAGAAGATGAAAAGGAAGATGATTAAGTGCAGGTCTATAGTGCCAAGACAGGTTTCAAATAACTCTCCCCAGAGGCCCATGGCCACTTCAGGTATCAAACATCTGGCTATTCCCCTTAGGAGCAGATTCATGTGAGCACTGTTCCATCAATATCCCCTCACTCATGTATGCTCTGGCATGGTCTTGCTGCCTCATCACAGTATATTTGCCAGGTAGAGCCCAGACAAACTAATAACACTGCTAGACTCAGTCAATGAAGCCCACTTACAAAGTCCTCCAGCCCAGGTGCCAAAGACTCCATGAAACCACCCTGTTCACCTGCCAGTCATGAAATATGATGGCAGTGAAAGTCCAGTGAGCAGTGCCCCAGCTCTCTTTTCAATAGAGACTGAGTCTCGCCAGGGGAATCAGGCCAGCTTTGAGAAATCTATTTTTCATTCTCTTTTCCTTTATGAACAGAATTTCAAAGTCCCTGTGGGTCATTCTCTGTTTTCTGCCACAGCCAATGTTGCCTGCCTTTCTCCTCCTTAAATCAGCACCCACTGTTGATCATTCCAGAGGTGCGGAGGCAACACAGCAGGAGTATAAGACAGACAGATTGGGGTTAGCACCAGCTACAGTGGCTAAATGGACTGATGGATGCTTTTAATAACTGCAAATGCTATTCTTAGTGCTGATGATTTAGCAGTTATCATAAGATACAGAGGGAATTAAAATGAACCCAAGGAGAGTACTTACTTTTCATCAATGCCTGCCTGCTGCCCGCTGGCTTGGCTCTGGCTCGCACTGTTACTGCAGAGAGATATCACTGCCGTTCGGTGGATGAATCAAAATCCACAATTGCTTGATTTAACAGGTGGAATATTGCAATCTTCCTTCTGTGTGTAGTCAAAGGTCACTGAAAAACATTGCAAGATGTTACATTTTGATTTACATTTTGGCCTAGAATAAAACCTTCTCATTTCAGAAGCAAATGACACAAAACTCATGCTGAGCTACATTATGTCATTAGTTGCTTAGTTAAAATGCATTTTTGAGTAACTTAATTTGAAAATGAATGATTTTTTTCAAACAAATTTTCTGCTCTGCAGTGCTCCTTTTTATTTTAAAAGAGATTTTAAAGCGTAGCATGAACAATGGAGCAACCACCAGGTCTGGGTGAAAAACACAGGAACACTATTCCCTTCGTGCGAATGTGAACTGCCCGAGAGCCATTGCCCACTGGGATTCTAGTCAACCTAGTGAAACATGCTGTGTCCAACATCAGCATTTGGGGGTCTCCATGGAAACCCAGTATGTCAACAGAAATCCTTACACTGGAAAGTTTCAGTGAGTGGAGAGACTGGGTCTTAGAAACCTATGAAATTTTAATCTTTTTCCACATGTTTCGAGCAGCAGAAGGCCAGTAAATCTATTTCTACTCATCTCCTGAACATCACAGAAATATCCATAAAGCCCTTGTCTTGTCAAGGTGGCCAACAGTGTAGGTTTTTAAGCATGCATGGAACTGTAGCAAAGACAACCCAAAAAGTGAGGGCCACAAAAATCAAGAAATTAAGCAATTGCAAGAGAACAAATACGAAGTGAGAGACTAATTGCAGGACCAAAACAAAGAAAATGCAACTCTAAAGGCAGAAAGAGTTTTCTTACAGGACAAAKGCAGCCAGAAATAGGAGAAACTTTGTATCTCTGCTATTAAGCCTCGTAAGAGTGCAGRACACTTGCTTGTAAATTATCACATTTCAGTGGTTCAGTAAATCCATCAGCTGATGCCATCAGTGATGCCACAGTAAGTGCCTGAGTTCAAACAGACCCATTTGCAAGATAACAGGACACAGATTGCAGTGAAAGAGGATCAAGCTATCACTTAGGAGGTGCAGAACCCATCTGCAGTCAGTTAAGGTGGCTCGGCTGACAGATGGTGCCGCACAACCAGTGAAATGCAATTGCCTTCAAGTGTGTGCTTGTAGTCCGCAGATGTGACTATCTGAGGGCAGGCAAGCCAAAACTTGGCTACAACGGATTATTCTTTTAGATCAACCAGTGCTAGCTAACGTGCATTAAAACTACAAGTTCCTGGGGCAAATTAAGCAAYGAAAGGTTGATTAAAATGAGGCAGGTTAAAAGGTCATCTTTTCTTCGTGTGAAYGACTGAAAGGGGCAGGGAAAATCCAGCTTCCAGGCATTTACTATTGTATTTTTCACTGCTCTACAATGATTTGAATTTTTGCATTCATTAAATCAGCATTCTTAATTCTTAAGATTACTGCTTGCCTCATTTCCTCTCCCATGCAAGATCCGAATTTATTCCATTCAAATCCTTGGAGACTGCTTCCTGTGCCCCTATTCTAACCTCTTTTAATGTTGAGCTCTTCTCCTGATACACCTCAARCTTCCCAAGCAGCACAGGTCACAAGACTTGCCTCCCTCCCTACCARTCTCTAGCCCTGGAAGAATGGGGAAGAATGGGGAAGGAACAACCAATTCCCTCAGTCCGCAGCCTGCTCTTTCCTTGGCCTCCTGGGTTAGCTTCGTCACCTGCAGTCCCTGGTGCCCCTACCCTGCTGCTTAAGCAAGAATCTGATCCCTCAGCTGTAATAAGAGGGAGWCAAGTTTTGCACAGATTGAGGAATGTGGCCCCACTTTCCATCTACCAGGGCACTTTGCCATTGTTTATTTTAAAGAGAAGGGAAATTGCTTTTGGAGCATTGAAAGCATCTTAAAAACGAGGTGACATTGTGGCTGCCGGTGCTTCCATGGCAACCTGCGTTTGTTTCTCAGAGCAGTTTCATAGTAATTAATACACCGCTTCATTCAAGCGGCCTATGTTCAGAATGCATGGAACAGCCCCCACTGGGATCTTCCTGGTCACATGAATCATTCATACCAAAGAATCAGAAGAATGAACTTTGCTGATGTGTTCTGGCCACTGGGACAAAGCAGTGACACAGCAGACAGCTGTGTCACTCTGCTAGCCCAGCTAGCAGGGCACTTTTACTGGCAGCAACCAGGCAGAGCCTGCAACGACATCCCTCCCATGCAACGACAGGGCAGCCAGAGGAGCCACCGCCCCGTTGATCCCACCACGAGGGAAGAGGCATGGCTTGTTACGTGGTCACAGCAACGAACCCCTGGAGCCCAAGACTCTTCCCTGTAYAGAGCACTAGCAAATGCAAACTGTCCTACCTCGCCGTGCTGTGCTGACGTGTATCTAGCCACAGCCAAGAGAGAGGTGATTTAGGGAAGCACACCAGCCAAATCCTTACACACAGAGTAACTTGCAAATCTTGCACGCTTTCCCTCCCTCCCCACTGCAGGCTCTGGGAGAGTGCTCAGTTTAACGTGGGAGGGCGCAGAGGAGAAGCAGATCAAAGACGCAGTTGCCTACTGTAGCAGCAATGAAGACGAAGCCGTGAGCGGAGCCTGCAGCYGCTCTGCCTCTGGGCTACAATCCTGCCGCATCTTGCATGCTTGGAAGCAGGCTCTCAGCCTGCAGGACTTCAATAGGGATTACCAAGGACAACTCAGGTGCAGCAAGCTGTGGCTAGAAAAGATTTGATAGGTATTACTTCATAGTCTTAGCCTCAGCACAAAGCCAAGGAGGTATTCTGAGCCAGCAACTCCAGCCTTTCAGGGGAGACATAAAACCAAATGGCTGGACCCAATATAGCTATCAAATACGTAATGGCACTTTTCACAGGAGGAGGGGGAGCCTCAGGGTCCTGAGTTCCAGGTTAAATAACTGCATTCTGCCAACCTTCATTCTCTCTGCAGCTTCAATTGGATATGGGATTTGGAGGCTTTTCTCCACTGAAATGTTTTTGTCGCCTTTTTCCTGCTGACTAGACTCATAAAAAGAAAAATAAGAATCATCACCTCCCTCCCTCCCCTCCCCATTCCCTGCTGTGAAGCCTGGCCTGTACTCCTACTGTCATCGGCCTGGGAAGAAAAATCTTCTCCATAAGCTCAGAAATACACTTCTCATGGGAGGTCACTCATATCTGAGGGCTGGGTCCCACTGTGGCACTTGTCCACATCCTTCCAGAAACGAGAGGCTCTGTTCTAGACAGCTTACAAATACTGACCTATTTCACAACTAAAATAGCAAACCTCTTCCCCAGGCACTGAAGAGATCCACAAGTGATCCAAAAGCAACAGATGCTTCCCAAAGAGCCAGAGAGACGGACAACTCAACAACTCTGCTCTCCCTTGCTGAACCTTCTGCTGCTGAGTGAAATGTTCGAGGTGGGGATATTAAGAGATCAATTAAGTGATCACGGTGTAAATTAAGGTAGCGAGAGGGACAGAAAGACAGCCTCCTGGAGCTGTGCCTTGGTATTATTTAAACAGGCCTGAGAGGCTTGATTGTAGGAGTAACTGAAGAGGCACAGATGTAGGCTGCTTCGCCCTGAGCTTGCTGTAGTCACAGCGATGAGGAGGAACTGCCCCAGCTACTAGAATCAAACTGTTATTCACTGATAATGCTGTTATAACCGAAACATTCCCGTGTCCCTATGAATTATAGCAAAAAGAAGGTTGATAAATCTCAATTGGTTGAATAAACAAAACCCCCTGAAGTCCCAGACAGTGTCTATTTGTTTTCTCCCTGCTGTGGCTCCTTGTTTTCTAGTTGCTGTGGCTCCTGTTGTCAGAATCTGTCAGGAAATTTCTGTTTGTGTTTACTACAACGGGAGCACGTGCAGCTCGGATTCTGCTCAACCCGCTTTCACTGGCTACACTGAAGCTACAAAGCAAGAGGCCAAAATCCCAAGGGGCTGGAGAATTTCCTTTGAGTCTGCCTGCAAATATTGAATAGGTTAAATGAAGACATCCTAAAAAGCTGCAACAAATTGCACAGATAGTCCAGTAAGTRCAAGAGCCTTCCTGGCTCAAAAGGTTAATTTTTTTTCCATTCTTCCCTGCCTAATGATCTCTCCTAATCTTTTATCAGATTGATATGGTCTCTTCTAGTGTCACAAGTCAAGAGAAATATCTCAGAAATCCTCATCCCCTTCTTCCTGGGGAACAGAGCTGCCGTAATAAGCACTTCTAAGGCCTTTGTCAGTTCTGAATGGTAAGATAACAGCTTTTATTTCTTCATGTCASCAACTGCCCTTTCCGAGTCTGGTTTTACACACTGTCTTGTTTAGTATAAAGAAGGTTCATATGTCATGTCCCTTATTCACTTGAGTTGTAGCCACACTGAAAAAAGCATTTGGCTTCTCCCATTTTTTTTCTTTTTTCTTTTTTTTTTCTTTTTATCTGGCCACCTCTGGCAGACACTCATACCTTGATGTTTCCTCTCTCATTAGGTTTACTTTTGCAGAAACGTACTAGTTACATCCTTCTGATGAAGCAATGAATCAAGGACTGTCTACAGGGACTTGCAACATTATTAATGCCTAAAACCCAGTAGCTAAACACAATGCTTTACTCAAAGAGGATTTTGTTTTGTTTTAAATTGTAAAGTTAAACATTCATTCTCCTAACAACTACAGAACTTGGCAGCACTGTAGCAATGCCCTTCCTACGAGGYTCTCAAGGGTTCTTCCCAAGGTTGCACGTTATCACCCTCATCTTAAATAGGAAAAAGTTCAAAGCACAAACAGGTTAAATGATTTGCCTGAAACTACAAAGGAAGTGAGTACCAGCATCAGGAAAAACTGAGGTCTGTTCCCACCCTTAGCACTATCAATCACCATTTCAGGAAAATCAAAACGTTAAGCCAAGTTCTCGATGCCCTTTCCAATTAACTTTCAATAGAGGAAAACAGTCAAAGCACAGGACTGAGAATTGAAACGCTGTCACAGTCTCTGGCTACGCCGCGGCTAATTTGCCCATACAGAAAAAGCTCAACAGTATGTCCTAGACCTAAAATTAGTAGAGAAGCTATTTCTCCAGCTGAAGTAATGAGTGCCCATCCTTTTCAGGGAAGATTCCTGCTGGTGCCATACAATCCAATCACACTCGAATATCCTATGGGGGCAACAGCACACACAGCTTTGGGGATGTCGCTCGCCACCTCACTAACACAGCAGGCTGGGCATTTGTGCACAGATTACTGCAAGGTGCTTCTGACTGCAAGTCATTTCAGCACAAACCATGGGCTTAAAAGCAGCATCCACTCATTTCCTTCCCACGTCTGCAGTGTGCTAGATCGAGGTCTCAGGACTGTGCGTGTTGCAGCCCTTCGGGGACACTACTACAAAACACCCTCACGTCGGCATTCACTTTCAGGTAGGAATGTACAACGAGGCTGCCCACGCTCCATTCGAGCAAGCATGGTAACAGATGTATTGCTCCCACCTAATTAAAAAGGGTGACCTTTTGGGTTGCAGCTGTCCTGTGGCAAAACACCCCTTCCTCCAGGCACGTTGTTTGGGATGGTCAGGTGGAGTGTGGTAAGAGCACCAGTGCATATCATGAAGAGAAGGTAATYGTGCTTTCACCTGCTATTAGAGAAACAGGTTTTCTACTCAGGCTTGCAGATGACCTTCTCCAATCAAACAGTAACTTTGCAGCAAACATTCATTAGGGAGCGTTTGCAGGCTTTAATAATTAATGCTTTTATTAATCCACTGACTCCACTTCAAGCAATAGGTTTCTCCAAAATTAATTCTCTTGCCATTTAGAGGAGAAAGAAATGAATGCCATTTCAAGGCAGAGAAGGAAGGAGGGATTTAGATCCCACTGCTTTTTCTAAAGGTACTGGATCTGCTCCTAGAACTGTAATTATGTAACTTATTAACTGAACTGCCAAACATAAGGTTAAGCAATTTTTAAAGCCTGAGTTTTGAGAAATAGTATTACCAGCAGCCATGTAATCCAAAATCCAATCAAGAAAGATCACAAACTTTCAGTGGGCTGAAACTCCATCAGATATTTATTGGCTGCAAAAAGCAAGGGAGACAAAAAGGTCCAGCTAAATAAACTAACTCCTTTGGAATGCTCTCCTTCTTTAAAGGGAAAGCACAGGACTGAGCATACAGAAATGTGCATCTTCAGTGCTGTACTGCATAGAAAGCCCTCTGGGAAGGAGTATCTTCCACCTGTCAAGTATGATATCTATGCTCAGTGATTGCCTCGGCAGCAGTGCTGAGAGCCCCATGAATTTTCAAGGTCAAAACCAAGAGCAACAGGGACTCCAAAGCATGACATTGCCCAGTTAGCAGTGTTGATTTTTAAACCCTGTCTAACAGCACTTTTCAGTGCTATCAGAACAAATAGTTGCTGTTTCACAAGCTCACCAGAGAGTCAGTCAACAGCTGAAGATGACTGCTTTAACTCTCCCTTTTGGGAGTTAGAGAAGGGCAATAAGTTTTTAGCAGCCTCTGATTACCAGTATCCTGTGCGATTCCCTCTTCCTCTCCCGGAGGATGTCTATGAGCAGATTCTGATCCCYCCTAGTAAGAGCTGGTTCAGGTCAAGCCAGTCAAGGCCCTTAGCAGCACCTCCTAGACCACTAGATTATGCTAGAGTGCTAAAGTATAACAGCATTTCCTTGGAAATGGCTAATCAAAAGTTTTACTCCTTTGTTYTCTAGGGAGATGGCCGACTTAGCAAGCAACAGCTCTGGGACCTGCGTTTCCTAATAGCTGTTCGTCTCTCAAAGGGCTGAGGACCCCACAAAACAAGCAGCTGCTGGCTCACCTCGTGCCTCCTCGCTTTGACTCTTTCTGCTGGCTCCCATTTTCAAGGCACAAAGCTCTTGATGCACCTTTTAAAGTCCACCATGACTCTGCCCATTTCTAATTGCCCTGTCATCATGTAGACCACCCTGTTACTTCAATGAATACAATTTTAAAGTCACTTGTTTCTCCCACAACTCCTGGGGACAACTCCGACTCTTCCTTACACTTCTCCTACCTGTAGAATGTCCTCCATGAACCTRCAGGTCCCTGGTCCTTTAAATGCCTGGCCCCTTTCTTCCACGAGGCCTAAAGGAAACCCTCCAGCAAAAGAGAGGCTGAAGGACCTATGTTATCAGAAATGCAATCAATAGATTATTTCTAAGGCCTTAAATAGCAGCCTAATAATTTCTAGATGTTCTTGGATAGCRCTGAATTGTGCTAAAGAAAGCAGATTAATAAAATTTCCATCAGATATACAAGCTGGGAAGAACCCAACAGTATTTCTTACCTTTACTTTTCTTGTGTTCTTGGATCACCAGCTATTTAAGAATGAGGCAGGCACACTATGGGAACAACTGGAAACAAAAAAAGTTATATACAATATATTGTAAAGCAAACTGTTAGCTATGGGGAGAAGGAAATCAATAGAGRTGGTTAATGAAAGTTAAACTATTAAATATGCCACACTGAAAAAATAAACAAGCGATGAGAAGAAATCTCCYGTTTAATACTTTTCCCACCTAATCTTTCCATTATCTCTTCAAATTAACTTCTGTGGGGCGAGAAGCTGCCTTATTATTTCTTTGTAAAAAATACTTTGTGCATCAAGTCACAGTGACAGGGCTAGGAGCAGAACACAGCCTTGCTCAGGGCTCCACAGAGCTCTGCCTGAACCACTGGATAACGCTCGCTCTCGAGCGCTTTAGAACACGTGGGATAACTGAACAGACTCCCTCCGCAGTGACTAACTGTTGCCTTTGTGTTTGAATACTTGAAGAGCATTTTGGCTTTCTAAGTATTGCTGCCATTTAGAAACACAGCATGAGAGTCAGACGGTTAGTGTATTACCTCATGACATGAAGTGTAGTGAAACTCATGGTTTCGATTCCTCCAGCTTCTCCCCYATCAATATCTAAATGGGGATCCTGCTGTTTCTCCATCGCGTTACTACATTTCCTTCCTTTTTTCTTTAGCTATGGTAAATCAGAAACAAATTAAAAAAGAGGGACCAGAAAGCATCAGACTCCTTTGTTAATAATATGCATATATTTAAGTTTTTCTTCTACTGTTACCAAAATTTTGCAGCTGTGGGCAAGATAAGACATAGGAGGAAGCCAAGTATTCTCTATCTCACAGAAAAATTCCCATCTGTAAACTACTGAATACACCTCTGTATCACCGTGTGTTGGAGTCCAGTGAAATCCCCTTCAGTAACACTGAGCATTTTAACAATGTTTTAAACATATGAAGCAAAAACAAATACAGAGTGATCTTWAAAATATTTCCCTGAGTAGCCAAGAAACAAAAATCCCATTTTACAGATAGGTAAGGAAGTATAGAGAAGTTTGATAACTTCCTCCGGAATACATGAGGAAGATGGTATTAAAGTTGGAGTTTTCTTGGTTCCTTGATATAATTCAAAATTGACTCTGCCCGCAAAAGCTCAATGCACAARACAAAGATTTTGTAGCAAATCAGAGTAGAAGAGATGTTACAAAAACAAATTTTAAATGACAAGGCTCTTGTCTGAGAAGAAACAATGTTAAATTGTTGTCAGCTAAGCCTTTTTGTTTTAACTAGTACAAATAGTTTTATTTTAAATAGGTATTAACACCAAATAGTTCCATGAACACTGACCTGCAGAATCTGCATTCCTGTGGATGTGGGTCTCCAGATTAACTTTAAAGCTGTAAGAAGATGTGACCTCTGCAAAGAGTTCTTCCTACAGCATCTCATGGTCTTTCCCTCTTCTGCTGAGCTGCCTGTTCTCCCAATGCCTATAAGAACTTGTATATCTTTAAAACTACTGATTTTCTGCCACATTTAATTGAAACTGGCCAATTGTTTAAGAAAATTAAGATGACCCACAAAAACAGACGTACAGCAATTTACTGATATTTCCATATGAGGCCCAGGTAAAAGAAGAGAAAACACTTCCAAATTTCTGTGTTAGATACTCTGTAGGGCACCATTACTGGCACACAAAAATAGAAGTTATAAAAGAGTAGAATATATACAAATTTTTAAATGTAGTGGTGAAATACAGGTGAACAACACTCAATTGAATTCAAACAGGCGGCTATAAAAAATTGTCATCACTAAATATTAAAGGGATCATTTATACCTGGTAAGCCAGCTGTCCACTSATGGAAAGAGTCTGAAGGTCTCTGAAGAGTCTGAATCTTTTCTGCAAGTGCATTTGGAAAACTGCTAATGATATGTAAAGATGCCACTGTGAATGGGCAGGTTCATTTTTATACTTTCATACATTGATGCACTGACTTCTTGGAGCAGAAGACACGAGTCTTTAGAACTAACAGCAGCCTAAGCCTGAATCTCTAGGTGTTATTCAAATTCCCAGCTCTGCCAAGGACCTGCTGTGTGAATTTCAGCAAGTTAAAGATCTTTTCCAAAGAGCTCAGCTTCCATCTGGGCATGAAAATAAGCACTGAGATCCTCTGCAAATCTTGCCACAGCAGAGTGCTCTCTGAGGTGGTAGAAGAGGGGAAAGAAAACGCAGCATATTTGTAACTTATTACTGAAGTTGTAAAATGGGAATGCTGCTGTCTGTCTTGTTTGACTTTCTCCCTCTTCTACCCCAAGGCCACTCAGCCTCTGGCTACACTTTGGGGCAGAAAGACCTCATTCCATGTGTACATACAGCCCCACACAAAAGCCCTGATTGTGGTCCAGACTTACATTTGTGAGCTATAAGCAGAACGTACAAGTAATAGAAGGGAAGTTAAAAATAATCAAATGGAGGGGGGGAAGCAGATGTATTCCATAATCCTCCTCATCTTCTTAAAGGAAGAATCTCCCCATCACTCCCACCCCCACTCAGGCTTGCTTTACAGCTGTGTAATATGCTCTACACCCTAGACAATGAGACAAAATAGAAATTTTAAAGATGTGTAGAATAATTGCATTTAAATTAGGAAGCCAAAGAAGTGACTTAATGCAAGTTATAGCCAGTAAGTTCAAATGAACCCACAACAACAGCGTGCTGACAGTATGTACTGTAGCACTGGACTTTTTTCCACAAATGTTAAAATTTGATACAAAGCATTCATTTGTCTAAAAGAGTATTTGTACCCTATGGAATATTTCTAATGTAGTGACTTTTGGTGCTGGTCATCTTTACTATAAAAAAACTTGAAAAAGTAACTCATCTCAATAGAAATGTGAAACGGTTCCTCCACACAAGTAAARACACGTGCTCTATCCTTTTGCAAATAAAAGAGAATTTCAGCAACTTGGGTTTTTTTAGCCCTAAGCAGTCGGACACTGGATCATAAACCAGACATTGGTCCAGGACTAAATACTGTCCATATGCATTTCTAAATTGTAGCCTTCTTTCGTGGAAGGAGACMGTTCTACACTTTTGGATAGCAAAGGCTTGCAGGATTTCAGAAACAGCCACGGATCTTTGAAAACTGCTTTCTCTGTAACATCAGTGTTCCTGGGAGAAATGAGTTACTTGCAAACTGCAGCTGAACTGAGCAGAGATGCACAGTAAATTCAGTTCATCAGGTAAGTACCATCACCACAGAGAGAAGAAATAGGGAGCCTGTCTTCTGACACTGTAGGTCTATGTTGCRGAAAGTTTCCTGTATTTTACATCAAACTTCAACCAAGGATCTATATTGCTCCAGTTTCCGCAGCAAAAAAGCTTCTGGATATGGAAGGAAAAAATGAAAAAAAAATATTTTTTTTTCCTATCGTTTGAATCTCTATATAGTCTGGTATGGARAAAATGTTATATTACTTATACTTTTGTTGTAACAGAAATCAATGCTTTTCTCAGCTCCTTGGGCTTTCCGTGATGAATTTTGTATTCTTTCATATATGAAAGACTGAGAATTAACATTCAGATGTYTGTTAAAAAGAAAAAAAGTTTTTTTCCTAGTATTTTAGTCATTGAGTAATGTTCATGATTTGCTCTTTAATCAGGGTCTGGCTTATTTCAGGTATTCTGGGCCCTCTTGTGGTTATTTTAGGAAGGGAACAGAGTACATACCCCTTCAGCAAGTTTCACCTTTAGAAAACTTATGAGACATTGTTCTACTCTAGCAACTCTTGAGCAAGTATTTTCATAATCATTGAAAAACTGCTCTGTACCACAACATTTAGTTTCAGATCCATATATACTTGGGATTATTCAGGGGTATCTGGATTTTTTAGTTTAGGCTATACTCCAATAAAAGCCTTACTCTACTACTTTTTCCCTCATCAGAACAGTTCAGTATTTTACAGGATTAGGCTTTAGAGATGGTATATAATTAGGTTTCTTTGTAGATGAGGAAACTGAAAAAGATAGTTTAAAAACACCTGGCTGCAGAAATTGCTCAAAGCCAGAAATAAAATCTGCACCACCCTGATTAGTAACAGCCCTGTGTTAGCATTTCCAATCACCTGTTTGCCTTCTTTTTTTTTAAAAAAAAACAGTCATATAAACTAGGTCGTTCCTTCTATTTCCTCCTTACAATATATAACATGCATGGATTCAACAGTATCAAAAAAATTAGAAACAGAACTAATTTGGGGGCAGGAAGAGAGAGGAGGCAGCAGTATCCTTCCTTCTCGGTTTAGTCCAGAGATCAAAGCAGATGATCCCAAGTAATATACTGTTGTCAGAGAACAACTTTCTCAGGGATGCAAAGAAACAGTGTTTAAGGTCTAAGAACCACTCAAGGTCTAAGAACCACTCATAGTCATTGCATGTTCAATGCACGTATCAGTACTTCCTACAGACAAAAAAAGTGGTAGAAATGTATTCCAGAGAGTGGTGAATGCATCCTACAGTCACTTTGGTTTGCTTTTTGATACATGTGATTAAAGGCAGACTTCAAGCATATATCTTCTCATTATAAAAATTACTTATTATTCTATATGGTATTTAATTCTTACGGAGAAAACTTAAGAAAAAACCTAAAAGCCATTAAAAAAACATTACAGATAAGCAAATGTTTTGTAAATGACAATGCACCTGAGGCTACAAAAAATAGAATGACTGCCTGAAAAGATAATTGGGAGACCAAATTGTTAAGTCAAAGTTAATGAAATAACTTTGAAATAAGGATATAGTGATAAATGTGTCAGGAAATAGACCAGATTAATTGAGAAATTACAGAGATAAAGAYTGTAAAATGCCAGTTATTTCCATTCTCTAGGAATTCTTTGGTTTTAGTGGAGTCTTAACTTGTCTTCAAGGTGCTTGTTAAGCATTTTCCATAACTATCGTCAGAATAGGACTTTGTCTCCAAAATGGAATGGCATGAAAGCAAAGGATAAAAAAAAAAATCACCTGAAACTGATGTTTTTTATATGATCAGGGTACTGCATTATGGCCATACTTGATAGATAAAGAAAATTGCTAAGCTAATGTTTTGCAGTAGAACAAGAAAACCTGCATTCCTCAGAAAAACTGTGATATTYTTGGAGCATTTCCAAAAATGTAAARAGAACAGAATAAATTTTTGCTAACTGCAGCTATTATTTTACTATAATTGAATCATTATTGCTCACACGAGCTAAATTTTGATGGGAAATAATTTCATGTTAACTATGTAAGACATATAGTTTAAAGATTTTCATTGTAAGCAATAAAAAGCAGTATTTTCTGAACCTGACAACATGCTCTGAAACAGCATAATTACCRCTCATAGAGATTATAGGTAAATGAACCATTTAAACTTGATTGAAATTAATTTTCTCTTTTTTTCCCCCTGCCTATTCCCCATTATTAGAAATTATTTACATGAAGGGTTGTAGAGTATTATTTTGGAAGCTGATTCATTAAGRTACCGAGGCATCTCAGACTTCGTTTGTCCTCTATTATACATTAACTTGCTGAAGGTCTACTTCTGACCTTGACCTCAAAAATCACAATACAGCGTCTAGTATTCAGGAGATACATTCCCGCAGCACACCAAATCCCGTGTGATGAACTGAAACTTCCGTAACAATTGAGCTTATGGTTACAACTAGTAAGTTAAAAACAAACAAAATAAAACCCAAACCCCCTACTTACTGTTGCAGATGCTCAAGCTGCTGCGTTACAGTGGTGCTCRGGGCTGCTAGTGCACAAACCTGCTTGCCTGAGGCCAGGTGCAGACTGGTCRCTTTGGACAACGGTCTCCTTCCGCTCTCGGATGCTAATCGTGGAAATAGTCTTATTCTCAATAGCAGACGCTATGGGTAAAGGAATCCARGGTTAAACTTGTGCTACAGCGTTTTCTATCAAATATTACCCAAATGAGTCTGATTTTTATTCTGAAGTGCAAAAATTTCTTGTGACGYGTACAAATGCCACCCCTAACAGCAGCTTCGGAGTAGCGAGCTCCGACACGGGAACGGCGGGACGAGGAAACGCTGAGAGGCGCCTGTCTTTGGGCCTAAGAACTGCCTTGGAGTTACTACTCCGGGGTGTGATTCCAAGGCACTTAAGTCAGTGCTAGGGCAATGAAGCAACYAGCAAGTCTGCTTTAGCAGCTGGGGCAGGGGGAGGGGGAAGTTTGTTCTTCTCATTAAGTACTTCAGAGCAAACAGCTACTTTAGGGCAGATGGAAGTTCAGCYGCTTTCCTACAGTAAAGTTTTGCACCTCCAGGCTCATTTCCAGCTGGCTGTATAGGACATTTCAGTCAAAGCAGTAWTTTTTACCTTCTAGAAATAATTTGGTGAACAAAGATTGAATTCAATGTATGCAATTAAGTCCTGCCTTCCCCTCACCATGAAATATTGGGGGGGGGAGGGGGTAGGAAAGTTAGTTCATCTTAGCCCAGCTACAGAATGGAATTTATGAGCAAAAGAACATTTCTTTAAATATTAAAAATAAGATTACATACAGCTATCTGCTTTATTGAAAACTTTAAGGGAGATAAATCCTGAAGCGCTCAGAAACATTATATGTAAGACTTATCTTCTCAATACCTGTTTTTCCTAGGCACATGTTGGCTGGAAAAAGTTTTGGATGCTTTGGTTTTCCTTTAGTAGATCTCTCCACAGTACTTATTAGTCATGTGACATTTCTGAATTGACTATAGAAAAATCAAAATATTCTATCTAAGCGCTTCGCAGTCTTCGGTTTTAAGTTCCTTCTATATTAATCTTGCAGGTATAATTTATGATTAGTCATTAAAGTATTTCCCATTTCAGACATTTATATATTTTAAGATCGAACGGTTGGCTAGTATGTTACAAATGCTTAAACTATTTCATCCCATTCACTTATCCTGCAGAGTGGACAGGTGTCCGCAAACACTTTCACAACTTTTCTAAACAAGCATTTCAACTTGGCGGGGAGGAGGGGGAATTACAAAACACAACCACTGCTGTGCTGCCATGTGGTTTGTTGAAATTGCAAACTTATCCATGCTGTATTTTCCATTTTTCCTTTCGTTATAGAGTAACTGAGGTTTCAGGTGCCAAGAAATTCCAACATTTTACCTGCAGGCCTAACTGCTGAGGTCCAAGTAGAAGCAGGAGTAGATGTAGGCAGAGAAGAACATCCTGGTTAGGACCAGCTATGGCAGTAGCCAAAGCCAGATGCACAAGACAGCTCACTTACCCTGAGGATGACAAATACAGGTGCAAAACTGACAACAAAAGTTTTGCAGAAGAAGCTGGAGAGGCTAAGAGAATTAAGCGGACGTACTGATAACCAGGGACAAGTAGTTCTTTCTTTTTGTCTAGACAAGGACAATGCTAAAAACTCCCAAATTGTCCATCTTGGCTTTGCTTTTGCAGACRAGAGAAGGGCTGAAAAGGAACAAAGGAACAGAGGCTAAACTTAAAGACATACTGTTGCAATTCTCAAGAAATTACATGTATCTATTTTTTAAAGCCCACAGATGGGGTAACTTAAGTCTGTACACTGAATAGCAGAAGCATCTGTTCTTCCTTCTGTTTCACAAAAGTGAAGTTCTGCTGCAAAAGAAAAGACTTACCTGRAATAATAGAGAAAATACATGCAAAAAGATAACAAAATTTTTAAGATGCTCTTTAAACAAAATGTATTCCTTATACCAAGCTAAATCAGGTCAGTTAAAAAGGCAAAAAAAAATTTTTTTTTTAATCTGCAAGAAAAAGTTTATTCTTTGTAAACCCCACAGAAAAAAGAATGCAGCCAAGACCAAGTATTTAACGAAAATAGTGCCAAAGTAGGCAGCAAAATGGGGGAACCTCAACACAAAAAAGTCAGTGACAATATTTCATGTTTTGCACAAAGATGAAAAACCTATGACATTTCTGAGTAACATTTTTATGGTGACAATTACACAAGATGATTCAAAAATGCAAATGACAGCAACATGCACACCTGGCTAAAGCTAGAAGTTTTATCCCAAAAGAATATCTGTGATTAAAATGATGAATCTTTAATGCTTCTATTTTATTGACTTGCGTGTCCTACTTCATTTTTTTAAATGAGTCATACATGCCAATTAACATGAAACTTAAAAAAAAAATTCCTTTAAGAACCACCTTGTCCTTTCAGAGTCCACTGCATGTTCACAAAATCATAATATTGGGTTTTAATTTTGCTAGCCTTCAATACAATTTTGCATCCCACCCCTTCAATCCCACCCCCCCAAAAAATCTTAAACACTTCCAAAGTTGCCAGTGCAAACACTTTCTATCAATGTATAATATACATTTTAACTTAAACCTTTGTGCAATTTATGAGGGTTTTTTTTTYYTTTTTTTTWWAAAAAAAAGCTCTTTAAAAACTCCTTGGCACAACAGCTGAAAAATATTCAGCTCCATTTCAATTGTCAAACATAAGGTGATATAAAGTGTAAATCACAGTTGAATAAAATAAAAAACCCAGAACTGCAGCTTTTATTAGCCAGCTTTACAGTCTCTTGTATACAGTACATTGCACAGTTCCGCCTTCACAATAACGCTTCCTGTATTAATATTGTGCCTTCCACGATGCAGTATAATCAAGGCAAGTTACAGAACACTGCTGAGTTTATATCAAAATAAACATAAGATGTAACCTTGGTTTATAATGAACATCCAAATTACCATGTACAATTTGCAGTAGACTCTGTAATGAGCTTGATATATAAGCTAGATGACAGTGAAGGGGGAAAAATAGTTTAAACTATCAAGTTTCCTCTTGAAATGTCTTTTCCCAAGGCACTGTGAACAAGACTGTTAGCAATTCTCAATGACTAAAAACACGAATGGGAATATAAATATTTCACACAACAACCACCGTCACATCATCATCTAATTTCTTACTTATTCTTTCCCTTAAACAACACCCCTGAAATTTGTTTGGTCCTTTGAGGGGTAACCAAATTATTTTCTGCAATATCACATATTTGTATTTAATACATCTATAAATCAAAGCTTTGTTAGATTATTTAACCCTTTCATTCTAAAAACTATAGTYTTTTCCTCACTATTTCTTAATAACTCGGATTTGCAAATTCAACTTGATTAAAAAAAAAGAACAAAAAAGAAAGGGTTCAAAATCAAGCAAAGCCTTGTATTTTTCAAGAGGAAACCATGCAAGAGTACATAAAAAGGCAAAATTGGCTACTTGAAAACCAAGAATTGTTTTTAATGCATTGGCCAAGGAAAATAAATTGCAAAGTTCTGTGAGGTTTTCTAAAAATTTACAAGAAAAACTGATGGGAAGTTCTAGTCAATCCAGATGTTCTTTTTTCCTGTTTTAAATGACAACAAATACAGTCTCACACAATACAATTTCATCTTGACTGCAAGAGACACTCCTGTGTGATGCCTTCAGCATGACAAAATTACTGGGCAAAAAGAAARTTGGCATTCATTTCTTCAAGGGCTGATAAACAGAGGCATTGGGATCAAGTCCAGAAGGGCTGGTCTCCACAAATTTGGAAGAGTAATGTGGGGAAACAGGACTCAGAGTGCTGGTGGCTGCAGTGTAYGTTATGCTGGGCATTACTGCCATAACTTCTGCTATCTTCTGTTTTAGGTCCTTGATTTCCTGATCTTTTTGAATGATTTGCCCTGAAACAGCAAATAGCATCACTTAAAACCAGCGGCATGCTTTCACCCTCCCCCAATTGCCCAGCAGTAAGAACTGTTGAAGTGAAACACCCAGAAGAGTTTCAGCTTTCGAAGATACCAATAACAGTGCAATCCACGCAACTTCCCATTTATGTTGATGAACTGTGTTTAATTACCTTTAGTTACCATCTAGGCATATCACTKCCATTAGATTTTGCACTGTTTGAATTCACAGCTGCACTGTACCAAAAGATTATTTTTACAGCTCAATTTTTTTCTGCCCTTGTCAGTTTGCATTTTACAAGCACCTTGCAGGAGTACAGGTGTTTGCTTATTAAATGCRTTACTTATTTTTACAGTTGTCCTATTCTCGTTGGTTTTCTAAATCCCCTTTGTGAACACCTACAAAATCATTACTATAAAATCTATGAAACTAGGTAAAGAGAAACCCCAATAAAATTACAATAAAATAAAAATTCTCTTTCTGATCAAAGTTTCCTGCAACTAAGCAAACTTCCACAAGGAATTTAAATAGATACTAAGTCACAAAGTTATTTAATTTTGTTTCATGATCAGCTGAGCTAAGTACAGTCTGGGCATGATTTTGTCCTGGCTTAATGCTCCCTCTGGTGGCTGCAACAGCAGCTCAACAGAGACAGCAGCATCAGCTCCTTACATCACCGATGGGAGGTTTAAAAACCAGTATTTTTATACTTTTAATTAGTTCAAGGCTATCACAATACTAYTATGATTAAGACTCAAGGACAGAGCTTAAAATATGACAACTATTATTATATATTCTAATTCTTTTTTTTTTAAAAAAAAAAAAAGCTCTCCAGTTTTAGGGTAATGGCTTGTAAAAATACAGACGATCATAAATTCACTCAAATACCAAGATGTGGTTATGTTATTTTCAGATCAATAGCTTGGGGAAATCAGGCTGATCAGCTGAAGTGTTTAGGCTCACATTCACAAAAGCATGAAGGACAAAAAAAATGACACTGAAACCTGAAATGCTTTGGTGACCTGAGGCTGTAACCCACTGCCATGGWTGTTAAAAGGCAGGGTACTCTTTATGTCATATTTCCACCATTTCAGTCAGTGCTACCAGTTGAATTAAATTACCACACATTACCTTGGGCAATCTCAAGCTGCCGTTTTGCATCTCCTAATGCAGAGAACAGATCCAGCTTGATTCTTGTCTCTGCACTCAGGCTATTCTCTAAGTGCTGTGTTTTATCCTGCATGGCTGAAAGTGCTGACATTAACACCTCCGTATCCTTCTCGTTTTCCTTGTACTTCCGCAGTTCCTGGAGGAGTAATTARGACAAACGTTATTCACATAGACTTTACACAGGAGATATACCGAGAAGTCTTTCCTTTTCCCCACAGCATGCCACTGGGTCTGRTATTAATGCTGTAAAATTAAAATGATCGTTAATTAAGGACACTGCATTACCACTGCCAGTAATTATACATGACCATCATACAAGTGATTAAAGCTATATTGTACAAAGTATAATTACAGTGCAGTGAGCAAATATATTTGCTCTGCTTCTCAGCTCTCTATCATCAGTATCATTGGAGACCCTCCTTCTAAAGATCCTCCTGATCACTTCCACGTGCCCTCTAAGAAGCTGCACAGTGTTCATTTGGAGACRCAGAGAACTCGGCTCCGGAACACAAAAACATTTCCTATAAGGCTATATTGGAGACCGATCTTTCACTGGACAATTTAAAGTGATACCAAATAAACACTGCATTTTAAGCTATTACAATTGTTTGATGAGAGGGATTCTTTATCCCAGAACACTTCCCACACTGAACTTGATTGTGCTGCAAATCTAGAAACGTAAAACAGAAAAGGAGGGAGTGAGTATTTTGTACCTAGAAGACAAAGTCACATTGCAGTTGGGGTGTATGTATCACCATTTCAGCTGACTAAGAAAAACAGAAATACTGTAAAACACAGTTCTACAGTTTTAAAATCAATTAAAAAATAAAATTATGGGGGAAATACTAATACCTACAACAAAAATAGCTTCTCTAATGGTTTAAAGATTATAACAAAAAAGCTTGATTATGGATGGCTGTACACATTCTTAGCAGATAACCTGAGCTAGTTTTCATGGGTTGGTAAACCCAGSAATGGCAAGGTTGCATGTTATTTGAAAACAAGTTCACAGTAACATAAGATGTATTCTAAAAAGCCTCTAAAAAAACCAGAAGATTTAAAGTACATGTATCTTCAAAGTTAAGGAACTAACAGGCAAATTCTCAGTTGACAGTCTGAGTACATCTTTAGGAAYAGACACTTTAAAGGAATAAGGTCAACTTCAACTCACGCATTTAAGCTTTAACACACCAGACAGCACGTCTGTGACAAATCTACCACAACGTACCTTCACTATTCAAGCACTTGCACCAAAAAACAAAAACAAACATTAGCCAGTGAGTAAAACATTGAGAAAACAATCTTAGTTCTTAGCAGTGAAATTTATAATGTGTAGATTGGCAAYAAGCTCCTTACATAAGGAAAAAAAGTAATTGAGGGGATTATGTTCTCCTCAGTTTATCCAGACCATTATTTCAGAAAAAAATTATTAATTACTAAATAATTAACTGGTGGGGAGCTAAGACTATTAGCCTTTCTCATACATTAGGCTTTGTAAGAATGTGGGTAAGACAAACATCTGAACAGCCCAAATCTTGAAGGTGTTGATTGCCTCCTATGTAGATTCACCAATTTCAGAAGGTTGAAAGCACTCATTGTGATGCCAGTTCAAGCCCTTCCTGCTTTCTCATTACCTGCACTTTCATTTCTAGTTCTCTTATCTGATCTTCTTTCAGCTTTATATCAATTGTTAGCTTCTTGCACTCTGTCTCCAGCTCTCGAATGCGATTCCGTAAAGTTTCAGTACATTCTCCTCTGCAAAATAAATATTAAAAGAAAAGAAGGTGAAATAAGAATGAAGCTGTCAATTCTGGATTGTTTATATCATGAAAATTAATATAAATATTGAAKGATAGAAGAGGAAGCTAACTTTGTTCTTCTCAGCAAAAGAACTTACCTTGCGTTAAAAATACCAAAAGCTGCAAAAAGTTACTCAGTGCTATTCCTTGATATCAGGAAATTTGGAATATTTATGAAATATGGCAACAAAAAGCAGAAATTGTTTTTAGACATTGAGAGCACTGTAGATTAAAGCTATCTATATTCATGCTATGCTTTCATCTTGAAAGGCTTTCCAACTATATACCTGCAGTACTGTTGAAACTCTACTGTACTGTACTGCACCACCGGTAATCCGCAGTTAGAGCGGAATACTTTTGAGATGTGAGGTAAAGACCATATTTTGGCCAAGGTCGCTGTACAAAAACCTTGATTCAGAGCTCCCCTGAAAGGGGACATTCCTCTTTTTAACTGGAGTACCCATACATGGTACAGCATCTCTATGCTTGTACAATCTATGAACAGCAGGTAATATAGAACAAAATCATCACCCTGTGACCTTAATRCATATGAGCACTGAGACTCAACCTCATGAAAAGAGATCTCCCTTTGCTCAGGCACAAACAAGCCTGCATAAACTAAGGTTCCATACTGCAATACATATCATATACAGATTACTCCTTTATGCAGAGAGGGGGGAAAAAGCAAAACAAAAACACAAATGAAAACAGAATGAGTTTTAGTGGCAATGGCTACATTTCAGGAGTAGAGCTGGCTTTGGGGGTAGTATCAAGTACCTCGTAGCAGCAAATGCAACAGCACGTGCAGCAGTTGCTTCTTCCAATTTCTTTCTTTTCTTTTCTTCCATTAACTGTTTTTCTACGAAGGCTCGTGCTTCTTGCTCTGCCTTTAGTTTCTTCTCCAACTGGCTGATCATTTGTTTGTCTTTTTGTTTCATTTGTACAGCATTGTGTAATCTGGAAAGTAACAGGTACAGGTTTTTAACAGAGGACTTGACCATTTAAAAAATAAAACAAAACAAACTAAATAGATTGCTGTCACTGCAGACCAAACAGGTCTGGCTGGATACGCAGGCACACACCTCAAACGTTGTAGACTCTTGAGGCAGTATTTCCCTTTACCAAACTACAGTTGTTACTAATTTACACAGCTTTGTAGAAATACATACTTGTTCTGAAGCAGTTCATTTTCTTGCCGGAGCTGTCCTATTTCAGACCGAATTCCTCGTTCTGTGTTAGTCAGAGAACTGATCTGACTACGAAGCTCCTGTTCAATCTGCCTGCTTGCYTGCAGGTCAGCCTTTAACTTTTTAATATCTTGTTCCAATCTAAGAAAGAAGAAGCACTTTAAAAAGACAATTTCAACTATATTTCCCAATTACCCAAAGGTTCAACATTTTTCTATGATAATAAGCACAGAATAAACATCACACTATCTGCTCTAATATTTATAATCTCTGTCTAGCCTTGCCCTCTTTCACATATCACACTGGCATTCCTTCTCATGTTATGTGATCTAACTTTTCTATTCTTCTATAAACCATTGGTGTCACAGGCGTGCAGTGAACAACAGTAAGCATCAGATTTAACAACGTTCCACACAGTCCACTGTCAAGACACAGGTCACACACTGTCAGGCACGGAGTATTACTCTGCTGTTTATTCTGAAGGAAAACACACACACACACCCCATAACTATAAATGTACAGCTATACACGTATAGTTATATAACACTTTACAATCTCTCATGGGCATTTTATTTTCCTCCAAGTGTTGCAGAGTTGTAATACAAATCCTACAGAATTAATTTTTTTCCTCTTCAAGCAGAAACGAAACAGATAAGCCTGAGAAGTTGCAAACAGGTGCACATACGAACCAATTTTATCTTTCTCAACAAATTCAGAGTTTAATTTGTTACTAATAGATAAGTTATGGAGCACACTGCTGAATTCTCACCTAAATGTTTTTTTTTTTCCTTAAACTATATGATTTACATGTTGAATGAACAGTGCATGTTAAGTCATTCACAGCTGATGAGTCAGGAAATTTAGTTTTAATTTCTCCTAAACAGAGGTCATAYGCTATACACATAATTATAGCCTTAAAAAGTTCACGAAGGTCCAGTCAAGCTTATTAATTAAAACATTTTCAACCAAAATTGATCAAGTGAAACACAAATTTCTAAAGAGAGACATGCAGCTTATCATCTTTTTTCCCATATTTTCAAAATGAGATTATTGGTTCTTAGAATAAAAACACAATAGGTGAATAAGTCAATCTTTAAAAAAAAAATAAATAAACAATGTGTTATATACTGATTTATATGAAAGCAAATATGACTGTTATTCACATGCAATATTCATTTGCTCAACCATTTACTGATTTACAAATTTTAAGTATTCAAAAAGCAGTTAAAAATATTTATTTCCTAAAGTTCAATATAAAATTAACAAAAGCTGAACATCAACACTTGGGGGGGGGAAATACTCACAAAAGCCAAAAAGAAAACCAAAGTAAATTAACCTTATTGACATTCCCTATTGCAGATTAAAGAAAATAGCTATTTGTCCCCATAATGATGTGTCAGTGATGATGAGTTAATGATAATTAACTCTTTTGGACTTAAATGTAGGAAAATCTCAACCTAAAATGCTAGAATGATATGTAGTGACACAAGGCATAAGAACATTGTGAGTGAACAAATGAATCAAGAAGTTAAACGTAGAATCACAAAAGTCATGTATATATGTACGTACTCGTGTATGTTCTACTTTATTTCATAAAAACACATCCGCAACAGAAGCTGGAACTGAGCCAAAGGGGTCTACTGGATAAATTAACAGCAAGAAATAGCCCACATGGAGTATGGTCTACCATACACTCATCCAGCTTGGATCCCACTTTCCATAGTTGTACTAAACTATCTTCCTAGTTATATATGAACAACTCTGTTGGTAACATGAACTCATTTTAATATAGTATAAATTGTGGCCAAACATATATGCAAAAATGCCAGTTAATTCTTGTACCTATTAGACAATTAACAGTACTAAGCAAACATACATTTCATACTGAAGACTGCAAATCCTGTACCTTCTGGGGGAATAAAAGAATTTGCAAACCTAACCAAAGGTCATTCAACCATTTAGCTGTTGCATTCAAACCAAAAATGCAAAAGACACCAGCAGGAATTACTAGGTATGTTCTTTTCACCACACTCACTGACAGAGCCGAAGTGCTGAGGTAACGATATAACAGTTCAATTTCGTTTTCCAGTAAGTGGTAATCAAGTATTTTGGAAAAAGCAAATTATTAAYTGAAGAATGAAAGATGCCTAGTAAGCATGAACACACCACTGTATGCTAATAGTTGACTGGTTTTACACTAACAGTTGACTGGTTTTAATGTAAGTTCTCACAAATCTAATGGCTGGTAGCATAATGTAAAGAAAGATTGTGCATATCATAAGTCACGTACAGTTTATATTGACAAGTATACATAAATAATTTCAATATACCTCTCTAAAATAAAGTGATAATTGTGAAAATAAGACAACTTCAAGCAGCACAASAGACTTCTCTCTGTAACTGAGACTATGCCACGTTTGCTCCAGTGAGAGGTACTGTCCTTTATTTTGGGTATGTATTAATTCAAAAAAAGAGAAGCTCTGATCAGGTAAAGCCCAAACAAATTAGAGGTGCTGGCACAAGACAAGCTGAATTAGCATTTTTGGCAACAGAATACTGACATTAGTTCCAACTTCTTAAGCCATCTGGTTCACGGCATTCCTGCTGCTTTCAACGAAAGCTCGGTACCAGCAGCGCTCGCAGGGCTGGCTCAGACGGCGCTGCGGAGAAAGCTGAAGCTCGCGTGATCCTAGAGCAGATATGAAGGTGAGCAGGAGGAGGGAATAAGCCACAAGAATGAAAGGACGCTTACTTCCCCAACCAGGAGGAAATATTTAAGGCTGTGAGCTKCTACCTTCCCTTATACTCGATAGAAGTAAAAGTGTCCACCCAGGGCTGCGTTCAGGAAATTTGTGAGCAGCAGAAGTATTATAAACTTACGATACACAACTCAGATCCTGCCTGCACACATAGGCAACGCCTCATGGAGGTCCTCACCTCCGCGCGGTGTTTCAGGAGGCTGTCCTCTGCAGAATTTTTCTTTTCTTTAATAGCTASAGATTTAAGGATCTGAACTTGTAAAGCATGCTCCAAGCCTAAAATATTCTTCCTTTTATTCTGAAGTAGCAAGGGTCAAGGGGATCTGGAGTAATACTTGCAGGAAAACGAGAGCTGTCTGCCATTCACTAAGTCTTTCACTGCAAATCAAAGTCAAGATTAAACTTAAATAAAAATTCCTCAAACTCTGGATGCTTCAGTTGTCCATGGAAGATCAGTAAACCTTCCTATCTACACAGCTAAAACATATTCAAGTAGACCATGTGCCAATAGAATATTCTTGTTTACGAGCAGATGATGCTGTTAACCTGCAGCCCCTTAAATTTACTGTACTCTGCAGTGGAGAGTTCCCTATTCTTAGAAACTGTTTCTCTGCAAGCAGAAGCAAACACAGCAACATACTGACCCTCCAAAAAAAAATCTAAAGAGCCTAAAAAACTTTCAGTTTTGCCATTCCAAAACCTTCCTATATAAACATGCAAGTAGCAAAGCTCCAATGGACAATGCAAAAACTATTCCAATCACTGGAAGAAATCAAAGCTATCTATGAGAATAATTAGTACATAAGACAGCTTGTTTCAACTCCTTATGTGCCAAAAGGCAAGATTTCTGTGGATACAAATAGTTTTGCCAAGCTGCACTGCCACTTTTTTTTTCTTTTTTAAAGGTACAAATAGCTAGAAGCRGAACATGATTACTGCTATATAATACATAGAAGAAATTTCTGCTATGATTACAGCTAGGGCTTTTTTCACAGATCAGGTCCCTAAAACGTGAACAAAACTTGCTGCATTTTAGAACTGACAGTGAAACAGTAACAAGGAGTCGGCTTGCTCTGGTAGCTATTGGTAAGCGACGTTAAAACACTACCAAACTTATGACTCCAGTGGCCCAATTATATAACGTTGGGAAACGAGCAGTTCACATGCCAGCTGAGATGCAATGATCAACTGCTTGACAAACAGCTGAATTTAGCATATACCTGAAGTAGCTGCTAGTTCCACTTGTAGGAGCAAACTAACAWAAATAAATAAATAAATAAATAAAGRCAGGGGAGGAGGGATCAGTAACTTCCTCTCCAGGAAACTAAACACTTAAAAACAGTAAAGACTGTTAAAATGTGTTTCACATGCAATGTTTTCCTTCATCTCAGAAAAACTAGATATAAAGATACTTCTGAAATTCTACCTAAACACACATACACTAACTATTCACCAGGTAGAACAAAAAAAAAATCCTCGCTTCAATTAAGTTTATATTTGGTTAATATAATATTACTTTTAAATTATGTAACAGTAACCTTTTAGATATAATGTGTTACATCAACTGTTTAAGAAAAAAAGTTAGCAAGCACATAAGACTGCCTTGTTCTCAAAAAAAAAAAAAATCTTTATTGTCTCAAATAACTGCTTTTAATCCGTAGTCCCTAGCAGTCTTAAGGCATACTTTACATTTAATACTGATTAGTCATCTCAGGGAAATCATCTGTGAACACAAAAGGAAAGCAGCTTGGCTTTGACATCCTACAGTGAATCTGCYGGACAAGAAGTTATAAAAAGCATCTTTACTTGGAAGCTGAGCAGATCAGATCTGGAAGAGACAMACATTCACAGGACTTCACACTGCCCTTTTCAGAGTGCAGGCTCAATGCAGACTGAAAGTTTAATAGTGGGGATRAGTAATACCACTGAAAGTAGAGAAGACAATGAACAAATGTTTTGCAACTCAGGGACAGCATAAATGACAGGTAGAAAAAGTAAATATGAAGTTTAAATGCATTCCATCCCATGCAGTTTGTCAGGTAAGTTTATGCTTTCCAAAACAGCTGTTTTGGTGTGCATATTTAGAAATGTATCTATTGGTGTAGGAGTCATGTACTCAGTCAGAATAGAAGCAAGATTTCATGAATGATTTCACTTATCTACATTTATAAAAAACGACATGAGCAGCAACACACAGGAAGTTATTGCTTTAACTGCTCACGGCCTACCTGCAAGGGGAAATCAGTACACAATAAGCAGCTACATGAATTTACAGCACAACAGCCACATCACACCCACACATCACACAGAAACTCGCAACAAACAGTGGAGTGAAGTGGCTTCATTCACTTTCAGAGCAGAGTAAGGCTATATTGCATAAAGATATTCCTAGAGTACATTAGCCATCTACCCAGAGAATTAGAGTAGCTAGATTTCCGTAAGGGTGCATCCTAGTTTACTACATATTCATTTCTGTATTAGAAATCCAACTGTACAATTACAATGACAACCAGATCTAAGCTCTGAGGAACAGGGCTTCCTACATCGGAGGAATAGCATCTAGAAATCTCAATGTATAGATTAAACCCTAAAACATGTGATATTTAAATCTGATTGCTTATCACAGCTATGGAGAACAAAACTCTTGGTCTGGCAGGTCATCCTATGAAGTGCTTCCTTTCTCTTTTCTGAGAATCTATGAACAACCCAATAGTCAACCGCAGAACTGCAAAAAATGGCAAACTGAGCTGTCCTCTTCTTCAGCAAGCAAATAAGCCATTTGAAGAGAAGAGATGCCCATCTGAAACTAGCAACATACAAATAAAGCAGTCCTGCATGAGATTATTTAGAGGCAGCTCTGCTGAAGACAGGGCCATCTGCACCCTATTAATCAAGACTGAATTTGGTTCACAGATGAGATTAACTAGCTGGTCATTATTTGCTTCATGCAAGTCTTCTACAGACAGCATGCATCAATTAGTCTGGATATTGAATTGCCAGAAGTATGTCAGAGGAGAAAATAATGTTTTTATTCAAGTAACTGTACTCATATAGCACAAATTCTCAGAGACAGGCCAGATTCAGAAGTCCAATTATCAAAAGGAAAGTGAGCCTGATCTGCCACTAAAGTTAGCCAACAAGGATTTGCTGTAACATCATCAATGAATGTTCAGTACACGCGAAAAGGGAGACAGATGCCAGGAGTGTAGGAAAGCGCTTAATTGTGTAATAGTTTTGTTCTAGACATATCACTATCCCCATTTTGAACAGTTACACACTATTTTCTTACAAGCATTTCTTTTGGTAGTAAATGACAACAATGTATGTCTCAGGACTCATGTTTAGGATACAAAGTGTTTGCAGTAGGTGCTATCCTTAAAAGATTAAAAAACACCACAAAGATATTCATAAAAAGCAGAAAGGTATAAAGTTAGTATGTGGTGGGATAAGGTATCCCTTTATACAGGCTGACTTCTAACATAAGCCTACTCTTGCCTTTGCTTTTGGAAAATTTGTTCTGCTTAACTGAACCCCAGGTGTCCCTGCAAACTGATGTCCCTGCAAATGCAGTAACAATGTGTTTGACTCATCTATACTAATTTCAAAACAGAGTTTGCTACACTTGAAATAGAACATTAATAGTGGTCATCTAATCCCCTCCCCCCCTTTTTATTTTTTCCTCAGTATATTTCAATTTCAAAACTGCAGCCCCCCAGTCACTATTGGTTTGCAGAGAACTTCTTGCTCATTGTTAGCAATTTGGGAATAGGACTCAATATTAGATAAGTAACGTATTTTTGCTTTCTTACAATGTTAACTGCCTTAGGATTGTTACCTGATTAAAAAAAAAGTGAAATACAAATGACAGGAAAACACCTGCAATGATTACTCTATTCTGATGAGCCCCATGCTCTGAAACAATTTTACCTAATTACCTAGAACTATGATGGAAAAAAAGCAATCCTCAAGAATGGCATTAGAATAGGTAATTATTTTTTTAAAAAAAAGATCAAACAAATCACCATCACTACCCCAAACATTTCAGTTTTCTTGTCAGATGGTACAGTAGTGTGGAAATAGAATACTATCATCTCTGAAAATTCTATTTTCCACACACACCTCCATTGATATCCTGAAGTACTCTTCGGGAAATGCTATTGTCATACTATATCAGGGATATAATTGTTATCTATAAATAGACTTCAGGAGATGGGCAAAGACATCAGAGAGGAAAGATATTTAAGTCTCAGTTGAGCTGAAAAGAAATGAGCAAGTGCTTGCAAATAAAATTAAATCAAAAATTAAACCTGTTAAAACCATCTGAATGGCAGGGCCAAGAATTTAGCTGATTTTAACTAGATCTTGAAAAACTAATAAAGATTACGCAAGACTGTGCCTATAATAGCAGGAGACCTGGCACAATGACTATGAACAACTCTTCTCATGCTAGATTCTCTTGAAGAGTGATCTCATCCTTTGGGCGTGTGCAGGAAACACTCCAGTCCATTTGCTACCAAAGTCTGCAGAGTCTATCCTGTATCCCTTGTGCTAGTGCTGCAACTATTTAGATGCTTCTCAAAAATACATTTGTGTTTAAACATTCAGATAAGTACATGCAAAGATGCAACCTTTTCAAACTTGATAGTTCATAAGGCAGCTTAATTAAATCCCTACATGTTGCAGTTAAGCTAACAAGGTAGGAGGTATGCAAGCAGGAGTCTGAACTTCTCTTCTGATTATGGAGTTACATAGCAGCTGATACTGTGCATCCATTTTTGTAAACTGAGGATTAAAACAAAAACCAAACATTTCAGAGAGAAGGAAAATAAATGAATAATCAAAAAMCAAACTTTAGGCACCATCACGCCCTGCTGAATTCCCCGGAGCTGTAAAGACCACCCAAATGAGGAGCTCGCCAAGAACACATTCACTGAGCTCAGCAGCAATAATACTCTGTACTTTTCTCACATCTTCTTTCAAATAATTGTCAAAGCTATTTATTATGCCTCACAACACCCCTGTGAGGTAGGTCAGTATTATATTCTGAGGTAGAAAGTAAGCAACTTGCTCAAAGTTCCATAGTAAACCAGATGCAAAAAATCAGGAGCAGAACCCAAAAGACCCAGCTGCAAGTTATCTTATCCCATCACTAGACCCTTTTGTTTTCTTTATGGGATCATAAGTTACATTTTTCTAAGGAAAAACAAAAATTGATGTAGTGAAATCAAGAAAGGATATGAGAGGCTGTCACACAATGCTCGTATCAAACTTACCTTACCAACGCATCTGGTTTGCTTAGCTGGTTATTAGGAATACAATTTTCCATTAAGTCCTTATGTGTGCTTGGGCTCTTGCTAGCACATTTCTGTTTTTTCTCATTTTTAGTAGATGAGGAAGGGATGCTCCCATTAGTTGCACTGTGACTGCGAGGTGAGGAGTTCACAACTCCACTGACATTTTTGTAATTTTTGGATGAGGCAGTGCATGAGTCCTCTTTTAAGAGGTTTTCTGTACTTCCTACAAGATCATTATTTAATCTTTTACTATTGATATGGTTTTCCATGTATTCAATTTCTTGTATTTTAGAGTCTACAGGTTGCAAAATATTGTTATTTATTCCAAGGTTGTGTTTCTTTGCATCCTTGTCCTTTTCTTTCCCTTTTTCTCTATATTCTAGCTCTGGCAATGTTGCAGATAATTTTTTATTAGCTGGAATGCCTCCATTGTGCTGCAAAAGTATTGAGGAATCCATATCAGATAATCCTTTGGCTGCTGCAATATCGAAAATAAAAAAAATACTGTTTATTAAAATTGATCAATTCTGTGACATACAAAAAAATCATTAAGTATGCAATCACTTCTGCAGAAAACAATAACTATAGCCTATGTTAATCTAGGGGGGGGGTTCAGAAGTCATGCTATTTTAAGGCTATTTTTCTCATTACAGGCAGGACACAGTTACCAAGGGATTTAGTAATAAATACATCTTCATAGAGCTCTAACTGACTAGACTAATGCAACTGCTAATGAGGAGACTAAATAGGGAAGGCAATTCATTTTTACTCTCATATTAACTATGGCCAAAATAATTTTATTTTCAGCTCCTTTGTTCCTAAGCTCGCAATACTTTCAGCCAAAACACAGACTAGTAAAGCTCTTCCTTAGCATTTTTTTTTTTTTTTTTTTTTTTTTAACATTGCAAGATGACGGTAAAACACATTAAGTAATAAGAATAACTTGCCTTCTTCTGCCTCCCTCTCTTGCCTTTGTAGCATCTGCTGTTCCGGGGGCAGAGCTTGCTGGAGAAGCTGCATGTAGAATTCATTCTCTTTCTGCACTTCTTTTTGTTTTCTTAAACGCATTTTGTAGCTGACGTAACTTTTAAAGCCAAAGCCCAAAGTCACAACTGGGTAGCCAATACTAGGAAAAACAAAACAAGAACAACTTTATTAACCAGAGTATAACCACATTACAAAACTAATAAAATGTATAGCTGTAAATGCACCTGGCTTACAAGTTTTTATGAAAAGTGATATATAAAATGTTTTTGCTGCATTACAATAATTCTACCGTTTTAAAATGTAGGGATTTCTTAATCATGATGAAACCACAGCTACAATTCATTATAGACAACAATCAACTATATCATAAATTAAAGGATTATGACAATGCAATTGCACTATGCACAGCAACAGCAGCTTTTAGACAAGCACCAGACTAGGAATTACACATCTTTTGAAGAGATAACAGCCAACTACAACAGAGGTTTCCTAAGCTTTGTTCCTAGAGGGCCATGTGATATTTGTGACATTATGCTGGGAGATGAGTAACAAAATCCATCTGGAACAGTGAAAGGAGTAACAGATCCTTTGTCCCCTTCTATTCACAACCCTCAGAACTTACGAGCCTTTCTCTTTTCTACCACTCTTTAAATCAGAGAAAAAAAGAGTGGTTCTGCAAAATACTGCCTCTGCAACAGGACCTGCAACATCTTCTCACTGCAGCACAGACCAGAAAACAAAAGTTGGAGAAGCAGCTGAAACACAGAGCTTCAGGGCTGCTGCATTTCTGGTGGTGACCAAAGCTGCCCTTGCCCAGACCTGGCACAGCAGGAAGTGACCCTGGAGTTTCAGCCTCAGTAACCAGTTGTATCTATTGAGGATGGCTGTAATTAAGACATCTTTTGTGGGTGACAAACACACAAAGCCTTAGTAAACTCCTGGTTTAGAAGGCTGACCTTACAGCTACAAGTGAACAACTTCTAAACTTAGTTCTCCCAGTTGTTTTTCTGATAAATACGATGTGTAGAATTTTGCTTCCAACCAGACTCAACTGGTCCATTTGGTGATAGGGATGACAAAAGCATAACAGAACTTTTGAACTAGCTTTCTTCATAGAGTAACTTCCTTGTGCAGAATTTAAGTATTCTCATTAACTTTTGACCACTACAGCAATATAGAACGCTAGTAAATCACACTAGTGTATTTATTAACGAGGATAGTCAATCAATGGGCAAATGTCCCTGTATAAAAATAAATGCACCTTTGGCAAATATTTTAAGAAAGCACAGTGAAGTTACATTTTAAACCCTAAAGGTGCCCTAGATCAAAGAAAAACTCAGATGCAAACTGTATTAACTATTAAAGTCTTCTCATTCTTTGCTTAATAATAGTACTGCACAAATTGGGGTTCTAAACCCCAGAGTGCAGGAATCATTTGCATATGCATCTGACATTATCTCTGCCAATGCTTCTTTTGTCATATTGCATAAAGCCAGCTGTAGCTATAATTCTAAAACTCTTGATGACAAGTTGAAATGCTTGCATCMAATTCAGCAGCAGAAAGACCTTTCTTCCCAGCTCCTGAAGTGCTTTTGTAATCTTTTATAGAGTTTAATTAGTTTAAGGGATTTATTGCACAATGTAGACACTATAAATTAAAGTGACAGATATCTGATTTATTCAAGACTGTATCATAGGGAACTGGACCAAATAACTTCAGGAAAAGCAGGATCCATTTTGAACCTACCCTGATTAACGCATACCACACTAAAACTTGCTGAATAGAAGTATCTTTCTTCCAGATATAGGTATTTTATAGTTAAGTCTTTTGCTTGAACTCACTCTTACTACTTCCAAAGAAGTAGTGCTATAATGTCTTTGATTTTCTATCATGGTTTTCAACCGGAAGCTTTTTCACATCCTATAGTGAATTATGAAATCAGATAGTCATGAGAATCTCTTCTTTTTTTGGAGGAGGAGGAGAGGAGTCCTTTGTTACAGAAAAGTAAATCTTTATAAGCAATGGTATTCCCCCCCCCCAAAAGAGAAAAGTAATTTCATTCATTTACGTCTTAACAGAATACACAAACTATTAGTGAAAATACTTTTATGCTACTTTTACCTTCTGGTCATTATGTAAATACAGAATTTATAAATTGAGGAAAAGAACTTTCCAGAAATGCTATGAATATCAATGCTCCAAAAACTTCAACACCCTACAGCTCATAAGCACTGTATCTCCAGAAAGGTTACACCTGGTTAATGTTTAGCATACATTTTACATGGAATATTTAATGTCAGGTAGGGACAGGGCAAGGGGAAAACCAGCCAGCCAAACTTTCAACCAAAATAAAAAGCCCTAAATGTTTATCTGGTGATATAAACGATAATAAGGAGGAGTGGAAATCTACTTACCAGTGTGCTGCAAAAGGACGGCAAAGGTCTACATGGAAGTTTTTTAAATCTTTAAATCTAATCGCTGCTTCAATATAAACAAAAAGTATCCACAGTGATACTGTTGGTAAACACACCCCCCTCTCTATTGAAAGAAAAAAAGAAGAAGAAAAAGAGAAGCCTGAGTAATAACATTACAAGCAGCAGATACTTTTAAGTTATTTTTAAAAGATTTCAAAGACAAAAGAAATTTTCAGTCATAAATGTATGGAATTGTATATTGAGTAAAATATCTAGGTTGCCTGATTTAAAAACAGCTTCAAACTTTCTCTCATTATCTTGCTTTATTACTTTTGCAAGGCACCAATGAAAAATAACAGATGCACAGCTAATGAAATAACTTGGCACAAAACCCTGTACAGAGAAGGAACACAAATGGAAGAGACTGCAGAAGATGAGGTAATGTTAGAGCTTGTGATCTTTGAATCAGAGCAGGGGTAAGCTTGGACTACTTTTTCTCTCCAAGTTAGGTATAGATTAGTGCCAGATGTAASCAAATCAGCTGAGAAAACATAAATGAGTAAGCACAGAACTAGTTATTCTATATAGAGTAATGGAGAAAACAGTCTCCAACTCAAACTTTACAATAGGGGAACATTCAGGCTGCTGTACTATTTTTTCCCTGTAACACTACTGATGAGAATGTAAAATAGTAGCCATGCAGAAGTAAAGTGTTAATCCTCTTGGGCAGTGGAAAACTGATGTTATACTGTGGTCTTTTGAATAGTTTCCCTGTGCATAAATGAGAAACTTTTAACAGGAATATTCAGCCGGGAATGAAGGAAAGAAAAATCAGAGACTGCAAAGTTGCAGCTAGATGTCAGCCAGATAGACATACCACCTAGAAAGGACACTGGACATAACTTCCACCTCAAAAAAAAAAAAAAAAAAAAAAAAAACAAAAAAAAAAAAAAAAAAAAAAACCCCACCACATCAAGAGCAAATTCCCCTCAACTTAGATGAGCATTTAAAAAGATGAATTCCCAAGGTTGGGTGAATTAAAATATTAAAAGAGCTCACTAGCTAGAGTTAAAACTGTCCCATCAGGTTTTTGCTTTGGGTTTCTAAACATTAACTCTGAGAGGAACAACTTCAGACAATACTTTAACATCTTAATAGAGTTGTAAAAATAGCTCCAGATTTTTTACATATTTTAAATTGAGCAGCAACTGGTTCACAGTCTCTTACATTAGCTCCCACGTTGCCATTATTATAAATGACTAATTTGTCAGAAAGATGACTGCTTTTACCATTTAGCTGAGAAATGATCCATGCTATCTTGCAAATTCTTGTGAGCTGATTGCAAGTCTAACACAGAATATTACAAAAGCCCAAGATCCCAAGGACTTGGGTAGGGAAAAACACCTTTTAAAAGAAAAGTTCAAATTGTATTACTAAAATTTTTGAGCAAGGAAAGACAAATGCATAATCCATGTTGAGTCTTAAAGCTCATGGAAACTAAAAAAACAAAAATCTCCAATCTCTAGCCAAAAACTCTCAAACCACATGATTTATTAAAAAATAAAAAATAAAAATTCTAAGCATATAAAAAAAGATTTTTCCATACATGTCTCAAACTGTTGGGGCAGCCATTACTGCAACCACTGCAAATTAGTAACAAACAAGTGATATTATCAGCCTTTGTACTCAGAAGTGGAATCAACCGGCACACACATTTTACCAATAAACATTTAAACTATAAATATGATAATAGTATTTTATTTTTTCAACAATAAGCCAATTTTAACAACAAGTTAGTCAAGTAGAAGGAACAGCATAATACTGTTTCACAGAACTTTTTGTATTTCTTGAATGGCTGCAGAGTATTTTGAGGTCAGCAGATAATCTTTAGTGTCCTGGAATTCGTATTTATACACTTCCAGTTCCATTAGTCAACCTTTTATGATTACAACAAGATTCACTCAGAGGAATATCAAGTGCAAATCAGCATATTAAGGATAGTATAAGAACATTTTATTTAACCTGTAGTTAAGAACCTTAAAACATATGCAGAAACCCTATTCTGTTAGTTGCTGCATATTACTAAAAATTATAAGATATATATTCAAATCAGTAAATTGTAATTTAAGAAGAGTGACGTACCTGTGTGCCAGACATACTGCACCCATACATACGTGCTGGCAGCAAAAAACAGCCATTGTATTGGTATGAAGAGCAGACATATTATATTTGATGTGAATGCTACACAAACAAAAAATACTGAAAAGGCCTAAAAAAAGGGGGCGGGGGGAGAAGGGGAGAGAAGAAGAGTGTTTCAGTTTATTCCAGCAAATATTGCCACTTTATTTATTAACGCTGACACTACAATGATTTCAACATAGAAAGGCTAAGTGTTAATTATTATCAGGACAAAGAAATGGAGCAGTCTAATCAGTGAAAGTACACACTTATCCAGTTACAAAAGAAAATGTGCAACTCAGGAATACTTGGTCCTGCCTACTCTTCCAGTGAGTTTCAAAACAGCCGTATTTGTCCCTTATTATTTTGAAGACTTTCATTTACACTTGAGTTGATGTAGTATTAGCATAACCATATTATTCCTTCCGACAAAAAACAGCACTGTCATTTACTTACAGAAAGAGTAGTAAATATTTAAACAGGCAAGCTCATCCATATTTCACTCTTGTAACTCTCTTACTTAGGTATCTAAACCAATGCACTAGTCACAGGAATTCAAAATTTCACCATTTGCCTATGGTGAAAAACTTGATAGTTATATAGTTCACTTCCATTTGCCAAAGATTAAATAGGCAGTCTAGCTTAAGCCAAGATCCCACATTAGCCACCTAGTCACTTGAAAATTCCTCTTGCTGAAAAAAATAATCAGCAGATTTACTAAATTTGCTATAAAAGATGCTATATGCCATAAAACATTGCATGATTTTCCTACTAAGGAAAATCAGTCACGAAAAATGGTGATTTTAGGTTATACATACCAAACCCTGGTATCTGAAGGAATCATAAACGCTCCTGATGAAGAGCCAGAATGGCCACAGATATTCAAACCTGAACTCCAGGACAAAATCTGCCAACAGTACTAGCGCCCACACTACTAGGAACTTCAGATACAGAAATGTACTGTAAAGAAAAAAAAGAAAGGTAGTATTAGATCTGTATTTCTGATAAAAAGAGGCATGGAAACCATATGAATTTTTTTACTGAAGGAATAGAAGTATAGAAAACTAATGTAGGTAAGAAAATTTCATGCAAAATGATTTTACAAAATAGGAAGTTTTATTAATATATTAAAATCAGGATTGGTCTAATGGAGTTAACTATATTAAATCCCCCTTTTCTCCCCCCCCCCCTTTTTTTAAGTGGCAAAGAAATGAGAAGCTTTCTGCACTTATAAGATATTCAGTCACAGTCTCTGTTTAGCTCTGCATCATATTTTTACAAGTGATGTTTTGCAAACAGGTATGTTGTCACAGCTGAAATGCTTCTCTTCTGGTTTATATTCTCATATTTGGAGTTCAGAAATTTCTACATTCCCTTGATAAACAGGCTGCAGACATTCAATCATTTTGCACATTTATTTAAATACAAACTGCAACACAAATAAATCCAAACATATTTTAAGCCTACAACTACAGTAATAAGGAAGAGCGATGGAAGGAGTTGTTTTTGAAAATATCCATTAAAATATATAAATATGTATATATTTTTTTTTAATAATAGGAAGAGGTACACGTTATTTGAAGCCAGTCTAACTTCTTTTTCCAATTATTTTAAAGCCACAGTCGCTTATTCTTAGTCCTGCATTTTGAACCACTGACATTCCTTTTCCACTACAGAGCTCAAAATATTGAGATAATTGCTGATTAACACAGTAGCACTTGAGAGAATAGATCAACCTGTTCTATTGCAGAGGAGGAAGCAAAAACCCTCTTGCCCCCAAAATCCAGCAGCTGATGATCTAGTATGTTATTCCCCAAAACGCAACCAGCTTGTTGCACTGTATTGGCTTATATAACAAGGATGTTTGGTTTTGTTTTGTTTTTTTAATTAAGGGCAGTTTTTTCTTATTAGTAACGTCTTTTTCCTCTTGTATCATACTGCCAGCATCATTAGTGAAACTCTGCCCTGGGATGTTTACCGATAAGCTGCCAAGAATTAGTATGTACAAAGCTAGGCAGGGCTGACTCAAGTTTCTGCACTGTTCACAGACATGGGACTTATTGGCAAAGTTGTCCAGAGTTTCATAAAAGACATAGAATAAAAAACTTCTATGAAGAGCGTTACAAACAAGCAAAGGCTTGTAAGCAACCAAATTACAACTCATCACATTTATTAAGAGTCAATGGTAGGCAGTAAGCTCTCTACTTCCCATCAGATAGAACACTCTGCCCTATTTAATTAAGATGCCACAAGGTACCTATCTCAAGATGATGAAGCAAATTATCACAGAAAGAGAAGTCATATTTTTAAGTTTATTTTTATTGGTTTTACTACTAAACAATGACAAATATTTTTTCTCTGTGCATAATGTAAAGCTATTCTAGGCATTTCCTATTATGAAACTTTTAAATTAGATCTAGTCTTTTCTATGTCCAAAACCTCTCCAATCTGCAAGTATTTCAGTTATCCTTCAAGTGATAGTGCTTAAGTTTCAAACCTTACGCAGTTCTAAAACAAATCATAGTGCACAGACAAAGTAGCAATTTATTTTTCGTCTGCCAAACACAAGAAAATGCTTGCAAACTGTTAAATAAAACTGATTTTCTCACGTTTRTATCTGTGAGGTTCTTATTTCATATATGGTATTATGAAAAAGTATAAAACTCCCTATCCACTATAGAAATTTGTAAAATAGTCTCTACACCACCAGCTGGAGATGAACATAATACAGCTGAGTAGCCATGCAACAGTGAATTGCTTCAAGTCCCAGAGCCACCACTTCATACCCTCAGGGATCGATATAAAATGAAAAAAAGTGCCAAAAAGACATACATCCATGAACGGATTTTTGTGAAATATCAGTCAAATTACTTGCAACATCAGGTCAGCTTCCAAACCACAATACTGGGAGAACATCAGCCCTCCACTTTGATTTATTGTCAAGGTTGGGCTCTCACAGTCAATCAGATGTGCTGTGAAAGTTACGTTTATGGACTTTGATGGCCCCACATTTTCACTGAAAAAAAGGAGTTTTTTGCTTGGCTACTCTAACTTAGAGTACATTATCAGACCCTCCCCTAAAAGCCCAATTCTGCAAAGGTACTCACTGTGACTATCAGTGCTTACTAACGTACTTGCATGACGTACACACTTTAAATCACCAGGAACTAAAGACAGACTTTACTAAAAATACGTTCTATGGTCTAAGAAACAAGTAAGCAAATATTCCTATAGTTAACCCACCTCTGCTGTCCCCTCCACCCACTTTTTGATTGAAAATGTTTTCACTTTTATAGTAGAACCTGAAAAACACTATTCTACATCTGCAGTTTAACATAAGACTGAAAGATTCAAATAAACTTAAGAACTTCCTATAATATCTTTAATGGAAAGAAAATTAATGATGCATCCACCTTGAAAAGTAAGGCAGTACTGTCCCCAGCCATGTTGTCAAAAACTACTCTTAGGAAAAAATGAACCACAGAATAAGCATTACACACACACACACACACACCCCTCAAAATTTGTCCTAGTTGGTTATGTTCATATATGTTGCTATACTCTATTTAAAGCTCTAAATCATTAATGAAAATCTTTAAGAGGCAGCTGTGTTCAACAGTACCTCCAAGAACCTAGGCATAAACAGCAGTACCAGGTTCTGTAAGTCACAGCTACATTCATTTTGACCATGCTGTTGAACTGTACATGTGCAGCTCTAACAGTTGAGAAAAAACATATAAAAGCATTGCATCAAGGCAATCATTCTGTCTAGCTGGAAAAGCAGTTATATTGCGTGGGCACTTCCCCTTAGGTTAAAGTTATGGCTATTGTGTACTTTTTTGCTACTAAAATACATAAAGAGAATGCATTTTTGCTAACAAATTAGAGTTGTCAGAACTAATACTTTTCAACTGTAAAATGCTACTCTAAATTAAAGCATTTGCTGAATAAGAGTTTTGCAATATAGACATTAAAGTAATTTCTAATACTAAATTCTTATCAAATCTGAATGCCATGCTGGCTTTTCTTACCTTTTAAAGTAACATTCAAAATACATCATRAAGTTTTCACAATATTAAAGGGACTACTTCTCAATCTTCTAAATGACTCAAAAGCAAGTAGGTATTTCACAAATACAAGACTAAGACACAAGAAAGTTATTTCCTTTTATAAAAGGCTTCATCTACTTACGCTGGCCTCAACAGTAGTTTACCATTGTGCAATATATATTGTGAACATACACGTTCAGCTGCACAAGACCACACTTATACGCACACACTTAAATAAAATATTTTAGGAGATACTCACTCAGACTACACTTTATCAGTTGGTCTTGGACATCAACACTCTCCCCTCAACGTTAAAGCCTGTATACAGAGGACTGCAATGTCAGAGACTGCAGCCTAGCACAGCTAAACACTCAACTCTAGCTTTAAAATTGATATTGGTAGCAGCCTACTGACATCAGCTCCCTGCTCAGAACAGACAGATTTTACCAACTGTGCTGAGCTTCCATGCTGCTACGGTTACACAGCTAGTTTAAAACTAGCTCGGCTGTCTTTGCAGTACACTGCAGTCTGCAGATGGCAATGATTCTTAGTAGGAGGAAGAAAGGAATGTAGATCTTGCTTTCCATTATTCCATACAAGCACACCGCACACCAAGGTTTACTGTTCCTGACAAGTACTACTGTCTTTTGCACAGTTTATAAGTTAATTTACAAATTCTAGCGAACACACAATTCCTCAGTGAATGCTTAAATTAGCTATACCTGCAAAAGATCCAGCCAGAATTAAACACAAAAGAAAAATAGGCTAACAGACTCCTTGTTTTTGACAGGCTAACCACTATTCTGCTATCTTGCTTCATGAGACACTGTTCAAATAATATTGAATGAATGAAGTTAGTAATAACATTTAGCAATATCCCTCCTCCCTTTCTCTGCTTTCTGCTAGTCACTCTTATTTCATCTTTACTCTCCAAGCTCTTCTAGACACTACTCTTCTCCTCAGTGCTTTCTTCAGTGCTTTCCCATCGTTATCTAGTCACAGTCGCCACTGCGCCTCCCCTCCAGGTCACTCATCCTACAAGTCAGACAGCCGATCTGCCTTTGGAATCCAGCACCAGCTATTAGTTTTCTGTGAACCTCTGAAATTCATTGATCTTTCTAGGCACATCCACACATTTCTCCAATTTTGATAGCTGCTGTATCAGTATCCTCACTTAGAAATAATATTCTCTAGACAGAAGTGTTTTCTAACCTGAATAGCTCTTACATTAGAAATGCTCAGATATATTCCACGGTACAAATTTTAATTCCCATTTTGTTCTCAGTATAGGAGGAAAAAGATCATATGCCTAAACTGGTCACAGATAGATAACCTAAAATTTAGTCATTTAATTTTCTGGTCTGATACACATTAAAAAAAAAAAAATTGGGCAGATCACTGAAGTCAGCTAAGAAGGGCAGGGCTTTCCCTATAAAACTGGCATATGGTATCTAATCTTGTAGGGTAATACAGGATGTAGGGAAGAAAAAATATCCACATTCATGAAAGAAGTAGGGTACGGACCTGGAAGGACTAGTGATTACAGTACTGTAAGTCCTGTGAAACATCAGTTGATTGCTAATACATACTGAACTTAAAGATTTATTCATAACTCCACAGCAGTGCCTGTGTTCCTCCTTTGAATTTTCAAACAATTCATTTCCCTCCTTAATTGTCCTCCCAA
>NW_028186305.1:748721-787642 GCF_003343005.1 Rhea americana
TCTCTTTTCACTGCCCTGTACAATCAGATATTGTGCTTGCTGGAAGGTAAAGCATTCAAAATATCACTGGAAAAAATAATCATCTATCCAAAATCCAAACTGGTAGCAAGTTAAACCTCTATTCTATCCCTTTATTATCAGCAAGTTCCACAGACCTCAAAGCAAATCTTCACAGAATTGAGGGAATGTTTCATTTTGCAGTCTGACTCACAATACAACGGAGGGGAAGGCATCTTGAGACTGGCAGGGTGCCAAATGCAGAGGTATGCCTTCGAAAGGTGAAGTTTAGCATGCATGTGAAATCACTGAAGAGTCAATCAAAATATCAAGGTTATCCAACCAATGCCAAACAGAATATTTGGGATGCTTAGAGAATATCAGTGGAGATCTTCAAATGAAAACATGCATTATAAATACACAGATTTGTGTGCATTTATTTGTACGTGCTTGCATATACATAAGAGTACTATTAGCAGATATAAAAGAAGTACAGAAGGAGGTCAGCAAGTGTGCAAGAGCAAAAACATGATTGCTGGGATGTGGTATGCATACTGGAAACTATTACGTGAAATACTTGCCAAGTGCATTTTCCAAAAGGAAGAGAAATGTAAAGAATCCCAGGAAACCTCCCTGACTACTTATTCAGAAGTAAAGACAGAACAGAAAAGCTGTATCTCTCTTACAGTAATCCTGGAAGCAAGTGTAATATATTAGCTGAACTGGAGGCATACAATCAGTATTGTAGTAATGAAACAAGAGAAACTGTTAGACCACTGTGGTAACTCAGTCGAAAATACCAGAGTCTAGAACACATAAAATAAAGCAAGGGTAACTGCAGTGTGCAGGGGAATGAAAGCCACTTGCAGAGAGAAGCAGTATTACATGTACCACTGGGGCTAACATAGTAGAACACATTTGAATTTAAGCTAAATTAGATTTGAGACCTGAATTTAACTTAAGGTCATAAAAGGTGGTACTGTTGGTTTGTTATAGACCTCCAGGGCAGTTCAAGAAAAAAAAAAAGTGTTTTTCTCAGTATCGAAAGCTATAAAGAAAGTGCCAGAATAAATCAGTAAGAAGAATCATTATGGATTTAAAAAAATAAAATAAAAAAGAAAAGCTTAAAAAGAGGCCACATTCCTGGAGTTAGTACGGATTGTTTTCTCCTTACAGTTTATTCAGCTGTCAGTAGACTGAAAAACACAGTCCTTGGAAATAAGCCATATCAGAATTTAAGTGGCACACAGAATCAAACGAGCATCTTAGCAAAGGGATCATGATACCAAGAAATGCTGTCCAGTGTATTCGCTGCCCAGGGCCACAGGCTGCCTCTATTCCACGAGGAGGGACCTCAGTAAACACTTGGAGATTACAGACACACATACATCCTCCTACGTACTTACTGGCTGCAATCCCAGGTAATGCCTATGATAAAGGGAAATATATAGGGCTAAAAACAAAACAAAACAAAAAAATTATTTCTAAGGGAACATAAAGTGTTTAAGTACTACTGTCAGGACATCTATGATATATAGCAAAAGTCAGCTGACATGGAAATTAAGCTAACTGCAATAACTGCATGGGGAATTCATCTCAGAACTTAATCAGCTGCAAAGCTGGTATCAAGTGCCAATGTGATTGAGTAGAGCCAAAACAAGCAGTATCAGCAGTAAAGCTGAAGGATTTTAAATACATCAGTGAAGGCTACTATGAGCAAGTAGTAACAAGTAAACTTTAATCGCTTAACAGATATAATGAATACTTCAATTAACAATTAAGGTTTTAACATAAGCACARTGTCAGAAGTATTAGCTGTCAATCACTCAAGCTTATAAAATAATGGCAACAGATATCTTAAAAAGTATAAAGGCAAAGTTTTAAACATACACTGTGGAAATAACAGATCTTGTGATTCTTTCCATCAGTTTGTTGATTTTGGAGATTTATTGGAAACAGTTATGCTTTAATTATAATAATGTTCTTTCCAAAGGTACTGTAAGTACTTCTAAAYAGTAAGAGTCTTTATCGTGTTTGCACATACTAGATTCATCAAGTTTTCACAGTACTTTAACAGCCAGATAGCAATAATCATTTTAAGCTGTGATACTGCACCATTGGCATCCAAGGCCTCACTTGCAGTACACAAGAGTAAAGTTGCTAATGGCAGTGCTGGCATGCCATATTATGCAGCACTTAAATACAGCCTGAAGTGGCTTAAAACCATAGATGGGAAGCAAGGCTAAAATAAAATGCAAGACTGGGGGGGGGGGCAAAAATCAGATAGAAGGAAAGAGAGGAGGAAAAATAAACAGTATTAATAGGAGCAGGGAGGGCAGCTGTTGAAGTTTCATGGGGGGCGGGGGGAAGATTGGGCAGGAATAACTTAGAAATTTTTTTGAAAGGCTGAAGCCAAGCAGTCTATTTAATATAGGGAATGAATACTAGAGAAAATACTGTAAGCACTATAGCTGCATAACTTCAGATTAGAAAGGCTGTAAACCTTTAGAGGAACTTAAAAACGATGCTGCCAAAGTTGGTAGAAAGGCAACACTCAGGGAGACAGCATATTCACATTTTTAATGCAACCTAAAATTTTACATTTCTAACAATCTGCTCTGTGATTATAAGCCATTTTTCTGTCATTTATCGTAAGCTGTTTCAGCTTTACACATACAGTAAATCCCACCCTCAGAGGCTTGTTCCAGGACAATTCTTTCATTCTTCCAAATGTTCCAAAACCCTTCAGCTTTGCAAATCTCAACTATGTTCACATGTAGTTATTTCTGACAGCTGTGACTAGCTCTTCATTGAAAGATTGAAGAGGTAATGAGGATGGGAAGATTGGTCCTAGTTTAAAAAGCCAGCAAAAATCCTAGAGGAGTTAAGTATATCAATCATGCTATTTGTTTAGCTTAGCTGCTTTGTTTATGCCACTATGATATTACCTACTGATAACTGCATTTACTGGGTTTGTGTAAGCTGATGGTCACAATTAAGATAAGTTGAGTAAATAACTATAGTAATTACAAGAATTTAGAAATCTATACAGTTATATGAGAAGCTACCTGTGTATAATCATAACCTACCAAATTACACAGGGGTGGAAAAAAAGGAGAACTGCAGCAAAAGAAACAAGGGAAAAGACCACAACCCATATAAAAGTTATCCTCTCTCTGGATACATTTACAAAGAAGCAAGCCTTCATACTAGCTTCTCTTTTCTTTCTGTGGGACAGTATTTTGAAATTCCTGACTGCTCCTGCTTATCAGGATGCTATGTAAACCAAAGGCTAAAACCCTATTTCTGAAATAAAGTATTATATGAGAAATGAAATACTTACTACAAGAAGCCTCATGTCTCTATTAGTCATATATGCAGCTACAACAGTTGTACATGCAACTTCAAACATATTCACCTGACGTTCTCCTCATCTTTTTCTTTTTTCCCCCGCGTTCTCTTACCACCTCTCCAGGTAGTCAGCTCAAAGGTAATGTGATTTTAAATGTCTTTTGAAAAGGAAGCGCTTTGCTTACAATTAGTAAGCACAATTGCTTACATTTAAATTATTTTCAGGAAACTAGTCATCTCCAATATGAACTTCCAAGCAACAGATAGTATTGCTTTAACATTCCAAACATCATTTCATCAAAAACTTGAACTCTAAAGCAACAATATACTCACTATTCTCAAGCAGAGAACTCATAATTTGGATAAGCTGTGCTTTGTTACAGTTTTGCTATAATCAAAGCTGACTATTAACTGGTTTCCTCATGTAAAGCTAACACCTGCATTAAATATATTTCATCAAGTCTTTAGTCACTGCATATATAAGCTTCAACTGAAATGATTGACGGAAAGGGAACATTATCCTTACTATAACTTTCAAAAGTCACTTTAAAGGGGATCTCATTGTGGAAGATACTATAATCAAAGATACACAGTTATTGTGTTTTATATCGAATTTGGCATACTTACTCAAAAAATGGAAAGCTCCACAATATTCTTCATAATGTTTGAAATATGCCCACATGAAACAAATTTTTAAGCATCTATCAGTATTCTGGCATCTCCTGCATGTAAAAAACTAGAAACTATGCWAGTATTTTAACATACAGGTGCATCTCGTGCCTGAGAACACACGTATCGTTTCCACAGCGATCTCCTCTACGAAGTGAGTTATTCTCAGCCAGTATCACCTAACGATCAAGTCAAAACGTGGGCAGCTGCATGGAGYACAGATCGCCCTGAGGAAAAAAGTTACCTACTTCCGCGGATTTCAGGGGCCTGCCCGGCCCGCCCGGTCAGAGGCCGGGCCAGCCCGCGGGGCCCCCCGCGCGGCAAGGCCGCCCGTGCCCCCGCGGGCTCCTCTCGGCGCCCCCCGCTGCCGCCTCCGCCGCCACGTGGAAACCAACTCGGCGGCCGCGCTCCGCTCCCCGGCGGGCTGCGGAGACCCCCCCGGCCCGGCAAACCCCCAGAGCCGGGCAGGCGGCTGGGGCCGCTCCCTCCGGGCGGCGCCGGCAGCACCTTGGCCAGCAGCTGCCCCCCCGGGGGGCGGCGGGGCCCGGGGTGGCCCCGAGGGGGGGCCGGGGCGCCATGTCGCGCCGGGGACGCGCTGACAGGGCCGGTGGGGGCGGGGCGCGCTGAGGGGATGCGGCGGGAAGGCACCGGGGGGGGGAAGGGGAGCGAGGCGCGGGTCCCCCCTCCCCCCACCCCGTCACGGCCCCGCCTCGCCCCGCGCCGCGGCGGCCGGTCGGTACCTGCCGTAGATGCCCTCGGTGATGCGGTTCCGCTTGAGCGGCCGCCGCAGCTTGCTGCAGTCCGCGCTCCGCCGCTTCATCCTCCCGGCCGCCTCCGGCCCGGCCCGGCCCGGCCGCGCGCCCCGGCCCCGGCCCCGCCGCGCTGCCCGGCCCGCCCCGGTCACGGCAGCACCATCCGCCCCCGCGGGTTTTTCTTATTCTTTTCTTTTTTTTTCCCCTCTCTAACTGTTTTGGGTTTTTTTTTCCAGGAAACAAAGAAATAAAAATAATTCCTGGTCCGTCCCTCCCCGCCGCGTCCCCCCGCGCAGCCTCCGCGCAGCGCCCCGCCTCCCCCGGCGCTGCCCAATCGGATCGACGGCTGCCTGAGAATGACGGCGAGCCCGGCCAATCGGCAGCAGGGAAAGGTAGATGGACGGCCGAGGAGGCCCATCACGACATCAAGAAGTTGGTCCCGCCCCGCCCTACCGGGTTGTCCGTCCGCACCCTTGATTGACGGCCTCGCCAACCCGTCACGGAGGAGCCTTAGTGAATTGACGGCTGGAAGACCAATCATTGAAGAGAYTTTGTTCTTCTCCCGCCCACTGTCCTGCTCGTCATATTCCCGCCCCATATTGTGATTGACAGCAAGACTACCCAATGAAAATGAAGAATAAAAATAAAAGGACAGCTCAGCTATCCATTCGGAAGCGGAAGAAGGAGGGCTTAATTTCCTCTGTCACTGTAGYGCTGAAGTACTACTCCTGCGCTTGATTGACAGCCCTGCTGGCAAATTGGCTGCTAGGGAAGGGCAAACGACGTCTCAGGGTGCAAAGGTAAGAGGAGACAGCTGGTCGCACCCTGTCCTTCCCCTGTAACGCAGCCTTGTCCAGACAGCCCACAGGAAAAAAAATAAAACACCCTTTGCGTGACTGAGCGATGGCCCCCACCAATAAGGGAAGAACACCTGAGAGTGACAGTTAACCAGTCCAATCCCGGTGCAGAAAGCAGAAGGGGCGGAAGGGGCGGGGCGAATGAGCCCCTCTTTCGTCGATCGGCCCGAAGGCGGAGGGCGGCTGGCGGTGAGCCAATCAGAAGCCGCGGGAGGGACAGAGTCTCGGCCAATGGGAGGCTAGTCCCTAAGGCAGGCCCGTTGGGAGGAGGCCGCTGCTCAACCAATGGGCAGCGAGCGGGGCGGGGCGGCCACCGCCGCCCGGGGCTGCCTAGTCACGGCCCCCTCACTCCCTCCGCCCCGGCCCGTCACCGTCGCGGGGTCCTGCCCCGGGGCCCCTCGGTGCCCCTCGGTGCCGGTCACACACGCGCACCCCCCCCACACACACACACACCCCAGGCCGGTCGCCCCATGGCCTCTGGCGGCTTGGGAAGCCCTGAGGAACCCAATGGCAGCCCGCGGAGCTGAGGGGAGCGGCCGTTGGCGGCTGGCGGCAGGGCRGCGGCGCCCGCGCCCTCTCCTGCCTCACCCCGAGCTGCGGCGAGGCCCGGCTGGACCGGGGCGGGGCGGGACGGGCCTCGTGGTTCCTCCGAGGCTCTGGCGATGCTGAGGTGCGAGAAGCCGTCGCGGCCCGATAGGGTGTGAAACGAGGCCCGAGAGGGGTGCGCGGGGCCGCGCGAGCCCTCGGCTGGTCGGGTGTTGGGTCCTGAGGGAGAAACATGAGTGAATTCGTAGCCTYTGGAGCGGCTGCTGTATTTTCCCTTTGGCTGTTAGGCTGACAAGGGATTTGGTAACAAGTGTCAGAAGCACTAGTTGTATTCATTTGATTGGGGCAGAATGATGGAAGGAGTTTGGGTCAGTTCTGCACCTGGATASGAGTCTTGAGGGTTTGTCATGCTGGAAACGGATGAAGGCTAATTAGGTAAACTGCACTCTTGAACCACACAGGCACACCGCATCGGTTAGCTAAATCAATTTCTGAATTGCTGTTTCAGCTCTTACCTTTTTCTTGTATAGAAGAAGTTCACCTGACATTTTGATTCTGTCTGAATTACCTGCATGACCACTGAATTCCAGYAGAAAGAAGTTCAATGTAGGTCTTTCTGCCCTGGGCTTTTTCTAGAGTTAAGGCAGCACTCTGTATATTCAGGAAAGTGCCTTGAATGTTTTTCACTTTCTGAAAGAGGAGTAAGGATTTTTTTTTTCCCCTTAAAATGTGGGTTTTATTAGGCCTAAGTAAAAGCTAGTAATCTGATACTGGATGTGAGGGAAGTGCAAAGTATCACCATAAATATAAAGCTTTCACAGATGACATTGTGCCATGTAGCCTGTGTTTGCAGGMGTCAAGTCACTGCTTCCAGCTCTGAGCTGGGAGAAGTTTCAGGAAACTGTCAGTTTAAACAATACCTTCAGACGGTTGTTTAGTGCAAGTTTTCAGTACTATATGACACACTCCACATTTCTTCTTTTTTTCTCCTCTTGTGCTTCAGTTTTGCTTGTAGACTTGTTCTTTCTTGAATTAGCCCTTTCTGTGTGTTTATACTTGGAGGACTTTCCTTTATCTCTTCTCCATTTCCAGTTGCAAATTCTTTACCCTTTCTTCACCCCTTCGTGCTTCCACATTGCTTTCATGGGGCTGCAGTATATCTGGATTTTCCTAACACTGTAAATGTGGTTATCTTTGAAGAATGTGTGAGTTTTTGGGGACTTTATTAGTTTAGATTAGTTATTAAATAGGAGTGAATTGGAAGTTTTATGCTTATATTTTTGTCTGATAAATATTTCTTTCACCAGTAGGTGGCTTTCTATTCATTTGTTTACACTGTCACTATCTCAAACCCCAGCATGCAAGCACTCAAATTGAGTTGGCCTCATAGAAAGACTGAGGCATGCTTATAGTATTCTGTTCTCAAACTATCTGAACAGAGAAAGATTCAGTTTACTAAAAGTACAATGAATACTAAGATTGTAATTTTCAAATTAGGGATTCATTCCATCCTAAATAGTGAAATAATCTTATCCGACAAATGACAGTGCACATGCACAGAGACATACTGTRCATAATTAGCTTCCACCACACTGTCCTCCTCATATGACTATTGTTTTTTCAAAAAGTAAAGAAATCCATAGTATGTTAGCTATATGCCTACCAGAAGGGTCAGAGACCATAAGGCAGTAAGTACCTTGTAGTCACAACATGGTAATAGAGGTCAGTGAGTTTCTGAATGCGAGTTAAGTCTGAATTAAAGCAAGAATCAAGAATATGTGGATCTGGTTTGGTTCTCAGTTCAAAGCCTGCAGCTTGGTTGCACCCAAGCCCTCAGGCTACAGCTGTAGGAGAAGGAGGTAAAACAATCCATTCACTCCCTTAATTTGAGGGTTGGCAGCTCACTCAGGCTATCACAGAAACACTGCTCTTAAATGGTTGCTGTCTGTTCGCTACTGCCAGGCTTGGGGATTGCCAAGGTCTTCCAGTGTTCACAGTAGCTGTTTCCATGGCCATCCCACTGAGCGATAGACCTAGTTTTCAAGTAGCAAAGGGATATTGCTTTATCTCTACATGCCAAGAGCTTCTCTGGGCATCCATTGTGGGATCCGTTGTGTATGAGCAGTTGGTATTGGGAGATGGGTGAGCAGCTAGCCTTGCCAGCCCATGAAGTGCATCAAAAATTTCAACTGGACCTTCCTTGACCTTTGTGGGAAGGGGCTCAGAGCGAGGATGGATACTAGTAATGTCAATTAGTAAAAATTTTCTGTGGAGTTCATCATCCAGCTGTTACGAGTTCACATTCTTCATGCAAGTAAGTTATCTGTAAGGCTTGCCAGCGTCTTGTGTACTGTATGGGTAGTGTGCTGGAGCATTAGAGTATTGACGTTTCGATATGTCTGTGTTTGGGAGTACTTTTGACTTCAGTYCATGTCAGTTGGGCTAAGCCTGAGCTCCTGACCTGCCACAGATAAGGAGCTATTCCTTGCTGACGTCTTTGGGGCTTTTTATCTGCCTGAGTTTTTATTCCCCTTCCCCCATTTGCATTGGTTTGAGGTTACTGGAACATTCTTATAGAAGAAAAATATTAATACACTTGTGCTTAATGTACTGTCTAGTGCACAATGTCTTCTAATTACTACAGTTTCCGAAACAGTGTGCCTTGGCTAATCTTTCTTTTGGAAGTTGTTTTTATCATCCTCTTTTACTTTTTGTTCTCAAGTGATGGTATACCCAGATCAGACATCTACCCAGGTAAGATTGCTAGCCTTACTGTGAAAGAAAGGGCTTAGTATTTGTTTTTATTTTGCAGCGCAGTAGAGATGTGTTTTGTCTTGTGTATTTGTTACTATCCTTTAAGTACCCTACMTTGCCATTTATTGTGTATAGTTATTAATATCAAGGCAAGCACAGTGAACATGGATATGTGTGATACTAAGTTGTGTTGCTGATCTGTTTTCTCTTGCCTGTTTGTTGTGTCTTGAGTGGTATGAACATTGTAAACTTTGGAGGGCAGGAACTGTCTCTGTTAAGTGCCTAACCCTGTGAGGTCTTGGCACGTAAAGGTGCTGATGTGCTACAGAATAAGAATTCTGGACAGCAGTATTTTCCATTTGGATTCTTAATGCAAATAAATGAAGTTAATGCATTGGAATTAAGGGTTTAAATACAGCCAGGATTTAAATATTTTATGTACTGGTCAAGCCGACTATGCTACAGCCACAGTAGTAGCATATTTACAGTGCTGTGAAAATATGAGCTGATTAATCCTCATGACATTTTTGTGTTATCCTTTCCATTTTAGAGCTGGGGGAAATTAGATCTATTTTAATATTTTGTTAAGTGTAGAGGCCTGCACAGCCATATGACTATTAGCTTGTCCCAGGAGGCATTTCCAGGATCCAAGAGCTTATAGCTTGGACAACCTCATCCCTTTATGCAGTGGTGCTGGTTTCCATACTGAACTTYTTATGCTGGTATCTCTGCCCTTTTTCTCCTACCTCAGTGAGGACATCATACAAGTGTCTCCTTGTAACTTATTTCTTCCCTAATGCATGCAAGAAATGAATCTGCAGTAACTCTCAATAACTCTTCCTGAAAAGTCCATCTTAAACTCTTTAAATTTATTTCTCAGGAGAAACGTATGTCCTAATTTCCTTGCTATAACCTCATTCTTCGTTTCTTTCCTTCTCCTRTTTGACATCTCAACTCCCCTTCTGCCTCCCCAATCTCCACCCCTATGTCATCCCTTCTGAAGTAGGTTTATAAAATTAAATTCAGGGCAAAGGTATTGTCTTTCTGATTACTTATGGATCAGAAACAAAGCTTTGGGATGCTTTAAACATGCTAAACAGTAATGGTACCAGAGGAGCTATTTATAACCCTGATAAGGCAATCATCTACGTGTACTGGATCTGGGAATAATCTTCAAGGGGATGACACAGAAAGATAGTCTTTTCGAGAGTCTTCAGATGTTTTTGCTAAGATCTTCCATTGGTACATTATAGACTGTAAAACCCAACATGTAATTTGCTTTTAGCAATAACTTTTAGTTTGTTTCACATAAACCAGACTGCCTCTGGCTAGACATGCTCTGAGTGCACTTGTGTGTGTGTGTATGTGAGAGAGAGAGACAGATGGGGTTCAGAATCAAAGTGGAGCGTAGGCATCGTCCATGTTTTGGTATGGCGACTTAAATGATGTCCAAGGAAATGTTTCTTAGCAAAAAGAGCTGCAGTTGGAAGTAATTCTGCATAATGGAATATTATGTTGCATGCTGGTATYTGCTGCATGCAGATTTGGCAACTTTGGGGTTCAAACTCTGACCTTAACCCTGTGAGGGCACTCAGATTTTGATCTAAAGGCTTCTTAGTTAATTGTGGTTGGTTTATGTACCAGAAATTCAGTTTGCTTTGATAACTTCACTGCTCTCCTGTTCTTCTCTGCCATACAGCCTTTCAGGATGTCAGCCATATGGTGATTTTTGGACTCGGCTTTTTCATGGCGTTTCTGAAAAGATACGGGTTTAGCAGCACTGGATTCAATCTCCTAATCATTGCACTTGGTGTCCAATGGTCTGTGCTGATGGAAGGTTTATTAGTTTCCTTGTTCCAAACAACAAAGGAAGATGATCTGAAAAGGTAAACAATCCATTTAGAAAGAGGAATAATCTAGAGCTGCTGACTGTTCTTTGTCAAGGATAGTGCCTTCTGATAATGATCTATTTGCAAATTAGTACATTCATTTTGGCAGACTTTATGGAGGGCCTTGGAGTTTTAAGTACATTTTGCAGTCTGTCCTTCTTGTGACCATTCTCATGATGCAGACCTGCTCTGAAATATTTTTTTCTTCTTTCTTTTATTACAGCATAACAAAAGCTACTATGAGTATGACTGCTGTGGTCATCTCCTCTGCAGCTGTTCTCGGGAAGGCTAATCCTATCCAGCTGATTGTGATGACAGTTGTGGAGATAGTGGCTTTCTTTTTGAGCAGATGGATCAACAAGATGTACCTGGAGGTACAGTATTGTCATTTCTAGGCATGTGAGGGAAGGTTTCACTGGAACTTTGTAAATGCTGACTTTTGATAGCTTGATATTGATGCTATGCTAACAGGAACACACCTGTGTATTTTATCTGATTCAGGTTAGACTGTAGCTATGTTTTCAGTGGGAGATGAAGTCTGACTTTGGGAGCACACTTAAACACTGTAAACTCCCAAACCTGCAAACTGTACAGCTACATAATTGGCTGTTTCTTAGACTTAAAGGATGAGCTGATGGATTGGGTTGTAGTGCATATGGCCTTCCCCCTGCCTTGACCGTCCTCAACACAAATTAAAGTCTTGACCTATGCTGGGATGCTAACTGGCTTTAAACTTTATTCTTTCCTGTTAGTTCAGTCTAGAAAATTTCCTGTGCAAATTGTATATGAGCCCAGTCTGGACAGCATAGTCAGACCTGCAGTTAATTTACAGTGTAGAAATACCCCAAACCCCTTTTGACATGAATTGTGTTTTTATGAACTGCGTTGAGCCTARGTAAATGAGTGTTGTCTTAATGATTCATACTTAAACTAAATGACTGTGAAAACAAATAGGGAGATTACAGCTATGCCAGGACTTTYATCAAAGAGTTCCTATGGCATGAAATTAGCCACGAATTTGATTATTCTATTGATACAGATTGAAGACAGTGTCAGCATGATGCATGTTCACCTGTTCGGAGCCTACTTTGGTCTAGCAGTCTCCTTCTTCTTCTCTGAGCCCTCACCTGAGAAGAATAGGAGTACCCCAAAGTCAGATTTAATGTCAATGCTGGGTAAGGTATTCACTTTAACATCTTGTTTGTAAGGAGAGATTGCAGTGAGAGCACAAGGAGTGCTTTTGGGTGTTAACCTCTTTTACATATGAAGTGMACATCTCAATGCAGCCAAGCACAGAAAAACTGCTGCTGTTGATGTGGTTGGTGGTTTCTAACAATGAGTTGGTGAGTCTCAGYATGTTTCCTATCAGGTACATAAACCCCTTCTACAAAGGCCATTGTTTGGTTTCCTTTTTTTCAGTCTCAGCAGAGAGGTTATGGTAGGTTTATTGTTCYTAGTTATAGGTAAGTTGTACAGTTTGGGCTTGTATACACATATTGATAGGGGAACAGTGTACTGAAGTTGATGTTATTACTTGTATTTYGGTAGTGCATAGAGTTTCCAACTGGGCCTAAGGCTCAGCTTTGCAAGGTGGTGTACAGAGATATAAAAAGACAGCCCCTGCCTAAGTAAAGTAAACAGAAAGATAAAAGCCTAGTGAAGGGTGGGGAATACTATACAGACAGGCACACAAAAAGGATCTAAGTGATGAGAGGCTGAATGCATAGAAGTTTCATTTTTTTCTTAAAGAAGCAATGTGATTTCCTCTTTATTATGACTTCTGTTACAAAACTGCCACCAATTGAACTAAAACTGCCATGAGCTGCACTAAGAACTTTCTGTGAAGGCCCATATGATGTAATTCCTAGTCAGTCTTCACCTAGTTGAAGAAAAGATAAATSTAAATACTGTTCATGTGAGCCCCCAGAGTTCTCAATCTGCTGGAGAATTCCAGGAGYTCAGTATTTTAATCTAACTCATCAAGGCACTGTTAAGCGTTCATTATAGTTCTAGTGCAGCTTGCTATATCCAAGTACTTGCTATCTGAAGTACTTACATCGCTATGTCATAAATAATTSCTGAGGTAACACAGGCAGAAAGAAATGACTGAGTAGGCAAATCCATGATAGTTCCTTTTTTACATCCTGCCTCCTCTGAGGGCTGAGTAATAAAAAGGCTTTCACCCTGAAAATTTGGGCACATAATGTGAATCTTTTAATTTCCATAACTGAGCAGTTATTTGTAAGAATGTTTCAGTGAGATTAGTGGACTTTTTTTTTTTGACTAATTACATAATCAATGGGAATAGAAGAGTCTTAGTGTAGATCGTTCTACTAGCCATCAATACTACCATAGGTTTTGAATTGTCAAAATGGAAGTTTAGTCCCATGTCTTGGTTGTGACAGACCCATCTCAAGCACACGTAAGTCAGTGGGCCATGGGGTACACAGGATACTTTGTAAAGTTCTACTAATGGTCATCTTCTGTAGGCAGGAAGAGAGAAACACAGGTAAGGGGGAGAGTGTGAGTGGAAGGAGAGAGAACAGATAAAGAGCGAAAGAATCAGTGATTCAAAGATGGGAATATGAGTATTTTTAGAATCTAGAAAGTCTAAAAGCAACAGAGAGCAAGACACTTGTGTTTTCCTCTTCCAGATGGACATGAAGACAGGGATATTAACTTTCCTTTGATTTTAACCTTTCTACTTTCTATGCACATAAAGCTACAGTAAATTCCAAGAGCACTGTAACACTGTTGACTCTCTGAGACTGTTGCATTTGAGCTTGAGATAAAATTACWGATGCTTTTTACTTAGCATGTTAGTTGCTTTAGTGAGCCTCCAAAATGTCTTTTAAGGATGAATTCAAAATACTGACTGTAAATAGGCTGCATCCACATCTGTTTACACATCTGTAGGGAAGTTGTACGGCCAAGATTAAGGGTATGGAATTACCTACAAATTGAGGGTACTGCTAAAGAAAACAGAATAAATGTGTCCAGACTGTGGGGACTGATTACAAGCAATGAACTTGTGGAGAAGCCAGTTTCTCAAGGGACACCCTTCATAGAAATAGCACTAYACTTGCAGGAAAACACCAGCTAGGAACATGATCTGGCTAGATAATATCACTTTACTGGGAATCCTGTCAGTTTCAAGGTTAGTGGCCCAAAAATYTTCTTTGAAAGGCACGGTTGTCATCCCCTTGGTAGACTGAAGGGGTTGAAGGTAGCAACAGAAACATTTGGGGAATTCAAGGAGGCAAGATAAGCTTGTCCAAAARCAGTAGCTGCCAGGATTGGTAGAAGCTAAATTTAACCATTGTGCTTTATAGTGACATTGCCTGTGTCATTTCTTAATTGACTTGAACAAGAACATTTAAAATTTTACTGTAAGATGAAATGCACAAGGGACTACTACCTCTGTGGCATGGAAAATAGAACATTAGCTACAGAAATTGCCTAAAACCCCTTTGCAGTAATGACTGGACAAAGGAAAGTAAACTGCAGCTTATCTGCACTGTTATCTATGCACTTATGACTACATAGAACTCAAAGTCCATAGCCTCTGGGAACAGAGGCATCGACTGAAATGTGTTGTCCAACTCTGACTTAGTGCAAGGACACCTACTTCCCTCTGCTGGCTGGAATTTGATCTACATGCGTGTGTGTGCGTATGCGCRTGCCGGGAGAGTGTACGCTGTTAAGCAGTTAACTTGTCTGTAGAGGATGAGACTCCTAAATGCTGATAATAAGGGCCCAGCTCATAGAAGCAGAAGAACCTGGTTTCATTCCTACTGATAGCGAAGCCTGTGTGGCTAGTGGAAGCATGATGGTATTCACTGTTTTGACAGGAGGAAAGTGAATTGCTCTTTTGGACCCTTATACTGGAGAGTAGCTATTCTGGAGATTATAACTCTTTTACAGATAACAAGACATATAAGCTATGTACAGCTGAGTTGATGAAGCACAATCGTCTGGTTTCGTTCTAGTTGTAGATGTTCAGTGTTATTGAAAACTTGTTTCAAAATGCCTGTACAGAAGAGGCAGGATGTTGACTGTTAGGAAGTTGGGAATAGTGAAATTTTTTCCAACTATGCTTTAAGGGAACATAGATATGACAAAGCTGATGTTAAAGATGATCTTGAAAAGCATTAAGCACATCCTGCCTTTAAAGCCTTCATTTCTTGTAAGCTCTCAGCTCTGAAGGACCAGCTAGATCCCAATACAGCTGTGTGTGAGACATTGCGTGATACCAAGTTTCTGTGAAGGTTTCAGTATAGCAGTCAGCTCTCAGGGCTGACTGCACTGTGAAATGTTATCTGTTGTTCACAATGTGGGGGTTATAGTGGACGGAGAATATGAGATGGAGCCTTCCAGAGACAGCCTATGGTGCACTCACTGTGTTTGAGAGTGTGTAAATAATCATTGCTTGTCTTTGTCTCCAAGGCACTCTCTTCCTATGGCTATTCTGGCCAAGCTTCAATTCTGTACTAGCTGAGAAGAACAAGAATACTATAATCTACAACACCTATTTTGCACTTGCAGTAAGTGCTGTAACTGCCTTCGCATTGTCTGTTCTGACCACGAAAGATGGAAAACTCAGGATGGTAAGACATGAGAGAAAATCATTGCRTGGAGCAACTATGTTTTTCTGTTACTTTCAAAATACACTGAAAGTATGATAGCTATTAAGTAAAAATAAAGCCAAGTCTTTGGCCTGACAACAATTATAAGCCTCCCAAGCAGAAGACTGAAGATGTAACTTAGAAGTTATGTACTCAAAGATTGTAATTCACAGGATGCATAGGCCCAAATTCACACTAAGAAGATCTCACTTGCATGGGAATAGCAATCTGTGATGTTGGGCTGCAATAAGACAAGCAGTGACTGACTTCTCACACCTTTTTGTTGTGTTATTTTACAGACACATTTCCGCAGTGCAACACTAGCTGGTGGGATTACTATTGGCTATGCAGCACACAATATTCAGTATCCCTGGATTGCAATGATTTTGGGTCTGCTTGCTAGTGTGATCACCATAATAGGATCTCACTGTTTTCAGGTAATGTTCAAAACTTGTCGTTCCTTTTTTTGTATATAAGCTTCTCCAATGTAGGATACCTCAGAGAAAACCTTTCTTTGGAAGAGATTAGACCTGGGAAACCTGAAGTCTTTTGACTGGAGTGTGGGATTACAAGTTGGGAGGCCAGAATTCTTTTTCTGAGATTGACAATGTGTTACCATCAGTAAAATTGTGTTTTTATGCATTAATGGAACTTTTTCCTCTTCCCAGAGATGTTTTAATCCTGTTCTCAAGATTTATGATGCCTCTGGAGTTCTTTACACTTTTGGCTTGCCTGCTGTGTTTGGAGCTCTTGCCCATGTCATTCTCTTTATAATAAAAAACTGGACAGATTTACCAAGGTACATCAGTTCTTGCTATTAAATAATAAACTTAGCTAATAATGAATGTRGTGTGCCCTGAGAGGAGTTCTCGTGTATACAGAAGGTCCTGCCTACATATAGAAAGCCTGAAAGTCATTATAGATCGATCCATTTGTACCAGATAACTAAGATCATCCCTGAAGTCAAAAAAAAAATTGGTAAAAACACTTTCAGAGTTGAGCAGACTTCGAATCAAACTTCTAATATTAGCTTTTGATGCTGTTTTCTCTCTCCCTTTTTGTTTGGTATTAAATATAGCAGACATAGGACAGAAAGGTTGGGGGTGTGCATCCTTTCAGAGAGTCATTTGGCTTTTGTGACATGTAGGGGGGCCTTGTATATTAATATAGTGGGGGCAGGGGGAAATATAGAGACAAAATTTTTAATTTCTGAACAGTGTATCTGACAATTGCTTCCTCCTCACTGAAAGCTAAAGCTGAAAAGGGCTGAAGCTCTGCTGAACTTCTGAGGGAGTTTTGTGCACTCAACATCTTTCCAGATGAGGCTTTATGAGTTGGGGCAAGAATGCCAATCTGGGCATTACACTTCAGGTCATATTCTTGTTGAAATGCACAAACCTAATGAAGTTTTGATACCACAGTGATGTTTTTTAAGGGAAAATTTTATCCTTTGAAATCTGTATTAGACTTCCAGTGAGATTCCTTAAAACTTCTAAATTCAGCTGTATAGAGATTCAAGAGTAATGGAATTTTGATGTGAGGTTTTGATGTAAAACACTATATAAATGCACCACTTGAGGCAGACTCATTCACAGTCTTAATACTAAATCCAGCAACTGTCTCCTTTTTAGCCATGGACATTTGATCCTGACTGACATTGGTACCTTCTGCCTGACCATCAGTATGGCCTTGATGTCAGGTTTTATTACAGGTCAGTATGGAAAAACATGTTTCAGTAGTATTGTCTTCATTTTCTTTGGGGCAGGGGATATGCCATCCTATTTATTTTACCTGTTACCATGCACCCTTTGCAAAAAGAGACCAATATAATTAGGGCACTAAAGTAAATAGCTTGTTTATGTAAAAGAAACTGGGAAACATTAATGCCAAGAACTATTCAATGCTGGGCTACAAAGAAGAGGTGTATTCAACATAAGCAAGCTATTAGCACTATTCTTTCATTTGTGAAGATTATTTTTAACAGTTGCTTAGCAGCAGCTTTCAGATTTCAGATAGGAGACATAGGAGGATTAAAATGTTTTTATATTTGGGTATTGTCTTAATGACAGAAAAATGCTATCTAGAGTATTTTCCACTTCTTAGGCCAGWTGGTCTAAATCTGAAAAGTCCAACTAACAGTAGTTCACTTACATCAGTCAGGCGCTGGGCCTTTTGTCACTAGTTGTTGGAGAACATCAGGGCTCATGTATCCCTCGTGACATTTTGYCTGTTTTAAGGCGGTTACAGTTTTTCTGTAGCTATTAATTCTAGCTTTAATAAAGGACAAATGGCAGATGAAAATTGCTGTGAAATATACTCTAAAATAAAATGTCATGTTTTAATTGATCTGTAACCTTTGCACTAGCTCAAGTATAATTAAGAGGCTGAGCTATTCAAGCAGGTTTTTAAAGTATCTACCTCAGTATCTTTTCAGAAAGAAAAAAGAAATCAGCTAAAATAACCAAACATGAAAGGCTGAGCTATTTATTTAACAAGCTAGATATTTCCATCTGAAATCCCAAGTTAACAATACATATAAGTCTGTTTTCTTTGAATACCCAGGCATTTTTCATGCAAGATGTTAATGATTTTTAGTGTATATTTAGAATGCACCAGGCTGTTTAATGGGATTTTACCTAGAGGAATTAGTTTTTAAGAACCCAGGCCTTGGTTCTGGCAAGTTTCTCTGTACTTGAGGTCAGCTTGAGTCAATGGGCTATACTGAAGCATTTAGTTCTGAGTTTGTATTTTGATCTCTGTTATAATGCTTAGAAACCTCCAGTTGCAGTGTTCCCCTTCCATATTGGTATTTATATTGGATATATGTATTTTCACAAATAGGTCCCATTTTAAATCTCAAATTCTTGAAGACTACCCCTGTATCAAAGTACTGTGACGACCAGTTTTACTGGGAGGTAAGTTTCAACATAAAATTAACTATGTAGGAGTATAATTGGCACCAAGCAAGAAGTGCTAACTGACTGTGATGAAGAACGCTAGGTATTTGAATAAAAAAAAGAAAGAAAGAAAGAAAGAAAGGATAGTTTCATTTCATAATAGGGTTTGAAGGTCCTAGCTGAAATAGATCAGCTGTTCAGAACTTGCATATCGTGAGTGTATATAGACTTCAGCTAGAATTGTCAGAGCTATTCTTAGGCACATAGCTAAATACGAAATAATCTTGTTTTGTGTAACACCGAATTGTAGGTACTCTGACATCCTCTGGGATTGACAGCTTTGGTCTCCATGCTTCATATGCAATCCCTGAGGAGATTTGAGTATCTAAAATAGGGATTTTTAGAAGCTAGCAAATGCAATAGAAGGTGCTAAAGTTCTCCATTGCCTGTCTCTTTCATAAGATGGATTTGATGCATAAAATGTTCTGATACAAAAACTACTTTTTGTCTTCACAGTTTCCACATTTGGCTGTTGGATTTTGAATGGAGGAACCCAAATTACACATTTGACTAAGATAAAATTTTCCTATTTGTCATTATAGAAAATGAATAATTATGATGGGGTGGGTGAAAAAGCCCTTATGTTTCAGTTCTCCAGTTCAAAAAAGACATCCCAATAGATGCACAAAAAAAGTAATCAACTATTTTAGTTACTGTTAAAAGACACTGAACATAAACTTACAGATACAAACTTGTAATGCATTCCACTTTTCTGCTTCAATGGTCCAGTCTAGCCCTGAATATTTTATTTTGTAGGATGTGTGCAAGAAAGCTGGCTGCATTCACTTCTGTGATGGCTTAGCAATCAAAATGCTTGTGAACTTTGAAGAAGAGAACTATGTTTAGCTGCCAAGTTTAAAAGCAAAAATACATATTTTAAAGTACAGTTCTGCAAGGCATACGTACTGGTTCTGATCTAGCTAAACATTAAACTACTTGGTTTTAAGCTAAATTAATTCCACTGAAGGCCGTGTTAAACATGGACTTGACAAGTGAGCTGGATCAGCTGCATCTTGCCTAACTGAACTCATGAGTTTTCTAACTTGTTAAAGAAAATCTCAAAGTGCTTGGCTAACGCTAGCTGTTTGAAAGCTCAAATAGCAAGAAGTTACAGTGTTCTGCATCTGGGTGGTGCCCCTGAAATCAGTGGCATTACTGGTACATGAGATTCAGTAGCAAATGTAAGAACAGTCTCTTACTGAGCAGTGGCAGGCTGCACTGGGACACGATCAGCTTTCCAAAAGCCTCTGGCCTGCTGTAGGCATATGGATGACGGTCATCTCTCCAGACCGCAGAGAGTGAGGGAGCAGTCAATAGCAGTCCTATTGACTTGAATGGAGCTAGTTACATGACGACGGATTTAACTGGATCGGGACTAATTTTGTGTAACTGATTCCTTAGAAACAGTATTAAGACTCAATTTCAGAAGTGTGTTGTGCTGCTTGATTGAAAAGTCTTTTAGTATTTTAATGAAATGCTTTGTTTTTTAAACGTTTTAAGGAACAACATAAAAAGTTTCTACACAGTAGATAAAAAAATATTGGTAACAGAATGTAGGCTTCTTTTTTGATTCTGGAACAATGGTCAACTTGGAAAAAAAACGTATCTGAAAAAGCATCTTTTTTACTGCCACTTAGATGGCATTAAAGGTCGTGCCTTTGATGTAAATGAAACAGCAGATATCTGCTTGTAGAGAACTCAGACTGGGACACGCATGGGTCTTCGGTGCGTTAATTAAGGGCCTGCTCTTGCAGAGGATTCTGTGCAACTGAACCCGTTTTTAAATGAAACTCCCTGGAGGATCGTGGTTCTCATTGTTTCTTCTTCTCAAAATAGCTGACACGGAAAAATGTTGTCAAAGTGCTTACGTAATAAAAAAGTCAAGATTTGATTGTTTTTATTTATTTAGCACATTTGTTTAAAAATAAAGTTACGAGAAACATATAATATTGAAGATAAAGGATAAATACTTTGATGCTCACTACAGTAATGCAGACTGACTTCAGTTCATTCATTAGGGATTAAGAGAAGTAAATCACTGCTTGCAACCCTTCTCATACTTCCATTAACTATAATGAAAAGTTTCTTGCAGAGGAGATGCCGTAGTTCTAGGTCACAAAATAGCTAGCGATCTGCAATTTCATCAACAGAAAATAGTGACGTTCACTCTGTACGTACATCTATACATTTGCATTATCTCTCAGTTAACAAACTACTAACTTTGTAATATTCTAATCTGGGTTCAACTTCTGTACTTCAATTTCTTGCTTTCCAGTAACCAAATGAACCAAATGTAACCAAAGTTACAACTTCTGTAACACAAATGCTTCTGATGATTTCTAGCAGTAGTGCTTTTATGGAACAGTATTTTATTCTCTCTCTTTCCTCTATTCTATCACATCTTTCATTAGCACTTCATTGAGCAACCAGCCCAAATGTATGTATAGAACGAGGCAGACAGCATGTTCACTTGAACTGTGAGATACAAGAAGAGCTAGAGAATCTAAATTTTCCCTGACAGTGACTGTCACATCTCTAATTATCATCTGAAGAGTACTGTTCCCTTCTTTTACAGTGGTTAAATTAGAGTTTACAACAAATGTGAAGGGGCTACTTACACCTAGAGCAGGTACATAGTTCGTATTTGTGCCTCTGCAGTGTCATCTACAGCAACAGAAAGTTCTTACTCTCCAGAGATTTCTGCAATATCATCATAGGCCAAAGAAAATATTGGGAGGGAAAAAACCAAAAGCAGTCTAATTCTATGTTATGCAAGAAAAGCCGCACACAAGTAAATTTTGAAATTGAAGAAGTGTTTAGTGTCCAGATATAGGAAATATTTAATAAATATATGTTAAAAAGTTGTTTTAAAGCATTTTTAGTAACAGTTTCAAATTGTAAATAACATCATAGAAACAGCTGGTTAAATACATCCTTTCTCCACTATACTATTTACTTGTAGGAAACTTCATTATCATAAAAGTGACTTCCATTGTTACTTGTATCAATTTGACATTTGTCAAAAACATTGCAACATTTAAATCAAGATACAAGAGTAAAAAAAGTATTTTGAACAGAACAGAACTAGCATTTTTAGTGCTGTGATTTAAATTTTCCTTTTTTTTATCTTTAGACACAATTAAAGGTTACTGTTTACAAAACGGTTTTTACAAAATTTTGGGAGTGTGCAGTTAAAAAAAATGACATGGCCAATGCACTTCCATGGGTCTGTTCATTGCCACAGATCTTCCGTGCGACCAAATTTGAAGACCAGTCCTCTGTTTAAAACAGAACAAAGAGACATAAGTATGTAAGGGAGCAGATTAAATGCCTAATGTTTTAAGTACATGATCTCAAGGAGTAAATTGCAGTATTAGTAAATTTGCATCTTGGTCTTGTGACCTGGGTAGACTGGTCCCAGACCACTACCAGCTTTACCAGCAGGCTGTCCACACGTATCTAGATACAAAATAGGGTGATCAATTATAGCTAGTTTCAATTTTAAAAATAAACTTACATAAGAAATGAAGAAGGGAAAATAGGCTTACCCAAAAAAGATGAATGCATTCTGGAAAAACACAGCTATTCCTGGGTATACTACTGCTTTTTCTAATAAGACAAAACAAAGATCTCCATCAATTTTTCAGAAGTCCTTTTTCTCTTCAAGGCTATCTTGTCTCTGACATTTCAGAAACATTAAATTGTATTATGTTAGCAAAGATACAATTTTTGCTTAAGAAATATGCTTGGAAAGAATTTTAGGTGTTGTTAAGCAATTGTGCAGAAAGAAATTGATAGGAAATCATACATTGTAATAGATCCCTCCAATAGATACAGAGGTGAAGTGACAATTACAAATTGTTGCAAACTAAAAATAAAGCTATAATGAGGGAAAATGCTGGGAAAATACATTTGAAAAAAAATGATTAAAAAATATATTTTAAAATCCAGTATTTGTTAAATGAGCAAGCTTCTGCACCTAAACCAACGAACTTTTAGTATTGTTGCTGCTACACAACAAATCTGCCTAATCTGGATTGTTCTCTCTTGCTAACATTCTGTGTCTGGAATATTGCTTTCATTCTCTAACAAAATGACCCCCTTTGATCCATGGTCCCAACTGGTGTGAAACAGAAGACTAAGCATAAGGCTTACCCTCTACAACGGAAAGTTAACCGAATTCCTTTTGCAAGCTAACTGCTTGGCAGGAGAGGGATGCAAACTCTAAGTGGATGTAGCAGCTATTTCACAAGTGGAAGTCTTTCCTGCTCTCTAACATGAAACGTACATTTCAAATGCAGTGACCACAGAGAGTGGAATTATCATGAGAGAGTGCACATCCCATATAGGGCACATATGTGTGTATAAATGTATGTGTATATATACATGTATGTATTTATATATAATGATAATACATAAAATAGCAGTGCACTTTAGTAGCACAACTGTGCAAGTAATGCACCTAGATTTCATTGAAAATCTCCTGTGAACTGAGTAATGTTGAAGCTGAAAAGAATGAATATACATTAAATCAGTCATTTTTATTCTAGTATTAAGTGTTTACCCATGGAATTATTTCCATATAACTTTAGCAGTTTAATAGCTTGATTATATCAGTCCAGTTTCCCATTTGGCCCAGAGTTGTGTTCTTAATAAGGCTGATTAAAAGCCCTTTGCCACAGAAAACAGAGTTAACAATAACCTTCTCAAGGAATAAAAATGGTCCCTTAAAAAAACCTCTCTAGATACTAACACTGAAAAAAAAAGAATAGAGAAGAACTGAAAAGTGAAGAGACAAAATACAATAAATACTGACAAATAGAAAGGACATTAACAGTAAAAGCAAAAAATAAAGTTATTAAAAAAAATCCTGCTAATAGTACATGGTATGGAATAGGGGCACTCAGGGAACCAAAATATTAAAAATGGACCTTCCCAGAAACAATCTAAAAACAAGTTCTAAAGTTCAATAGACATTTAAAATACTTCAAAGTGAATTATCAAAAATGTTTAAGGTCACATTCCATATTGCATCTTACCTTTCACAACATAGCCTCCAAAAAGGATCCACATAGAAGCAATCAGAGATCCAAAAGCCATCATAAAACCAATGAATAGCCAAATCCGAGCACCTTAAAGAGATTTTGTGTATGAATGTTTTGTGCTTGTGTCTGAGTACACATACTTGTTACTTTCAACATGCTTTTGTTTCAGAAGCTTTATAATTTACATTTTAAAAAAGTCAATTTACCTGTTTGTCCTAGACAGCCTTCACTGTAACTGTCACCTCGAACTTGTCCATTAGACACTGCATTGATCCTGTATGGGCAAAACAGGATGAAACTGGGTAACACAGATGAAGCAAGTAAATGTCTATAAGCAATAAGAAAAACTTCTCAGAAACCCATATAAAATGGGTGGTGCTTTATTTCTCACAAAGTTTGTTTGTAGTTTTTTTAAAAAGGGGAACAAGCTAAAACTTGAAAAAGGCATTTCTCCAAATACAGACTAATAAAACGTTGATCTGCACAACACACCCTTAACATTTTTAAACAGTTCTTTGCTATAAATATAAACAAACATGACAGATACTAGAGATGTTTACGTGCTAACTTTATTTTTGATTCTTAGTTACCTCTCAATTTAAAGTCTATATGTTCTTTTATTAATTGCACAAATTAAGTTCTAGGAGTGAGCAATTCTGATCAAGAAATTACACTTACATTAGGAATGCAATAGTGGCTATAACCCCACAAGCATGGTACGAATGGTTGAATTCTTCTACTGCAGGGTATTTTACAGCTGCATCAATGATTATCCACCAACCTGTAAAAAACTATTAAAAAAAACACAAGAGCTTAAAATACAGATATAACTCTTTCTAGCAGTACAAAAGTACCCTACCAAAAATAACATTAATATATAAAACCATTGTTATAGTCCAGTCCAGATTCAACAACCAGTTTTGCTATCAACTTAATTAGGAACATTGTTAAATGCAAAGCCAGCGAGTTACCTCCTGAGTGTTATTACACATTATATCAGTAAAAGCTGAGAAAGCTAATAGCTTGTCTTTAAAATGTTTCTAAAGAAAACATTATAGAATAGCTTTCTAAGATTGCTCTTTTCAAGAGCTAGCCTCGTTCAGAAAAGCATTACTCGGATGCAAACACATCGGTCTAGGCTCTAACTCTGCTGCTATACACGCTGACAACGTATCTCCCTTCTTCCCTTCGCTTCCAAACGCCTACTTTCAGTTCATTGGCAGTGTTAATTCCATGCTAAAAGGCCTCAATTTGGTATGAAAGCGTCTGTACACACTAGCACTCCTGCAGCAATTGAAGCGATCGTGTTCCGTTTTTCGCCCCAGTCAACACACTCCGAGCACCTCAAGCTCTCAAGAAAGCCGGACATCTTTCAGATMGCCGAAGAACTAGAAAAGAAAAGAGCTTTTATTTCACAGAGGAATTTTATCACACATCAGCGGCTGGTGTTGAACCTCCACTGTACGATACGCGTTCCCCGAACGCCTGGGCGCTGCCGGCGCTTCCTGCCCCCGGGGCCCCTCGACCACACTAAGGCGGCGGAGGGCCGCGCCTGGGGGGGTCAGCGGCCGCGGGAGCGGCGGCCAGGCCGCGACGGGACCCTCGCGCCTGAGGCCGGCGACACGCGGCGATACTGCGGGCGCAGAGCGAGGCGGAGAAGGCACCGGACGAGCGGCCTGTCGCGCCCGGCGAGCGCGCTCCCCGCGCAGCGGCTCCCCGCAGCCGCCGCTTACCTCAGCGCGGCGGAACGACCGCGGCTCGGCGGCGCGCGCGGGACCCCCAACGGCCGCCAGGTAACGCGCCGCACCGCGCAGCACCGCGGCCGCCAGCACGCGCACTGCGCAGGCGCGGCCCTCAGCTGACGCGTCCCGGGGGAGGACGGCGGCGCGCATGCCCGCTAGGGCCAGGCAGGCGGCGCACACAGACCCTTCTGCGCGTGCGCCAGAAAATGGAGGGGGGGGTGAGTGGGGCGACCGCGGTAATGCGCACGCGCGACGGTCTCGCTCTGCGCATGAGCAGGGGAAAGGGGAGTTCGCCCTCAGCGCATGCGCTTTGGGTTCCCTGTTACGTAAGTGGGGGGCGCAGCTTTCGAGAAGCTTCTCGGCTCTTCTCAGTCGTTGCTGGGAGGCGGGAGCGGGTGGAGGGTGGTTGTGTTGCTCTGTGCTGTGCGGAGTCCGCTGCCAGAGTTCTCTGTAGGGCTGCGTCGCTGCTTGCTTCCCCGGGAGGAACAGGCTGTCTCGTCGCTATGGGGGTGACTCATGAAGCGGGGCTGTCCCCTCAGGCGTCGCCACAGGAGCAGGATCCGTGCGGGGGGGGCCCGGCTGCCTGGAGCCGGTGAGTCAGCGGGGCCCGGGCTTCGGGCRATGCAGCTGGGCACCCCCTTGGAGCCGGAGGCGGCTGGAGGAGGTGGGAGGGATGCTAGGGGGTGCTTACAAGGGCGCCTTTGTTGGGGGGTGGCGGGACGGCAGCGGCCGTTACTCGCCTGTTCGTAGCGTCCGCTGCGGAGAGGACAGGGGACGCCCTCGGAATGGGCGAACTGATCCCTCAGGTTTTTGTTTCTGCAGGAGCGCCCAGATTTCCCAGGGGAACCAGCACTTGGGATGCCCGGCGGCCCCCAGCGGTAAGTGCCAGAGCAAAATAGTCCYGTTGAATTTACTCGTTAGTGTTCATGCGGACAGGTGTGCGGAGGGCAGTGCTTATGCAAGTTAGCAGGTATGAGGATACCTGTGATGTGCTCCAATACTGYGTGATGTTGAAAATTTTGTTATTTAGATAGCTTAGTTATGTTAGAGGGAGTTAGCTCAGAATTAATAAYTGCTTTGTGTTGGCTGAGTTGTGTATAATGGTTGTGAGCTCAGGGGTGCAGTGGTGAAACTCCTAGTAGTAGCGATGAGAATGTTCCTTGTGGAAAAGTATAGAGCTATTTGGTGCTCTTGATAAGAAGATCTTAAGACTTGTTGGTAACTCTTGTTTACCATGGGCACCAAACAGATTTTATCGTAAAATGGCTTTCTTGAACTGTAAAGCGATGGTGTAACTTGGAGCTTGAGCAAGCGAGGTAGGATAGTTACACCCAATGTATGATGTAATAATCTTTGTATATCTAAAATGGCGGACACTAAAGGAGGAGCAGCCATTTTATTTATTAATATATCACCTTAAGTAGTGTTTCATTTTTAATAAATCCTATCCAATAAGTCATCAGTTTTGTCTGTTGTGTAGAATAGTTTTTGTAACACTGGCTTCCTACACATACTGTATAGAGTGTATGTTCACATTCTGGACTGTTCAGAGCTAATGTTCTGTTGAGAAAATACAAATCTATACCCTTTCATAAAAGTATGCGTACGCTGAATGAAAGATACTAAATTAAAAACTTTGTCAAAGTTGCTCTTAGAATACTGCAGAGAACTAATTGTGGTTTAAACTGAAGCTTTTTTTCTTTCATATGGAAGGCTCTTGGCTGTAGAAAAGGCAATGATGAAACCTAAAATCGTCATAGGTAAAATATGCTGATAAACTGGGTGAGAATTAYCATTGTTTAATCTTAAACAGCCTGTGCCTGTCATAATGTTTGTTTGTGGCTGCTGTATAGATGACTTGGTTGCTTAATTTCTGCTCCCTCTCTGCCTTCCTCCCCCCCCCGCTTTTTGAACAGGAACAGAAACTGGCCATTGTAGAATACCAGTAAAAACAGAGCCRACTTCCAGCACCTGCATGGAGAAAATGAAGGTTAGAAAGACTGATGACATGACAAACTTCATGGATGATTTAACCCTCAGCTCTCCTAAGAAAAGAGATTCTTGTGTGAGATCCAGAAGAAGTTGTGATAGGTCATCAACAAGGTCATCTAGCAGATCCTCTGACAGTTCGCAGTCCAGTTCAAGTAGCTCCTCTTCAGCTTCCTCAAGGAGCTGGAGCCGGTCRAGATCCAGGTCACGGTCATGGGCTAGAAGAAATGGTTCCCGAAGGTATAGAAGATACTCYCGATCATATTCCAGAAGCCGTTCAAGATCACGTGGCTACACAAGGTACCGAGGCAGGTACCATACCAGATGCTATAGGAGGTACTACCGCTCTCCTCCAAGATACAGATCACGCAGCAGGTCATGGTCTCGTGGAAGATCATATTACAGAAGGTCCTACTCAAGAAGCAGATCCCGCTCAAGAGGTCAAAGATACTATGGATTTGGGCGAACGATATATCCTGAGGCTTACAGGAGCTGGAGAAGCAGATCACGAACAAGATCTCGTAGTAGATCACCTCTACACTTGAGTGAAAAAGGTAGGATGTTTTTTGAGACTTTCATTGTATGTGAGAAAATTTAACAATATGCTATTTATGCTAGCTGGTCAAATTCTAACCTATAGACTTGCTTTATAGAATATAACTGATAGTAGCAATGTGCAAGAAATCTCTGCATGATTATAAAGAAATAAAAAGCTATATATAATTAGCCTGGAGTATGTTTTTAGCCCTTAACTTGGGAAGTTTAGCTTCAGTTTTTGATCAAAATTGTTCAGAGTCAATACTTCAAAAAGTGTTGTGTTAGTATACCTGCAATTCCTATGCTAGTAGGAGTAGGTACATACTGACTTAAACACAAACTGACACTTCCCTTCTCTTGTAGAGAAGAGGGAACTCCTGGAAATTGCAAAAGCTAATGCTGCAAAAGCCCTGGGAACAGATAATATAGTCTTGCCAGCCAGCTTGAAGGTCATTAGTCCTTCCAAAGAGRCAAATAATGAAAAGCTAAAGCATGAAAATCTTGGAGAGTCAGCTGAGGTAAGTATCAACTGGAGTATTCCCAAAGAAAAGGTAAACACTTAAAATTATTYGTGGTCTGCATGAAGAAGCAATAGTTCTAGCTGTGGAGTTCGAGGATTCAAAGCCTTGAATAAAAACATCCGRTTTACTGGAATGCCAAAAACCATTGTAGACTTGCTTAGGCTGGAAGAGTACCCTGGAAGCTTAGAAGTGGTTAACCCCTTGAGTACATGCAACCTTTAGTAATATGTTGTGAGAGAGAGATGAATGTAGTTTATTCTTTGCATTTATTCTTCCAATAGGGTATTACAGATTACTTTCTTAGACTAGTCTGTGTATTTCTGACAAAGGATCTGCTTTTCAAACCCACTGAATAGTTTTTTTCCAAAGGTCAATAATCTTTAACTGTTCAAAGCTTTTCATATGCAACARTCTGTTCCCAGAAATTACATACCCAAGCACATAATGCATTTTACATACTTTATTTCTGTCTTATAGAAATCATGAATATGGTTCCAGACATTGATGAAGAAAATCTGTTGGTAATTAAGGGACTTGTGGGCTATAGCTGCTGTGAATTTAAGGGAGGGGAAAAAGTCAAGTAGTTTAAACTGAACTTCAATTTCACTCTGTTACAACAGTGTGTTACTGATTCATGCTGGATACAAAATTGCAGTAACTATTACATCTATCAGATTCTGCTATTTCAAATTGAAGTAAACTTACTAAGGGTTTCTTAGACAAAGAAACGGTACAGGCATCCCTTTCATAATATATGCAATATATTCCAGATGTTGAGAGAGTACAGAAGAAGAGGCCTGCATCACTTGCAGATAAGTTCATTGTCATTATCCAAAGCTCTGCAGGATTGATTTGCAGAACTTAATGCAACTTGCTTTAACACTACATTTCATGATACTGCAGTCCATTTTTAAGTAATTTGATTCCTCTTTAAAACTGTCACTGGAGCATGGATATCAGGTCAATGTGAATCGACATAATGACATTATTAAAATACTTAGTATTTAAAATAGAGCTCAGTGCTGATCTGTTCACATGTTTGGTAGCTCACAGCTACTTTTGATATAAATACCTGAAACAACCTTACTGGAAAGTTAATACTCTGACTGCCTTAACTTGTATAGAGTAATATATCCTTCCACTTAAGCTGTGTGTGCTCTTCTCTAGCAACTGGGAAGACTGACAGAAGATGCAGCCAAAAACGGAATGGAGAGAACTACCACACAGAGAAGCATTTCTTTCAGTCCTAATGTAAGTGTGCTTTCCTCAGATCAGTCTAGTATACCATCTCTCCTGTATTGGGCTTTCTTTAGCGTTGGATATCAACTTAAGGATCTTAATCATGATAACAAATCGGATTTAACAGCTTGATAATTACTTCCCTGGAAGAGCTAGAACAGTACTTCAGTAGTAGCGTACTGTACCACAGCAGTGTGTTAAAATGGTGGTGACTGAGAATAAGCACTGAAATGTAAACTGTGAAGTTGGAAGTCTGTACTGTAGACTCAAGAGTATTTGCCAGAACTGATCAACCCTGGAATTTACTCAGCGTTGTGTGTCTGGATCTAATTTGGTAATACAGAACAGGGGAAAGGACAAYTTTCCTGAATTTTGTGTCAATTTAGGTAGTACCTGGTAGTTTTAACATGTCCTGTAAGCTGGAAAGAAAGCATTTGTCTTGTCAATATAAAATGGTAAACAGATTTTAGTAGTACATTTGTTGTCGTTCTGGCATTTTTAAAGGTCATTTCTTTTCCAGAATACGATGGCAAAACCAGTACTACAGAAGCCAGCAAGCCATGCTATTAAAGAGATGGCAATCTCTCCAGGAAGAGAAGATGACAAAAAGGGAAGTCCCTATGGGCAGTGGGTTCCTATCAAGAAAGAGGAGAACAAGTTTTTAAACTTCTCACCTAAAAGTGCACTGTTCCGGGCACGCTAGCATATTTTAGTTGCTGTCTCAAGAACTGCAGATTATACATACTTCAGTAGTGAGGTCTGAAGTTTTCTGATCAGGTTGAAGACTTGTTAATACTGTATATTTATTTTCAGATATTTAATTTCATAATCTTAGGTTTCTCTTTCAGATATAGAGCACAGTGACCCAGAAGCCACAGATGGGAATCTTATGTAAATGTGTAAATACTTTTGTATTGATTTAATGGACTAGAACTTTCAGGTGGGTAATTTTTCTAAACAGTAGTTCAGTAACTGTTATTTTGGACACTTGAATTACATTGTTTAACTGTTTACTTCAAGTAAATAAATACAGTTTTGCACTGGCTTCTCAATGTGTCATGTATTAGACCTTTGTGTGGTAATAAGTTCACATATCCTATTCATAGTTCTGAGTCCTGTGTAAGTGAGTGTTTATAGCTTTAGTGTTCAGTTAGTCACCATACTACTAAGAAGTGTAACAGAGCATAATTTTTGCCTCATTTTGAAAGTTGGCCTTTATATTAAAAATAGTAACTGTCTAGGCTATGGCTAGTTCAGGGCCTCCAGAGGAATTTCCCTAAATCCAGTTCTAAAAGCGGAAGGTTTTTGCATTACATAAATGACTGCCACATCCTAAGCCATGATCATTCCATCTATGGAAAGYGCTGCTCTGGAGGAACTGTTCCTTCTGATGTTAAATGCAAGTTAATACAGGCTTGTATTTTGATGTAGGCTGCTTTAAAACAACATTCAAAAGCACATGTAAAGCAGGAAGGACATAATTAGGAAGTTTAGCTAGAGGGACTATGTTAGATCAGCTTTTTTGGAAAAGTCCTGAGATGAGGCCATATCCAGCTGTTCAGAAGCTTCAGAATTCAGCGGTGTCATGTACTTGCTTACAAGCTGTACAAAGACCTTAACTCTATGGAGCATGCAATCAAGTAAACGGGTTATTGCATACTCTTCTGTGATGGTTTTGGGGAGTAATCAGTTAAACTGGATCTTGTGTAAAAATAAATAAATGGCTAGTAAAATAAACTTGACTACTCCAGTGTGAAAGCTTCTTTAAGAAGTTTTATTTAAGTAGCTGTGTCAAGATACAGGGCTGTGAGGTGGTCTGTCTTTCCTACTTCCTCGAGAAGCTAGGGTGCAAAGTAGTATGTAAACAAAGGGGATGGTAGCTGTTATGTATTTTAGGGGAGGAGGGAGCTCTGTCCTGAAAAAGTAAAGCTGCTTTACGAAGATGTCTGGTCGCTTTTGCCTGTTGTGTGTCAAAACTTTATGTTCTGCTGATTGTCTTGATCGATCCAGCTTGCTGCCTGTGTGCAAGAATGTGTTGGAGTGTGAAGTAGAAGAGTTCAGATCCTACAGTAAAAGCAGGCTTACAGCTGTGTTTATCTAAATGTGCTGTTGTAGATTTAGGCCTAGACTGTCTACTATTCTGTAAACAGTAGGAAGCTAGTTTTCCTCTTGTTAGGGAAATTTCCCTCTCCCTTTTCAGGCAAGAGACCTCTTCCTTACTTCATTCAAATAAAATCAATGAAGGACTGTTAGTCACTTACAGGCTTTCATTTTTCATGAAGTGTGAGTGCAGAGTAGTTAGTGTTTGTATATAGAGTAGGAATTACTGTAGCTATTTTAAGAATTAAGTGTTTTCTGCAGAATTGCTAAAATCACACTGCCAAACATAATCAAAGGCTACCTCTTTTGCAGCAATTTGTCTTAAAAATTGTCCATATTCCTTCCCCTCTGCGAGATGGGGAAAGGCATTTTAGTGCCCCAGAAGCAGCTACTGGAGATGGAAAAACTCCAAGCTCAAGCACATCACAAAAAAAGTAACATGCATTCCTCGCTACTCTTCTGTTGCTTATCAGGTGTTTTCAGGGACTTTACTGGTCTTCAGATACTGAAAAGTACAGACATACTTTACTCTAAATAGAGTGATAATAGTTTATTTTTTACCTTTAAAGCATGACAAGAAAAGAGCAGGGTGTTAATGCAATTAAAAGCTATATATACAGCTGAAGTTACTACTGAAGCATTTATACAATGTAGCAGATACAGACAGAACCTTAGACTACAGTAGATTTTACATTGCTTAAGATGAGAAAGTCTGCAAAGTTTTTCTGATGTGACTTACTACAGTCCTTTTACATCTAACAGAAGAGTTTGGTATGAAGATAGTATCATACACTTCAATGGAGGTGGCAATTCAGACTGCTGTTCCTCTCTCCAAGTTCTGCTTAATCTCTGCTGTGTACTTCCCATAGAATCTTTCTGCTTTCTTGTTGAACTTGGCATTTCTCTCATTAATGTAGTCAATATCCGCATCATCATTGTAGGGACGTCTTCGACTGTATTTTTCACGTTTTTCAATTCTGTAAGACAAACATTAGTGTTTGAAGACCTGTGGATGAATCCTGTAGGCATGGTACTGGTTACCTCTCAAGTTAGGCAATTCTTTCTAGATGAAATAAACACAGCAACTTCTGTTGCTAAGTGATGAATACTGAATACTGGTTTTTAGTTTGCCTGAGAATTGATAAGAAAAATAGTGAAAGGAAGTGACAATCACTTACTCTGTAATCATTTATTCTATAATAGCTATATTCTTAGTTCCATAAAACGTACTTAGAGTACTACAGCATTACTCCTAGCTTGCTTTGGCCATACTGATTCTATGATGCTGAATAACATTATAAAAGCACGTTCACTGTTCTAAAATACCATGGCTATGAAGACAAGTTGGTCCAGCTGTAGGTCAGGTCTTTTTCCATGTCTTGTTTGGCAACTACCACTTCACTTGTACTGAAAATCATCCAAAAAACCCCAAAGAGGATGGCTGTTTTTCAGCAGCATCTTTCCAAAGAAAATCACTTGCCTATCAAACTAGGTGAAGAGGTTCATACGTTGYCAAGTGTACCCTTGAAAAGCTATAGGAAGGTCAAGTAGTTGGCCCTGCTTTGGGAAGGTGGTGGCCTCCAACGGTTCCTTCCCTTAAATTCTATGATTTACTTACTGTTTTTCAAGATCTGCAACCATCCTATCAATCCCTTCTTTAGCTGGCACATGACTTCCATGAAGAAGACTGTCTGATGTTGGGTAAAGTGCTTCCCCACTGGACAAGGAACAAAGTAGCAGCAGTTTACAATAATTGTATTGAATTGTTTAAAACTTTGCTGATTTGGTTTGATCTTTCACTCAGAACTAAGGTATTTAACTCATTTGTGTAACTACAGGAGTCTAAAATGCAGAAGAGAATATTTTGATATTAAAAATAAAACCTCTAATTAGAGACAGTAGCCCCCTTTCCCCGCCTCCCAAGATGCAGAAACCAGCATTTACATTAAACCCCTACAATACGTTTGGAAAACTAATCTATTGGTCAGTCAGTTTTAAAAACTGAGGCTGCTGAAATTTCTCTAAGCACCCCAGAAGTAATCTACTTACATATTTAAATAGAGTCTAATTGACAGAATACTGCTTCAAGCACAGTATTACAGATTTTTAAAGAAGCAGGTATATTGGCATCAGTTCAACAATGCCAGTCTTAAGGACTGTGCAGAGCAGAGTGTCAGACTGCATTTTAAAATCATGTTAAARGGCTAATTGTAGTGCAGTGTATTTGAGAATATGTATTGAATATATCTGCTGACAGGAGCTAATTTTAAGCAGTGGGAATCCTGAATTTTACAGTTTTTAAGTATTATCAAGATGACTGAAATCAAACTTACTATTGCTCTTTCAGCTTCTCATACTGCTCCAAGTCAGGTTTGATCTGCCTGGTTAACCTCTGGTACTGGCGCAGCTGAGCAGCTGCATAATCTTTAGAAGGAAATGAGTTACCATTAAAGGGATGCTTCTATTTCATGATTCAGTTGTAGGTGAAATACTAGTAAAAGTTATTCATTAAGAACATACACTAAGTCATTACCTGAAAATCCTAGATCCGGATTTTTCCGCTTCTTTTTCCTCTCCCATCTTTCTGCATCCTCAGCACTGATCTCTAGTAGTTTAACTCTCTCATAATCTTCTCCTTTTGCAGCACATTCCTAAGGCAGCACAAGTAATATTAAAGTTTTAACAAGAGGATGGTGGCCAAGGACCAAACTTGGTAGACTAGAAAAGAGTCACAAGTTTATATACAGTTATCTAGATCAGCCAGCTCAGTCAGCCGCTACTGCAGGACACACTTCTATGTACGCAACATGCACGTACAGATTTTTTGCAGGACCTACATAGAAGTTCTCAATCTGAAGACAGATTCAACCTCCCAAGTAGTTGTACAGAGGCTTAAAAGYGTTACAGAAAAATGTAACTGTCCTTGCTTACCTTCTTCTTTTCCTGCACCTTCAGTTCCCATTCCAGTCGAGCTTTTTTTGCTTCCCAGTTTGCTGGTAATTTAAGTCTTTTATCTTCTTCCACCACTTCTTGGTGATTCAGCTTGCGAGCCTCATTCTAGGAGCACAACAGTTTGTTTCTAAAGTCTAGAGACATGTTGCAATACTGACTCAAAAAATCACAAGGAGTGGACCCCTGGTGATGAAGGGAGATCATCTCCACAGAGACGGTCACACCTTACACTTCCTGTCAAGATTTGTACTACGTAAAATACTGTATTTGGCAAAACATTAAAGAATCTGTACCACCTGCCTGTGCTGGACAGGACAAAAACAAAGAGAAACGTTTGGATTAGATGTTAGGAATGTTTTGGGAGCCGTCACAGTTTGGGGCGAGAACTAGATAACTGCAGGGGGCTGGAAAACGGCCGTGCTCCCTTCCGCTGCGCCTCGCTGACGGCGCTTTCGGGAGCGGCTGTGCCGGGGTGGGGGCACCGAAACGGGCGGGAGGACCCCGCCAGGGCCGCAGGCCACGGCCGCCGTGCCCCACAGCGGGGGGCTCAGAGCGCTTGAGAGGTAGCGTCGCACCTCCCGGGATGAAAATCCGCAACGGGCCGGGGTGGGACGGGCTGGAGACGGGCTCCCGCCCGGGGGATTCCCAGGGAAGAAGCGATTTCCCGTTTTCCGGGCGAATCTCCCGAGTTTCTGCTCGTGCCGCTGCCTCTGCTCCCGCCACCGGGGAGAGGCGGCCCAGTCCCCTCGCCGCCCTCCCACCGGGCGCCTGTACGCGCCGGTAACGTCCCCAGCGCCTTCTCTCCCAGCCCGCCAGGGGGAGGGGGGTGGAACCGCCGCGGCCCGGCCCGGCCCGGCCCCGCCGCCGCCGCTCACCCGCTTCATGTGGAGCTCGCGGAACTTGCGCAGCCGCTCCTCCCGCTTCTGCGCCGCCGCCGCCGCCGCCGCGCAGGGCGCCGCCTCGTCCTCCGAGCCCGACGAGCCCTGAAACAGCCCGCACTCAGCCCCCGGCTCCGGGGGCGGGGGGGGGAACACGGGGAAGCCCCCTCCGCTCCTGCCCTGTTCCCCCCCGCCGCCGCCGCCGCCGCCTCACCCCGCCGTCGGGAGCCCCCAGCCCGCCGAGCGCCGCCATCTCGCACGCCGAGCACTTCCGCTTCCGCCGCCGCCGCCGCGCGCACTTCCGGCCGGGGCGGGGCGTCCCCTGGCGGGGCGGGGCGGGGCGCCCCCTGGCGGGCGGGCGGGGCGCCGCATGGCGGCGCCAGGCCCCGCGGCGGCCGCCCGGGCCCCGCTTTACCGCGAACGGGCCCGGGGGAGCCCGGAGCCGGCAGTGGCCAGGACCGGGGCGGCCTCGTTGCTCCACCGCAGGCTTCAACCGGGCCTAGGCCCAAACTGGGCCAGGAGCCAAGACCAGGCCCATGTGGCGCCGAGGCCTCCCCTGCAATTAGATTAACCCCCTGCAATTAACCCCCTGCAATTAAATTAATCCCCCCATAATTAAACTAATGCCAGTGCTGCCGGCGTCGAGGCCCGCGGGCTCTCGGCCTGCTCCCCAGGCGGTTCGCCTCGCGATCGCTGTCTTCGCCCCGCTCGTGCGCTGGGGTTTGGGGTGAGCCCTGGAGTCGGTGCTGTGCCTGCGCGGTTTGGGCTCACCGGTTCGGTTCGGTTCGGTGTGCTGAGGAGAAACAAGTGAAAAGCGGCAACTCCCCCCGTTCTGTCTGCGGAGAAAGATTTAAAGCCTCGTCGCTGCATGCTGGAGTCGGCTGGAACGCCAGCCGTGTGTTTCTCTTGTCTTCCAGACGTTGATGTCTGGGCGGCAGCCTACTGTGGGCTTGAAATTACCCTATGGTTTAATAAACACTGTTAATCAACTTTTTTTTTTTTCCTTTTTTCCCCAAGGAATCGATTGGATGATGTAAACTGTCTGTTCCAAATAGAGAAGCAGTACAGGAGCCGGATAAACTCCACTCTGCATCGCTTTACCTGGAAGCGCTGGCCAGTGTCTTGGTAGGGAGTCTGGAGTGGGATAAGAAGCCAAATAATTGCATGTCCTTCTGCCTGTGCCAGTCATCCCCTTTAGACCCAGTGGAAATCAGGTTACCCACAACAGATTTTCTTCAAGGGGAAAGTTGCAGCTCTTACAAAAAAGGAATCAAAATAATAAAACTTTTGCTTCAAGTCCAGAGCAAAGAAAGTAAAAATTTCCATAGCATTGTTGGAATTGCCAGGATCTTCTAGCAAAATCAAATGTAGATCTCTATCAGGGTTTATTGATAATATTTACATGCTCATGCAAATACATCTAGGTGTATGTAAAAGGTAAATGCATGTATGCCATCTTTATACTTACTTGTATAGTAAAGGTAAAAGTTCAGGAATTTCATTTTTCTTTGAAGAGATGATCTGAACCCCAGAAGTTTAAGAACTGCTGGCAAATGATTTTTTCTAAATTGACCTTGTCAGCTTTAGCTTGTGACTTTCCAGCAGAGGGAAATGCAGCACAAGTGATGACGGTTTGTGGAAACGGCAGGCAGCCCTGGCAAACACAAACTGTCTCTGTTCTCTTTTAACTTCACTTTCTTCCGCTGCCAAACTCTGATGCATGCTGAGTGATTAAAAATATCAAACAGCCCTGAAGTTTCAGTGTTACCCAGCAAGGAGTCAAGTCGGGGAAAAAAAAAAAAAGATCCAAACCCCCAAAGCTAGTGATGCCAGCACTGTAAAAGAGAGCAGACTGGGGAAACAATGGGAGACGGGTAGGATTTTATATAGCTGTGTTGACAGCATCTTAAGAAAAAGGAGAAGGTTGTCCCGCCGTGGTTTGGTTCGGGGGGTTTCCGTGGTCACCTGCCTTGTCCCTGTCCTCTAGCTTGGTTTCCGAGGAGAGCTGCAAGTGCAATGGCGCAATGRAGGTGTTTTTGCTTCTCATGCGCCCCAGGACGGTGCTCAGCTTCAGCACTCATCTCGCTCCCCCACTTATGGGAACTGATCAGCACGTTTGGGATCAGAGAGGGCTTTTGCGGAGCCGGGAAGGGTGCTGACCCAGCTCTCGGAGTGCAAAAGGCTGCAGCAGCTGTGGAAATTGGCCTGTGTCTCCCCAGAACGAGGGTTAGGAGCCAGCAGCAGGGCTGGCGGTACTCTGTGGCATTGGGACAGCCACAGCTCAGCTGCCTCCTGCAAAGTGGGGACGTCAAGCCTTTGCTGGCCTGCCTACGCTTTTATTTAATCATGGGAAGCTGGATGGTTTTTATGGGTTTGTGCAGTGCCTTGACCCAGCCAAGTCTGGAGCTCGGTGGAGCCTCTTTCCCCCTTCTCGCTGCCGTAATGCAGTTATAAAATAAACCCAGGAGGTTTCCCTGGCTTCTGTGGATTCGCTTCTGGGTCTGATGCCAACACAGTGAGCCCAGCTCCTGGTGCAGGTGCTGARTGCCTCCCCCATGCCGTGGTGCTATTGCAAATTGCAACCTGGCTGGAAAGAGCAGGGAGTTTACCCAAACCCCCCTCGTGCCAAGGAGCGGGGACCAGTCCTGCGTAGGCTGACAGTGAGTTCATGCAGAGCTGCTCTTACTGTCACAATTAATTTATTTTTAGATTAAAAAATGTTTTTATTTCTCATGCACACAGATTTGGCACGGCTTGTTTGGGTCGTAGCTGACTCCATTGTCTTCTCCAGTTATGCATCCCCTGCAGTGCCGAAATTAAAAATTCCAGTTACATATTGTACAGAGGCTGGGAGCTTGGAGGAACTGACTCATCTTGGTTATATTTGTCCTTTTCAAAGGGGAAGATGCTGGTCGAGGGGCGGTGGGGGAGCAGCCCTGGTTATCTCACATCCACTGCGGCAGCGGCGACGCTGGTGTCGGGGGGCTGCTCCCGCGCGCCGGCCCTGGGCATCCTTGCTGCAAGAAGCCCTTGGGGCAGCCCGGACGGTCTGCATGGGGGTTAAGGGAGAGGTTTGCACAGTTTCTGAGAAAAACGGTCACGGCTGCAGCGTGACGGAGGCAGCAGCGAGCGCCCCGGGGTGCCGTCTCAGCCAGCGCAGCAGGTAGCGCGCCCCGGCCCCGCGRGGGATGCTGCCAGCCGCCCCCCTCTCCGCCCTCGCTCCTGCTCCGTTACGTGCYCGGCCAGCGGCCGCCGGAGCCTGTGCGGTCCGATGGGACGTTTCCACCACGTCTGGACGGCCGAATCCCAAGAAYCCTCTTTATAGCTGTCGAAGAAGAAAGGGAGGAGGAAAGGGAATATGTTGCTGGGTCAAACTGCAGATCTTTGTGCAGGGGGAGGAAACGTCATCGCTCAGCATCTCTCCCCAGAACGTCAGCGCTTGCCGCCCTCCCGCCGCCCCCGAGCGGTGCCGTCCCTGCGGCGAGGTCCCCGTCGCCTGCTGCCGCCGCCGCGGGCACCCC
>NW_028186305.1:787687-788956 GCF_003343005.1 Rhea americana
GCATCTCTCCCCAGAACGTCAGCGCTTGCCGCCCCTCCCGCCGCCCCCAGCGGTGCCGTCCCTGCGGCGAGGTCCCCGTCGCCTGCTGCCGCGGGCACCCCAGCACGCGGGCCCCGCGCGTGCCGGCGCGGCGAGGCGCGTGAGCCGGGGCCACGAGCCCAGCTCCCCCGCGCGCTCCCCGCCGGAGCCGGAGCGGGAGCCGCTTCCCCTTCCTGCCCGGCCCCGTGCTGTGCTGCAGCTGCCGCGCTCCATCCGGTTTCGTGCCGAAAGGCGCTTTGCAAGCGGAAGAGCGCCGATGGTTTGAGGATGAGGAGCGAGGACGAGGCCAGCCGCGCTCTGCCRGCTCCTGCAACTGGGCCCTCCGCGGGGGCAGCACCTGGAGCGGCCCCTGCAGCCGTCCCGCTCCTGGAAATCTCAGGCGTGGGCCAAATTCCCCGTTTCCCCTCGTCAAAAGTTGGGGATGGAARATGAGGCAGCGTCCAGCAGCACCTGCCAGGTGCCCGCGCTGGGGGGCTTGGGACTGGCAGAGGGAWGCCCGGAGCAATCCCTGGTTCCGGRCCCGGGATGGCGCTGGCGGTGTCRCTGCCCYGATGCCCTGGGAATCCCTTTGCAAGCAGCAGGGCTGCTCTGGGGTGAGGGTTTTTCAAAAAAGCCTGAGATTTTRGGGTAGTGACTCCATGTCTCCATAGCTGGGAGGAAAACCAGACCTAAAGCTCGCCTAGGACCAAAGCAAACCTGCAATAACGGTGTGAGCTCCAGCGAGAGGGGGGACATAGCGGTGCGTTGGAAGACCAGACCCTTCGGAGCCTGTTTATTGGAACACACCTAATACGCTGATTTATTGCTTATTGCCATTTGTCACGGAGAAATTTGGCGAGGGGGAAGCGTGAAGGTTGGTTRGTTTTTAGGTAGGGGAAAGGAGGGTTTCTTTCAGGGCTGCTCCTTTCAATCACAGGCTGCTGTTTGTGTCCTGTCGGGTTGCAATTACAATCTTTCAGATCAGACACATAATCATTGGGCTGGAGAGCAAAAAGTACCTGGGTAATGCGCTTAACAGAAATTAACCCGGTTACRGTCTCACTCTATTGAAAACGAGAAAGTGCTGATGGTCAAAATCAATTCCTCCACAGCCAAATTACTGCAGGGCTGGCTTAGAGTTTCAGCTAAATGGCCACCCCTCCGGCAGCGATCCTAATTGCATTGGGTTCGGCTCCCGGCCGGGGAGCTCCGGCGAGGGTCTGCGCCGCGCGCCCGCTGCCCGGCTCCGCG
>NW_028186305.1:789376-792853 GCF_003343005.1 Rhea americana
GCAAAACGCCAAATCCGCCCGGGCGCCGCCTCGGAGCGGCCGAGTCTCCGCGCGCGCCGAACCGGTGCCCGAGGCGCTCGACCCCCCCCCAAACCCCAAAACGCCGTCCCGTAACCAAACCGCCTTCGTGGCCGGCCGGCCGCCGCGCCGGAGGCGCCCCGCGGCTCCGCTGACGCCCCGGTTCGGCCCCGCGAGTGCTAAGTGAGTGCTAAGCTCTATAAAATTACCCTTTCTGCTACTATTTCTGCACAAAAGGCTGTCGGCGACTAGATACGCCAAAGCGTCCGATGAAGTAATATGTCTGTTCTCATTTGYGACATTTATTATTAACAGGGAGAAGAAGAAGAAAAATAATAATAATAATAAWAAAACAGCCAGAAAGAACGCTTAATTGAAGGACTATTGTGCCGTGGTAACTGCCATTAAATTAATCTGCTGCATTCCTTTCCACCCACACGCTTTAAAACTTCCTGGTTGTAATTAGAACCATTTAAAGCCAATTTGACACTCGTAGGATGATGCAGTTCGGCTGCTAGAGATGGGGGCGCTTTGGTGGAAGGGGCGGGAAGGGGCCCGGGGGGCTGCGGGAACGCTTCGCCCCGCCGCCGGTGCTTCCGATTTCCTCATCTTCGAGTTTTCTCCCCCTGCTTCCGTTCTGGAGCGCCATCAAGCCCCGAAAAACGGAGTTTATTTATGCATTGGCCTAATCTGATTTTTTTTTTCTTTTTTTTTTCTCCCTCCTCCTTCTTGCTACTTCGTAAAGCAGCTTTGGAAACTTTGGAACTTTCCAGCTTTGGACGTGCAGAGAACTGCCAAAGGAGGGGGAAAAAAGAAAAAAAAGTCCCCAAACGCCGGAGGCGCCTCTCCGGGTGCCGGCGAGCTGCYGCGTCCCCGCTGGCGCAGCCACCTTTGCCTTTTCGGAGCGGTTCTCCTCCGAACGGGCAGAGAGCAGCTCGGCGGCACCGGGGCGGCCGCCCCGCCGGGCGCAGAACGGGCGACGAAACGGCAGCGTTTGGGGAAAACCYGCTGAGCGAGGGGGTCGGTGGAGGCTGGCGCCCCGGGGCCGCAGAAGGGGATAAAGCGCCAGCCCCGGGCGCTTTCCGCCGGGCGCCGAAAATTCCCCCGGGAACCGGCGGCGCGGGGAAGGGGCCGCGGCGGGGATGCCGTTTGGGGCCCCTCCGCTTGGTCCGTCGGGTTGGATTTTAAGCGGGGTGGTGGCACTGGTGCATTTTTTAATCTCAGCTGCTCTTTCATCGGCACGGTCCCCGCGGAGCCGCCGCTCGCCCCAGCTCGGCACCGAATCTCCTCCGGGACCGGAGAACGCCGTGATTCAGCCCCGGACCGGGGCGCGTGGCGATGGCGGGGCCCGGGCAGCGCTTTGCGGGAGGTTGGGTGATTTATTTTGATCTTTTTATTATTTCTTTTCCTCCTCCCGGGCTGTCCTGGAGGCCCRTAAATCATCTCCATCGCGCCTGAGGACAACGGGACCAAAACCAAAGCAACGAAGCGCCGTGCCCCTYGGGCCGCTCTGGCATTAAACGGGAAGAAAATGAGCGCTAATGAAATCGAAAGAGAATTGATTAATATTTTAGTAAAAACATCAAACTGAAGTTTAACAGACTGGTTACATCTCAGCTGGAAAAACCACTGTGGTTCTCCGCCGTCCTTTTCGTTCTGCCTCCCTCCCCCCCGAAGCCCGGGACGGTTTCCATCGCCGGCTCTGCCCGGGGGCGAGCGGAGCGGCCGGCCTGCCGGAGAGCGGCGTGCGTGCCCTCYATCAGAGCAGAGAACTAGCGGTGGTTTAAAAAGGCCCCTTCTACCCCCTCCCTGCTCCCTTTTATAGGCACAATAATCAGATAAAATATTTCTGGAAGACTATTTACAAACTTCCCCCTACCCATCAATCTTACCGTTAAGCAGGAACGGAGGAAGATATCTAACCTCAAGAAGCTGCTAATGCAACCGAGCTATTTAATGGTGGGGCGGATTTTCTTTTCTTTTTTTTTTTCCTGCTGCCATTACTATAGAATACATAATAACATCAATAATTAAATATAAATTGGATTTAATATTTTATGCTGGCGACATGTAATTTACACTCTACTCGAGAAAGCAAAAGGTCACGTCTGAAGCAAAGGCAAGAAGCCGGGGGCGGCTGCCGCCCCTCGACGGGCTGCCGCGCAGGGAGGCCCGGCAGCTTCGCCGGGGGAGCAAAATGAGAGGGGTTTTGGGGGGGTGAAAAAGCAGAGTTAGGGGTCTGCGCGGAGCTGGGTTTTGCAGGATAGTCTGTCCTGCTTCATGCAGCCCCGGAGGCGATGGCGCTGGCAGCGGCGGCTTCGCCAGCGCCCTCCTCGAGCCGCCTCCCGCTCAGCCCCGGGGGCGGCCGGGGTTTCGGCACGGCTCYGCTCCGAGCCCGCCTTCCGCTTTCTCGGAGGTTGTGCAAGGCGTCCGGGCAGGGCGAGTCCTGCTCCGCTGCTCTTCTCCTTCCGCCCGGAGCCGGCGAGACGAGGAAGTTGGGGGAAAGGGGCAGAGGCGGCGGCTGCTCCCGGGGCCTCACCTCTTGGCACGCAGGCGGCCGTCCCCCCTGCCCCCGGCATAAATAAGTTAATGCAAAAATAAATGCGACCCCCGGGATTAATAAATTAATGCAGAAATAAACGCAAGCCCCCTCGTCGTCGGGTGGCGTGCTCCCGGCCGCACTGCTCCCGGCGCCGGCGTCCGCGGGGCCGTTCTCGCTTTTTTTGGTCCTTCTTTTTGGGGTCTGCTTGGAAACCGAGCTGCCTGGTTTTGTGGAAGCTAAGCGGTTTGGGTCAAAACCGCAGCGTTTTTTGGCCCTTTTTCCCTGTATGAGCCGTGCGTTAGGTGAGCGCGTGGCTCCTCGAGGAGAGCGCATCGCGCGCGTCGCCCGAGGACGGGACTGTACCGCTTGCTCGGGGTTACGGTTGCCAGGCCTCGTGCTTCCCCCTTCCCTTTTTTTTTTTCCAAGCCAGCTATGGAAAATCTACCTAAATGCCCGAGTCGTGCGGCTCGCAGCGCCCCTCCAAGTGAAAGCACCCGCTTTCAGAGGGCACCCTCGCCTCTTAATCGCTCTCAATAGCGTATTTGGGTTTTTTTATGGTCAGGGTTTGCTTGGAGAGCGAAACAGCGGTCTTTGCCCGGCTGCTCGCTGCCGTGCAGCTGGGGCTCTGCTTCGGCTCTTCGCCCCCGCCGTGCCGCCGGAGCGGGCCGCTCTGGTTTGGCAGGCGGCGGCCAGGCCACCGCGGCCGCCGCGCATCCCCGTGCCGCGACCAGCGGGCTGCGGCCGGGCCGGAAGAAATCTCAGATTTTCTACGACTTCTCCCGCTTCTAGCACCTCGCGGTCTGGAGGTGTCTCGTGCCCTTCGTATTTCAAGGGGGGGGGAACAACCTGACTTCTTCCCAGACTAACACGGCGAAGCTGCACCCCCGTCGATACGCTGTTATCTTCCACCTCGACTC
>NW_028186305.1:793688-794782 GCF_003343005.1 Rhea americana
GCCCACGGCCCACGAGCAGCGGGTTTTCGCGGCGCGTCCCCGCAGAGGAGGGGGCGGACGGGTCCCCCGGCGCCGGGCCCCTCCGGCGCGGGCAGCGATCGCGGCCAGGGCCCGAGGGCTTCGCCTCCCCGGCCTGATCTGCCTTGTCACGTCCCATTACCTTCTAATTCAGCGCTAATCCCTGCCCCGAAATATATAATGAAAGACATTCAAAATATATCAACATGGCAGCGGTATTGATTTATTAATGCTAGGGAATGCTGCCCTAATTGAATTTAGATCCAGGAAGCAGGTTAATGCAGCCGACAGCGATACAGGAATCCAAGCTCCCCGCTGCACCGAGTTACGCCTCTATTTTATTTTATTTTTTTCCCCCCTCTCTCTGTTGTCGGCGGGATAAATAACAAATCAATTTAAATTTCGACAAAGGTTGCTAAAAACGAGGCGATCCCCGATCGCCGGGCCGGGGCTCGCGGGAGGTTTCTCGCCCCCGGGCCGTCCCCGGAGGCYGTTTCCAGCCCGGGTCGCTCTCGGCACCTCCCAGCGCCCGAGCTCGGCGGCGGGTAACGGGGCGCGGGGAGCCGGCCCCGGCCCCCGGCTCCTTCCCCTCCTCGCGCGGCCGGGGCGTTTCGGCCACCCGTCTTTATCCGTCCTTCTCCAAAAGCGTCCTCCGCGCGCTACCGGCTTTGGGGCTCGTCCTCTCGGCGGTGGCTTCGCCCCGGGGGGGAGGAAAAGCCCCCGGGGCCGGGGTGGGAAACGCAGCCCCGCCGGAGCTGGTCAAGGAGGCAGAGGAGCCGGAGTTAATTAAATCAACAGCTAACGGTGGAGGTTACCCACGAAAGTGAACCTTGGTGCCCCTAAAACCACTGACCAGAGAATGGCTGGAAAAAACCAAAACCACAGTTGGAGTGAAATGGAAAAAGAAATCTTCAGCTCTATATCACTTCAGCTGGCCACAGGTATCAGCATATTAATTGCTCTTTGACTTGATTTTGTTGTGGGATTAAGGGCACGCTGTGGCTTGCGAGGATATTCTAGGAGCCGCGGGGATGGATGCGGAATCTGCCCGCGGAGAGAGCCGGGCCGGGGACCCT
>NW_028186305.1:794852-796494 GCF_003343005.1 Rhea americana
GCGCGGAAAGCCGCCGCGGCACCGGCACCGGCCCGAAGCGACCGGCAGCCGGGAGGATTTTTCCGGGCCCGGAGGCGGGATGCATCTTGCGCCCTTGCGCCCGCGGCCCGGCACCCTGGGGACCGCCTCGCGGTGGGACGGGAGACGGTCGCCAAGTCTCCGAGGGGCCGACGGCGGCGCGGCGGCACCGGAAGAGTTGCTCGGTGCATTTTTTTCTTTTTTTAGGGGGGGGCTAATAAATACATCAGATCAGAGCCGGGGCTGGCGGGATGCGGCCCAGCCTGCAAGTCACGGGGCGTCAAATAAAACCRCGGACGTTCAAACCCTGCTGCAGCGGATAGTTTAATTTCCGGGCTGTAACAGCTCTTTTGACACTAATGGCAGATGAAAGGGGAGATTTCCCGGTCAGCCTAACCCCAACCTGGCGCGGGCGAAGGCCGGAGCGACGGCTGCTAACAATGAGCCGCTTTATCCACTGCCACTCGGAGCCATTAACCCCAGAGATGTTAATTATAACAGAAATTACCTATGAAAGGACCCTGCTTGGGAGCCTGAGTAATAACCTCCTTTTTTATTTTTTTTCCCCTTTTTTTTCCCATCATTGTGCTGGTGCCGTTCGTTTTGTCGGGGTTTGGGGTTGTTTAGCGGAGCCGGAGCGGGGCGCCGCGCAGGACCGGGGCCGGCGCGAGCGAATGCAGAAGTTGGGGAAAGGCTGGAAACAACCGCGCCGGCGCGGGCAGGAAAGAAAAGGAAAAAAAACAGAAGTCGCCGTCCCGCCGCCGCTGGGCTCCCGCGCCGCCGGGGAGGGAGGATCCCGCTCGGGCCGCGGGGATCCCTGCCGCCCGCCGGCCCCGCGGAGCGGCGAGTGGCCCCCCGCTCCCGGCGCCGGCTCGGTGACGGGCTTCGCGCCGGCAGGGAGCACCGGCAAAAGCGCTTTTCTAGCGAAACCTCCGGGAGCGCCTTCCCCGTCGCCTCCGAGCTCCCAGCGAGCAAATGAATAATAGAAAAATAAATGAATAATAGATACATCGGCGGATTAGGTGCTGCAAGGCGGCYGTAACAAGCCGCCCCGCAGCCCTGCCAGGCCGCTTGTTTAAGGGAGCGAGCAGAAAACCCCCGGCGCCGCGGCAGCCCGAGGGGTTCCCGGGGCCGGCGTCCGGACTCGGCGGAGCCGGACGCCGTTTCGGAGCGGCGTGCACTAGAGGGAGACAAAACCCCGCGGCGGCGGCGGCAGGGCGGGGGTCCGGGGCGCCCGGCGGGACGCGGCCCCCCGAGCCGCGCCGGCGGCGCCGGGACGCGGCGCGTCCCCCCCTGGGAGCCGGCGGTCGATGCGACCGGCCGTGGGGAGTGCCGGCTCCTCCTGCCGCCCCCGAAGCAAATAAAATAAACTGATTAGGACTCGAGCGCTTTAACACAGGAGGCCTTAAAGAGAATCGATGCAGGAAGGGAAGTGGAAATGCATCTTTCGCTCTAAATTCCCACGCTCCTTAAATCCGCGTTTTCCACTCCGGACAGGCTGCGGAGGGTCCCGAGGGGCCGCGCGCGGCACGCGAGCAAAGCCGCCCGCGGCCCGGCCCCGGCCAGACGCGGCGCGCTGGGTTTTTCGGCCGGTGCGGAGGCCAGCGGAGGCCGGGCCGACGCC
>NW_028186305.1:796814-798610 GCF_003343005.1 Rhea americana
AAAAAAAAAAAAACCCTCGTTTGGTCGAGGGCAATGGGAGGAGAAGGCGTTTGGGGCGAATCGCTGCCCTTTACGGCAAAGTTTGCAAACCTGGAGTCTATGCAGGCCGGCGCGGCGGCCGGCCGYGCTCGCCGGACTCGAGGARGAGGAGGAGGAGGACGGGGGCGAGGAAGCGGCTCGCTGTATGATACCAACAAATCTCACCGGCCGCTCCCCCGCCCCGTCCTTAGCGCGGCGGGGGAATGTGCCGTTATGTGATCACAGTTTGCTGCAGTGAATTATTTAGTCAATCTGTCCCGGCGCATGTTGTTGAGGCTAATGTTGCTTGTACTAATGTAGGAAATCATTAAAGATCAATAAAGAAATCATTAGCAGTGTGACGCCCTTACCGAACCGCCTGAGCTACAGATATACCACTTAATCCGGCCATAAAAACGGCACCATGAGCTCATTTTAATGGGTGTCAGCAAGATTGATTGGCCGAGGGCAGAGGTTATAACAGCAATTTGGGAGCCGGCCCGCTAATGCACTTGTAACTCCGTGGAACGCTTTAATGCAAGTTAAACAGAAAATGCCCTAGAAACCGCACGGAGTCCTTCTGTGCAGACGGTTTAAGAGACTTTCACTGCAGCGCGCGATTTAGGGAGCGAAGCAGCGCGGCGGAGCCGACGGCCTGGGCTCCGCCGAGGCCCCGGCGCCGCGCGGGGCGGCCGCCCGGCCGGGGCTCCCGCCTGCCCCTCCGCCAGGCCTCGGGGAAAATCGAAAAAAATCGGCGGCCGCGACGGGGCGCCGAGCCCGGGCGAAGCCCTGCCGCGGCCCCGCTGCCTGCCGAGCGGCTCAGGCTGTTTGATAAAACCCTCGTTCCGGGCTGCCGGCCGGGAGAGAGGTTAGATCCCTGATTAATAAGTAATTCCTAATGAAAAGTTGCAGGCGGGGAAGCAGGGGAACGGCCTTGCCGCAGTTACGAGCGTTTACGAGATCGGGTTTTTCGTAGTAAATTATTCCTAAGGCGTTTGGGCATCGGGCGAGCTGCAGCCCGCGGGGCGGCCGGCGGCGGTGAAGCGCGGGCCGCGCGCGGCGTCTCGCGCCGCTGGAGGTTTCCTGCGAGATGCTGCTGGTTTGGGTTAGTGTTTGGGGTATCTCTTTTTTTAAAAAAAAATTAATTTCCCTGCATCTGGGTCATTCCGCAGCCGTGATTCCCCCGCGCCGCCACCGCTGGCTCCTGATGGACGATTTATATTTATTTATCTATTTATTYATTTATTTATCTATTTATTCATTTATTTATTTATTTTTGCCACCGCGGCACCGGGCTTCGCTCCTCGAGTCCGGCCGCGAGGGCTGCGCGCGCCCGGCGCGAAGCGTTTCCTCCCCGGCCGCACGCGACGTTTGCGCCGTCGTCTCTCTTTTCGGACCCGCTCGGGCCCGTTCCCGCCCCGCGCCGCCCCAAAACCGGGGACTCGGCCGAGCAGTTCACTCGCCGGCCGCACGGCAGAGCCGTCGCCGCCGCCGGGGAGTTTTCTGGCGTCTCTCCCAGCTCGATGCAATTTGAGATGGGAGGTTGYGGGGAGCCCCGCTTTGGGGTTTTCTTCTTTTTTTTGGTTTTTGGAGATGGGGGCTTGTCTTCTTATTTGCTGAGAAAGAGAAAAAAGAAGAAAACAAACCCTCTTTTTGGAGCTGCCCCTCTGCAAAGATCTGACCTTGTTCTTCCGAGAGGGAGACGGCGGCGCGCTGCGGCCTCCGAGGCTGCGGCGCTCGTTGCCGTCGCCGGGGGAATTTCTTTTTTTTTTTTTTTT
>NW_028186305.1:801040-805395 GCF_003343005.1 Rhea americana
GCCGCCCCGGCTCCCCGCGTGCCCCCTCCGCGCGGACGGCTCGAGGACGGCGCGAAAGCGCAAGGGGTAAATGGGCCGCGCTGCTCCGAACCTGCGCCCTCGCGCCGGGCTGCGTTTTACTGCCCGCGTTTGTGCCCGGTTACGTTGCGCCCTGCAATTAAACGCGCTTTCTTGATCAGCCCGGGGGGCCGAGGCGCGTCGAGACCCCGGCGCGCGCCCGCTTCGAGCCCGGCTGCCTCTGCGGCGGGCAGGGGCTCGTACGGAGCGGGCAGCGGCGGAGGCGCCGGGCGAGCCCGACGGGGCCGGCGGCGCTCGCGGCAGTGAAACCGCCGAACGGCTGCGGGGAGCAAACCGGCTTGGGAAGCCCTGCAAGGGGCCCAAAGGAGCGGTCGTGCCGCAGAACCTGGGCGCTTCGACGGGAGTCGGGAGCACCGGGTGCAGGAGAAGCCGCTCCCAGCCCAGGATCCGGGGGGAAGGGGGGTGTTTGGCGGGGAAGGGGCAGCGGCGGTGCCCGGCGCGCCGGCCGGTGCCTGCTCGCAGCCGGGGCGGCCCCGGCGCTGCTTCCCGAGCGCTCGCTTTCTCCCGCGTCGCCTTCGGCTCCCTCGATCCGGCTGCTCCGCGGCAGGAGGCCGCTTCCCCGCGGGACGAGGGGCCGGCCGGAGCGCGCGGGGCCGGCCGGAGCGCGCGGGCGGCACGTGCCGCAGGGTTTCCCGCGCCGCGGCCCCGTCGGCCCCGCCGCCCCTTCGGGGACGGGAACTCCTCCGAGCGCCCTGTCCTCGAAATAAAAAATCCTGCCGTGCCTGGCGCGACCCCGCCGTACTTTTCGCGTCATCATGTGACTTTCGCTTCCCCTTTCAACCATCCAGACGTTTCCCCTTTTTCTTTCCTTTGGAATTTTTTTTATTTCTCGCCCTGGCGGGTTTTATGTTTTGAAGGGCTCGGCGGCCACCCGGCCCCCGGCTCGGCCGTCCGGGGTCCCCGCTCCGCTGGGACGCGGCACGGAGCGAGGGAGCCCGGCAGCCGCTGCCGCAAATCCCCYGCGCCTCCGGCTCCGCGGGAGGGCTGTCGGGGCGCGTGGCGATGCCCGGTGCCCCGCGAAACGCTCCGCAGGACCGCGAGGCCGCTCTGCCCGCCCGCCGCCCCGGGAGGCGCCCCGGAGAGCTCGGATGGCTCCGTGCAAGAGGGAAAGTCCTCTTTTCCTGCGGTTTTCCGCAGGATCTGGCGCAAGGCATTGCGCACCTCTGAAACCCTTCAAGAGGGAGAGAAACTCCCGTGAACTTTAACAGCTCAGGATAAAGCCTTATGTTTCCCGCCGTGTTATCCACCTTTGGGCGTTTTCGGAGGARACGGGGTGTCCTCAGGTGCTCCGTAACCCTTGCACGCGTAATCCCTTTCCTCCGCGTAAGGCCATTTTTAAAGGCGCGTTGGAGGTTCGCTCTTCCCTCGCGTCAATGCTCTCACGTCTCTGTTCACTTGTTTAAGTCGAGCATAAAGCTCAAACTGTTCTTTGAATATTCACGACTAGTTTTTATCTCATGCCATGCATACAAAACATATTTGATTTCTTTCCTAAAAGTTTTTTCAAGTGCAAAGTTTTAAAAACATGTGGCTTTTATTGCAGGCAGGAATGAATAACAGCATTCCACCAGTAACCACATTAAATGGAACAGTAATACTCATATGCGTAAGGGCAAAAGCTGCCTTGTTTCCTATTTGCAGTAGAACTCTGAAATTAATTAAGGACTAAAAGGATCTGACAGTCATTAGGATCCTTTAAAAAGGAGTGGAAGTGGCAGATGGGACCCACGCTCCAACAGCCTCGGCCGTGCTGTCGACAGCCGTCGAGGATCCCGTCCGAGCCGCGCGCCGCCCGCGCCCCCAGCTCCGCGCTGCACCCACGGCAGGCCCGCGTGGGCGCAGACCCGGCGCCCGGCGGCGGCAGGAGCGGGAGCAGGAGCGGGAGCAGGAGCGGGGCGTCCTCCCGGGGATGCCGATGCGAGGGAGGGAGTCGCGCTGAGCGACGGACGGGGCAGGGAAGCCCCTGAGCTGCAAGGAGAGCCGCTGCCTGCTCCACCGGCCGGACTCTTCCCAGTCCTCCAAGTGACRGGGAACAAAACCTGGCTCCGGGCAGCTGGGTGGAAATTTCATGTTGATTTTCCTGGGAGTCAGCATTTTGTGCCTAAACTCTGGCTCGAATCTTGAATCTTCCTCTTCCTCCTCCCCGGGGGGCCCAGGCAGTGCGAGGTGCCAGGGCTGCTGGTGCACAAGGCAAGGCCACCGCGGGCCGCCGCGGACCCCCGGGGTTGACGGATGTCCTGGCTCAGGCTGCAGGGGCCGAGAAGGTGTCTCATCTCCCCCGCCCCCGGGCGCGGCGGCCGCTCCGCTCGCGCCGTCCCAGCAGAGCCGGTCCTGGCGTCATGAGCAGAACACTTTCCAAGCCAGTCTCTCACCCGCTGATTTATGTTTGGGGCAGAAACTGCTTTTTTTCCCCCCTTCATTGCCCTGTGCTCTTGCCCTGAGCCCCACGGCTTCCTCCTCCTGGGAGCAGCCCCGCGAGAGCCCRTAACGACAGTGACACTCAGGGGTTAAAAACTGCCACCATCGCGCACCCGATCAGCCCCAGCATCTGCTGTGTGATTTATGAATGAATAGCACGCTCCCTCGCTGCGTGCTGCTCTTAGATCCCCATCCCCGAACTGCAAACCAGATCCAGACACCCGCACGGCCCCACCGAGCGCTCTGCTCCTGAGAGGTCGGAGCCCGAGCTTGCGATGAATTTTTAATAGAAAGCTTCCTATAAGGCTCTGCGTTTGCTTCCTTGACATGGAAGCGAGTGGCTCGGCTGCTAAATAGCAGCTCAGATGAATTAAAAACTATAGAGGAGACCGAAAGGAAAGTAATCCCAGCGAGTAATGATTTAAAGAGCCACTGACCTCCCTGAAATGTGAACAGTAGCTTTTAAGTATTTGAAAAGAGGCCCTTGCAAATCCTGGGTCTTACAGTCTATTAACCTCTCCTGGAGTGCGGGGAGGGCAGAGGAGAGATATTCCCCACGTGCCGACCTTTCCTGGGGTGCTCAGGGGAGAGCCGAGCAGCAAGGAAGGGGATTTGCTCCTCTCCTGCCGTTTCCAGCGCAGCTTGCAAGACAGTTTTCTCCTGACTTTGGCTGGAAGAAGCCTGGGCGGGAGAGCACTCGCTGCAGGGGTGACTCACGTCGGGTCTAGCTCGACGTCGGGTCTAGCTCGAACCCGCTGCCTCMGCCGGCGCCGGGGCTGCAGGGGAGCTGCTGGGGGAGAGGGCAGGAGCTTGTGCCCCGCATACCCAGCAGGACTGCACAGGTTGTGTTRCTAGGACTGAAGGTGTTTGGGGGAGCGTTTATGTGTCGCCCTGGGGATACTGAGACGATGCAGCCAGGTGCCCTTTCTAAAGTGCTGTTCCCAGCACAGGAAGGGATTAGGCAAATTCATGGCTTTGAGCAGGAGTGGAAAGGATGAGGCAGGCATGTGCCTGGCATCRCTCCTGGATGCTGGGGCATGGAGAGGAACTGACCACAACAAGCAGCCAAGTTTGCATCCTCTTTCTAGATCGCATCTTCCCCCACCACCCAGAGCCGCAGCAATGTGGGCTAGCCAACCCACATTTGCATTAAGCTTCACGAAAGATGAAGGCTTTCCAAGGAAACCTCTCAGGGGATCAGCCTCTACCCACGTAGGGGCTGTGCAAACCTAGGTAGGACGAGAGACAGCCCCAGCRTGGGGAGCTGTGGCCACCCAGCTGGGCCCCGCCGGCCCCAGCCCGCCTGCACAGCTGCTGGCGCGGGTGGGGGATGCTGGCTTCCCCAGCAGGCACCCAAAAACCAGCTGAGGGTTTTGACGTGAGCCGCGGCAGGTGCTGAGCTCAGCCCTCCCACCCCCCGCTGCCTGTAACTGGATCATCTTCTCACTTTGTGGCTTCTATAAACAGGAAGAGAGAAGTGGCCACCTCTGCCGTGTGTCACGGCAGCCGCCGGGGCCGGCGGGGAGGAAGAGGCTGAGGTGACACGGGTCGCTGGCTGGGCTCTGTGAGGATGGTGTGTTTTAGGAATAGCCACTTTAAAAGGCAGGTCCCTAGCAGGATTTTTGGTAATTAAAAAAAAARGGAATAAAAAAAGAGCAGGAAATTTAAAGCATGTAAATCTGGAAATGAGTGTGGTGAGTGTGGTGCTGGGGAGCAGAGAGACAGCTCTGCCTTGCTCAGGACCCTGCGACCTGTCCGGCCTGCGGTCCCCGGCGCTCCCGGTGTCGGAGAGGCTGCACGATTGGGGCTTTTGCAGCCAAACTCCCCYGGTGGTGGCTGCACCTCTGTCCCATCTCGCC
>NW_028186305.1:805902-807902 GCF_003343005.1 Rhea americana
GTGCCCGGAGAGGCGCCTTGCTCACACCCCCGCTGCTAAAAGGGGGGCAAAAATAAAAATAAATCACGCTGCTCCGGTGCCCAGCAAGCTTTCACCTAAAAAGGGAAGGATTTCGGCGCGCCTCGATTAAAATCGCAGCGGGGAGGCAGCCCGACGTGCGGGGCGCCGCCGTCGGCCCGCGCCGGCCCCGGCTCCGCGGCCGGCGGGGCTGGGGGAGCCTGAGCTGCCCGGTCGTTTACGGGRCACCGCAGCGAGGGAGCCCGCTGCTCCTCCTTCCCTTCTTCCTATTTTGTTTGTTTCTTGATTTATTTGTTTGCGGGGGGGAGACAAACGCGGTTCTTTTCGTTTCCTTCCCCCGGAGCGGCCGCTGCGGCCGGGGGGAGGGGGGTGCGGGAGCGCGGCCCGGGCTCGCCCCGGCCAAGCAATGCGGCTTGGGGAGGAAAATCTTTCATTAGTTTGCGGAGAGGTTTCGAGGGAAGGAGAGATTTTTTTTCGCCTTTTATTTTAAAGAAAGATTTGTTTTACGTAACCCAGCACACAACCCAACACGAAGCGGTARGGTTTTGGGGCCGGCGACCTCCCCTCCGCCTCCTGCTCTTATACAGGCAAAACGTGCCGTCCCCAGGAAGAAATTTGTACCAGTGCAGTGAAACTGTTAAGACCCGTCTAAACCGCTCAGTCCCCACCGCGGAGCAGGGGGAAAATCATCTCCGCGAAGTAAGTCGGCAGTTAGACTGCCCGCTGAGAACCAGCGCTTTCATTTCTGCTAGGTCGATAACATTTGGGCTGCAGCACGGGAAAATATATTYCATCGTAAGCAGACCCCGCTTTTCTCCCTGCTGCCCGCCCCGCCGCGCATTTCGTTGCAGGGTTTTTGYGTTTCGGCGGCGAGACGACGGCGCGGCGCGGCGGGCACCGCACGCAACCGCGCAGCGAAACTGCGGACCGGCAGCTTCGTTTGATTCCTGCAGACCCGGCCGCTTCCGCACGGATTTGCGCGCTAACAGCACMGGCCGGGGCTGCCGTCCCTGCCGGCGCCCGAGCCCGGCTCTCGCTGCCCGCTCCGGCTGCGGGGAAGCGCCGGGCCCGCTCGGTGTCCCGCTCCGCGCGGACACCGCGGCCGCTTTCGTTTTTTTGGGGGGGACGCAAAGCGGAGGAGCGGCTCTTTAGCACCATTCACCGAGTGAGCTCGCAGCCCCCGGCCGGGGACGCGGCTCCGCCGCCGACCCTCCCTCCCCGTCGCGATGCAAAGCCGGCTCCGGGGGACGGCGGGCACCGGCGGCGGCGGCGCGGGCACCGAGCTCTGCGGAGGGATGCGGCGGGGCGGCCACTGCTTTATTCCCCTGCTGCTTCGCGCTGCGGCAGCTCCAGTCCCAAAACGGCCCCATCGCGCCCCAAAACCYCCCGGCGACTGCGGCCCCGCGGCCGTAACAAGCCAGCGGGGCCCCGACGTGCGCCCGCCCCGCCGGTTCCAGCCCWGCGGGGGCGTGTCTGCAGACAGACCACGCCCCTTTCCGACATGGCCCCGCCCCTTTCCCACTGGGGCCCCGCCCCTTCTGTCGGCAGGAGCAGAGTCGTGGGCGGGGGCAGGGACCCACCCKGCCGCGCCATTGGCGCGGGGCCCCGTCATTCAGGGCTTTGCCCGCCCCCCCCGGGACCGGCAGTAAATACGGTACCGAGCGGCGCAGCTGACACTTGGGAGCTGGTTTCGGGGCCGCCCGGCGCAGGGGACCCGGCTGCAGCCGAGGGCACCGGCCGCGACGTGGCTCAGCCGGGGCTCGGCGCCGCCTTTCCCGGCGCTTGGCGGACGGGACAGCGGCGAGGCCGCCGGAGGGGGCCGCCGCCGCCCGCGGAGACGTCCCGAAGAGCCGGGCGAGAACCGGCCCCCCCGAGCCCGCCCGGCCGCTCTCTGCTCGCCGCCTCCCCGCGGCGCCGGCGGGGGACGGAAATCTGCCGGGACGGAGCGAGGCAGCGCGGGGCCCCGCTGCTGCTGCTGCCGC
>NW_028186305.1:810170-811565 GCF_003343005.1 Rhea americana
AGCGGGGGTCGCCGGGGGGCGGGGGGTGCAGAAAGGCCGGTGCGGGTCGGTGCCCGGGCGCAGCGCGTCCCGCTCTGGCAGCTGGGGCAGGAATTGCTCCTTCTGGCCCTGGCGTCCGACTCCGTCGTTTGGCCTTAGACCGATCGCGCCGCTGACTTCCCCAAACAACCGTCAATGAAATTAGGCTGTGCCATCTGAGAAGAATAAACCGATCGTACCGGAAAGGCAGCCCGCGCCGGGGGAAAGCGCTGCATTCCCTCCCCTCATACCTGACCCCTTGCAGCCGTATTTTACCTGAATTTCAATTTCTATTTATACAATTTCAGCATTTCATCACCAATGCACACTGCAGATCGAGGCACTTAATTATTCATTAAAAAAAGCAGGAATACTATATTTTAATGGTCATATGGCAGCATTTTTTCAAACTCTTCAAATGTGTATATATACAATGTCAGATATATTTTGACTTCTCTGCATTAATTAAAAGCAGCGATGTTACGAATTATTTGCATGTAATAACTGTTTACTTGTTCCTCTTTATGAAACTTGAATAGTTTACATTCTTTCATACATTTCCTTTTTCCTGTTGGCTCCTTCTCCAAGTTGCAGTTTCTTTAAAACTCTCCACTTAACTGGTTGCAGGTTGATGGATGGAAAATGTTTTTCCTTTTATGAATTAAGCTTTCATTTCTGTGATCAATTATTCTGTTAGGCTTTTTTTTTTTCTTTTTTTCTTCATTCTCCTTACACAAATCTCCAAACCGAATGCAACCCAATCTCAGCTTGACTCTTGAATTCATTATTAACGTTCCTCCTTCACGGCACCATGTTCGAGCTCCGAAATAACAGCAGTTTTCAGGCTCCCGAAAGCAGTTAGGTGGGTAGACTCCTTCCTACAGCAGAGCCCAGGGTAATGCTCGTTGCAGGGGCGGGAGCAGCTGCCCTGGCTCCGGGGGGCTCTGGGTCCTGCCCTTCRCCTCCTTGCGAGCACGCAGCCCCACGCAGCTCCACGCAGCCCCACGCAGCCCGGGGACCGTCCTTGCCCACCCGGCCGCTCGCGGGGACGTAGGGAAGGGGAAGCTCGCAGCGTTAGGGAAGCAGCCCCGCTATATTAACAGTATAACTAAAATGCAAATTTTCTTTTACGTGCTCTTGTGGATGGAGCTTTGAAGAGCAGGCACGAAAATAACTGACGCGCGGCTCCCTGGAGCTGATGTGAAGCCGCCGCCGCGTGTGCGGCTGACTCGCAGCCCGGCTGCGTAGCTGGACGCGTGGACGCGTGTGCTCCCCTCTCTGGGGACGGACGTGCTTTCCCGGGGAGGAGCTCGGAAGCACAATTTGGCCAAATATCCAAATATCTGCAGTGTGTTTAGTGCTTAAAAATCCTTTTTT
>NW_028186305.1:813521-814752 GCF_003343005.1 Rhea americana
GGGGGCGCCTGCGTCCACGCACGCTCGCTCGCGGGATCGGCTCACGTGAAAATCTTCTTTTCTCTCTCCCTTCCTCCCTCCCCCCCCCAAACCTCCCTTAGGAAAAAGCTTCACCCTGACGATCACGGTGTTCACGAACCCCACGCAAGTCGCTACCTACCACCGAGCCATTAAGGTCACCGTGGACGGACCCCGGGAGCCGCGCAGTAAGTGCCGTGCGGGGGGCTGAGCCGGACCGGGCCGTGCCCGTGCGAGAGCCCCGGGCAGCGGCGGYGGCTGGAAGCGGCTCCGCGGCGGCCGGGCTCCCGCGGCGCTGCCCGAGCTCCGACTAGAAAGCCCGGCTTGTTCCCGTCGCGTGTGAAGCCGCCGGGGCCCGCGCGGAAGGGAAACGGTTTGATCCTGCTAAATATGCTTCAGAAAACACTTTCTGTTGACGCTGCCGGTGGGCCGTCGGCGCCCCTTGATGTCGGGCCAGGCCGCGTGCGCCGGGCTGCAGAGGGCTCTCGGCGCGAGGGTTTTATTTGGGTTGGGTTTTGTCGGAATTTTAATTYTTTATTTTTTCCGCCCTCTCTGATTTTTATTTTGGGCTGGATCGCTTATTTGCAAAGCAGCCACCCAGGCCCGGCAATGGTGCTAGTTTATTTGATTTGATTTTTATTTTTTAAGCATGATACGGGAGCAGCGCTGGCGGCGTCCAGCACTGCCGGGCGGGAGGAGGGAGAGATCCGGCAGGATTTGGGGGTCAGGAATTTCGCAATGGCACAAGGTCAGGAATGGAAACCGGGTYTCCAGGCTCAGCCGCCTGTCTGCTGCGTCAGGTGGCCTTTCTGATAATAATAATAATAATCATCATCATCATCCTCGCCGGCGTGAGGATATGTAAATAATAATTCAGGCGAGACGTAGCGTTGGGTTTGCTCTGGCTTCGCCGACGTCTGGCGCGCGCCCAAACCCCGGCTGAATCAGACCCGCTCCTCCGGGGAATTGCGACAGGTCGCCGCGCCGCCGCCGCCGTCGCGCTTTAATTGAAGCGAGTTTAATTCCGCGACGGAGGCCAGCGGCGCCGGGGGCCGCTCCTGCGGGAGCCGCAGCTCCGCAGCCCCTGCCCAGGGTCTCCCCCCATGTCCGGTGTGGACCCCCGGGGCGGATCTCTTCCCGCTCCCTCCATCCCTGCATCCCGTGGGCCCGAACCACGGATGCAGGGAGATTAAACCCAAATTGTGCTTTTTTT
>NW_028186305.1:816437-835660 GCF_003343005.1 Rhea americana
GCGCGGTTAAGGCAGACGGCCCGCGACGGCGCTCGCTACGCCGCGGCGCCTCGGGAACCCGCGCCGCGCCGAGCGGGGATCGCCAGCAGCTTGGGGGAACTCAACAGGGAGCGAAAACGGGACGGGGACGACGACCGCGTCTCCCGCCGGCCTCCCGCGCCGCCCCGGCCGGTCGAGGGACCTTTCGCCAGGCTGCGTGCTGAAGCGCTCCCACGGGGCGATGCTTCGGGGTATTATTTGGATCTTGTTTTTTTTTTTTTTTTTCCCCTCCCTCTGCTTGTCCTAAGCTGGATATAAATAGGTAAACATTTCCCAGTTTGTCTGGGAATTAAAAAAGAAAAAAAAAGGGAGGGAAATGGCACCAAAAAAAAGGAAAGATAGATAAATAAATCCAACAAGATCGTTTAAATAAACGAAGGACCTCACCGCTTCCTGGACAGTTACTTGTAGGTGTAAAATTGCTGCAATTTGTTCTAATTTAAAATGGGGTACTTAAAAATACTCCGATTTCCCACTTCTCGAGACCCGTCGCCCTCCCTGGGGAGGAAGGGGAGGAAACGTCGAGTGGCAGATTTTCGCTTCCTTATGAGCCGCCCGCTCCGGGAGCGGGACGGACGCTCGGAGACGCTCGCGCTGCTTCTCCCTGCCGGCCCCGGTGGCGTGTCCTGCCTGGAYGGGGCGTATGGGCGCTTTTCGGGGCGCCCTGGAAGGAGGCGCGCGGGGCAGACGCCCGGGGCAGAGGCACCGCGGGAGCCCGCCCTGCGGATCCGGCTCGGAGCTGGCCGCGCGGGAGGGTTTCTCTGGTTTTATCGCCCTCGCCAGCGTGTTTCGATCCCAGCGGGGGAGTTTGAACCCGTCGGTACCTGGGGGGGACAGTGCAGCGCCGCGTTTGCTTGCGGAGGCAGCTCGGGCCGCCGTTGATACATGCATCTGCCGCAATTACGTTGAACTGCCTCCTCGTCTCATTTCTTATAGGCGCTGCTCTTCGTTTAACCCCTTCCGGGCCCGGTGCGGCGAGGGGGAGTTGGGGCTCGGCACCCGCGGGAGATCCCGCGCCCCRGTTTCTGCGGGCTGCGTGCATGGGCCGCGGCGCCAGCGCGGGCGCAAAGGTTGCTCGGCTGCGTGCAGCGCGCTGGGATGGCGTCGCGCCGTGCCTTATAGCTCGAGGCTCTAACCCTGGCCTTAAAAGATGTATTAACAGGCCAACCAAAATTATATGGGCTCCAAGAAATTCACCCCTCTAATTATTTTATTTGCTGCATATAGTAAATTCCACCTCTCCTTTTATAATCATCCAGTGTGTAATAACTTCAAAATAATTTCACTTAAAAATGACCAACATTTTCTAAGCAAAGCTGCACAGGGGAGTCAGAACAGGGAAATTATTTTTTGCTTGCATTGTACAAAGCAATCTTTGTTTAAATTGGTTGCAACACCTCCTGCTTCTGAAAGCTTTAGAAAACCCCAGGGCACGATTCTCAGCTGGGGTAAAATTGGCATAGTTGCTCTTGCTTTGGCTTTGGGGAAAAAAAAAATCACAATTGGAGAAGTAAGTGGGACGTGAGAAAGAGTGTATTTGCAAGGGACTGAACCAAAGAAAAAGGATGATGTAGTGGGTGGGGGCTGTCTGGAGAGCTAAGTTTCTCCTTGAAGGCTGCTTCCAGAAAGATGTCGGAGGCATTTCGGTGCTCTGGTTGGGCGCTACGAGCGGGTTGTGCCAGGTGCTGTACAAATAAATAACGGGTGAGGTTGCCCGGCTCGAGCCGCGTGGCGTGGCGGAGCCGTGCGGACGCGAGGAGCGGGCTGGTGYGGGGCAGAGGAGGCGACGGGATGCTCCAGAGGGGATCTCTGCAGGCACCGCGAGGATGCTCTCGAGCTTTGCTCCTTCTCGGAGGCGCCGGTTTGTGGGCCAGCAGCGAATTTGGCCCCCTCACCTCGCTTTACCTACTTGTACACTGGATGCRATGAGCTGGTGGGCAGAGGGCAAGCTGAGGGTGTAACACGTTCGCAGACGCTGTCGCTGGCGAGGATTCCCCCGGCACTGCGGAGACGGTATCTCCCAGGTTTATTCAGGCAATGTAACTTCACTTACGTCTGGCAAGATTTGAAAGCTCTAGAGCACAGCACACGGGGTTGTGTATTAAAAAAAAAAAAAAAAAAAAAAAAAGAAAGAAAGAAAGAAAGAAAAAAGAAAAAAGTCAATGCTAAAAGGAAAATTTCATTTCAGGGAAGACAACAGCTAAGGGACCAAAACTATCAAACAAAACCGCAAGATTGCATCAGATATCAGGACAGGACAAGTCTCGTTTCTCCCTCTCGAAAGGGCTTATCAGTGCGACCAATCACTTTAATGATGTGGCGGAGGGAGGAAGACGATTTGACTCAGAGTGAGATGAAATTTAGTTCCTAAGACCCTGCTCTTCCGCTGCCGGAGACCAGTCACCTGCTCAGAAATCAGCCAGAGATAAATCATATCCTGCAGCGGAAGGTGCTTAGACATGATTTTGCATTATTTTATCTTACTCTTTCCAGTGAATTTGTACATTGTAGTTAGAAAGAGGGAAGGAAAGACGGAGAAAGTGGCAAGCGGAGCCCAAGTGCCCGTCTTCAGCCCTGAATCATTGCGCCGAGGGCTCAGGCTCCGCCGAGCTTCCCCTCGCCTGGCTCTGCGGGTGCYGGCGCAGCCGAGCACGTTCCAAACCCGCGGGCTGGAGCGGGCGGCTCGGCAGCCCCGGGGCCAGGCTGTGCGGCCCCCGGGCCGTGCTTCGCAATCGTTACTACGTCCGCGCTGCTACCGAGAGGCCCTGCGGCCTCGAGTGCGTTAGCTGAAACGTGGCACGTTCCTCGCACGGGTCTGGACCCGGCTGACGGTCCTGCACGTCCTGGGTAGAGTCTCCTTAAGYAGTGTTACCCAAAGGAATTTGATGCGTTTGCCCTACTGGAACAGGTTCCTGTAGCTGGGAAAAACCAGCTGTACTGGTACCGCACGGGTCCCGTTTCAAGCTGTTAGATAGCAAGCATTAACTCACCGCCTGCTGCGAACTGGCACTCCTCCGCCGACGTACGTAGTGACAGCTAACGCGTGCATTTGGAAAGCTGATCTCAGGCCTGGCTGAGGCAACAGCAGCTGGATGGTCTCGAGGTCCGTCTCCTTCCTCCCGAGCACCCAGCTTTGAAATCTTTGACTCAGGGTTTTTATCTAATTCCATGAGAACTGGATCACAGCTCAAAATTGAATTTTACCTTCCTGGAAACAGGAGCAACCACRGAGAAGTCAGTGAGGCTAGTGATTTTTATGCTGGTTACCAAAGCTGCTGTATTTCCCACCAACGTACACTGATCTGCTAGTTTACGACACTCATTGGGTGAAACTTTCAAATCTTCAATCAAAATTTTTAAAAAAACTCCTAATTCATCCTGCAATCTCTGAGCCAGATTTTCAATGGTTTTTAAGCACTGAAAGGTGCAGGAAAGCACTTGTGGGGATTCTCAGCAGTGCCTCAGCAGGCTAAATGCTTAAACTCGGTGAAGTTTGCYCAGCCTGTTGCTGAGGATCCCACCAGGCATTTACCTGTGCTSCAAAGTGCTTAAATATCTTTGTGAATCGAGGAAGAGTCGGTTTCCCYGCTGAAACCCTGAGAATGAGGAGTCTGTGTCCTTCAGGGACCTGCGCCCAAGCTGCACCAAAAGATGAGTTTGGTGTTCCTCCTGATGCRAACGTGGGCCGTGGCTCTCGTATCCCAGGAGCTTTTGGAAGAGCAGCCCTCAATTTCTGTTTGAACATCTGCGTTAATGAAGGGCTTTGATTTCCTTCCAGAGGGATAAAGCTGTTGGGGCTGCTGGTGTGATAAAAGGCCACAAGTGCAGTCGGGTCCATCAGAAAGTGCCACATTTGCAACCCTCTGGTCGCAGGATGAATAGGCAGAGAGGCAGAGGCAAAACCAAGTGACTAACCCACAAGTGAGAGGAGATAAGGGGCTCGCAAGCCCAGCTAATCGATACCAGGCTGCCTATAACGAACATCTCTCCCACTGCTGGAGCTTCAGACAGTAAAAACCTACTGTAAATGCAACATATCTCCACGCTTCCTGCCAGCTGGCAGCAAGCCAGCGTATTTCCTTCAAAAAGAGGGATATTTATTTTCATCCTTTTAGAGGCAGCCAATTCATCTCAGACCACCACCAGCTAAAAAAGCTTTATAAATTAGCAACCTCTCTTTTAATTCACTCCCCCTCCCCCGTCAAATATTATTTTCCTTTCGTTGTTCGAGTTGGTGTAAATCCTGTGCCAGAACATGCGAGCCGAGGCGCATTGCGACACACTCCCCTTTCTCTCAAAGCTGGAGAAAGACAGTAGCGGTAGTGTCTCACGAAAACCAGAGGAAACCAAAGCAAAGACTCGCCGTGACTGATTCTCTTTCCAAATGGCGTAAGCAGGCCAACTTCAAACATGTGAATAATGAGTTATCTGTGCTTGACTTTGTTCGGCAGCAGAAGGGACGGTTCCCGCGAACGTTTTCCTCCTTTCCTTTTGCTCCCTCCTGTGAACTTCTGGGCTTGACTTTTAGAAGTTGGATGAAGTAGCACTGGCACTTGCTGGTCGCTGTTGCTCTCTGGAGGAGCTCGGTGGAGATCTCCATCTTCCTCTGCGGAGATGTCCGGTTTGAGTCGCTTCCAGCCACTGACGCTGCGGGCAGCCCAGTTCCCGTTCCTGCGCCATCCTTCCCTCCCCTCTTTTGGTGGTCGTGGGGCTCTCCACCAAATTCCTGTTGGCTGGATTTTTTCCCGTGCTGAGTCTTGAGCCAGAGATGGGTTTCCAGGGGAAATTTGAGGGATGTTCAGCCATGTTTTGCGTTATAGGTGTGCCTAAGATAAAAAATGCCCAAGCATCTGTTCGAAGTGACAGGCCTGATGTTCCCATAACACGAGCACTTCACATGTGGCTTCATTCTGGAGCGCATGCTGGGACTTGATAGTCTAGCCGAGGCTCAGACTGGGAACAAATTCAACCCTCTGTAGAGGACTGGTATGTCTCTCTGAAGTATGTATTTTGAGAGCTACATGAATGATTTGAAAGGTTTGTTTTGTGTGTTGAGCTGAAGTTTTGTTCACTGCTGATTGCTTTCTTGTGGTCCGTTCTCATGGACGTGTATAGGCGAAGCCGTTCGGTTGTGTGCAGCATGGACGCACAGATTGCTCCTGGTTAGCTACTTCCTCTGCTAARCTGTGCAGGGGTTTGCTATTAATATTTGAGCAGTGCCTTGGGGGAGGGATGGGAGGAGCTCGCCTCCGTTGCTGGAGCCACACTTTAAAGGTGGATGCATGGGGTGCTGTGCAGCAGCTGGTGGCTTGGCTCAAGCTGCTGCTGCAGCACGTTAAAGCAGAGGCGCTTTCCCCAGACTGTGCTACCGTCTCCTCCTCAGCGGAGCGAAGGAAATGATCTGCAAATGTGTGTGTTAATGAACATCCCCCCAGAGCTGAACTGCTCTGAGTTTCCTTCGCTCCAGCTTGCTGCCAGGATTTCGCAGCAAGACGCCTAGGGAGGGCCAAGCCACTTCCCACCATCTGCTCTCCTTTCCTTTGGTAGCACGGGGCTGCGAGAAGGGGATTGGGGCGAACGTGATGCTCAGATCTGAACTTGCAGAGGGAGGAGGACACTGTGTGCAACTCCAACAGTAACTCCATCTGCAGTTAACCGTAGCTAAACCTGGGGACCAGGACCCCAAGCATCCCTGATGGTGGCAGGGTCTTGCAGATGGCCCCGGTCTCTGTACTGGGCTGAATGAAATCCGACAGTTCTATGCTTCTGGTATCATTCAAGCCATGAAGTTCCTAGAGCTCCTTTTCTGATCATACTTGCATTCTGCATCTTGATAATTTAGGGAAATAGGCAGCTCTTGCTGAATGCTGTGAACACCCCCACATTGCCTGGAAACCCCTTCCAGGTTCCCATTTYGGAGGCTATGTCAGGTTGTGCAGTGCTATCAGGAAGAGCAGGGTCTATTTGGTCTTTGAAAAGTTTGTCTTTAAATCGGGGCTTTGAGGGCCTGAGTTTCCTTGCTGCATACACTGTTTCGCTGTCTGCCTTCCAAGGAAACACCCAAAACTTCCAGTATGCTTCTTATTACTGGCCTAAAGTGTCAAATTCACATCACTTCTTCCAGCTGGGAAATGTTCAATGGGCTCGTTTGTTTGATATGCTGATACAGATCTTGTTGCTACGTCAGGATCTAAGGTGATCTGTCAATGTTTACATCATGTCATATTGAATATCAGTTAGCTGATTCGGAAACCTGATCTGTCTTTAAAACCCCTGTCTGTTGACAAGAACTGCCCAGGGTCAGTAGCTGCCGTCATTTTATAGTAGTAAAGACTGTCGTTTGCATAAATATTGAGCTGCAAGCGAATGCCAGCACAGTTGAAAATACAGCTGTGCTGACGAGGAGGGAAGAGGGCTGGGCGCAGAGCGAAACGCGGGAGGAAACCCAGCAGAAAGTCTCCAACGCAGTTGCAGGTTACACACACAAAGGTCACCCCCCAGAGTGATGAAGACTTCTCCGACTGATTTCTTGGGATGAGATCTTGAGCTGCTTGAAGTCAATTGAAAATCTGCCCACTGACTTTGGTAGGCTTTGAGTCAGTCCTTGGTTTGAGTTAGAAATCACCTTTCTTCTCTCTGCTGCTGTTCATCTGACAGCATTGGTTTCCTCTGCGTGACAGCTGTGGGTAGATGGGGAAAGGCCTGTAATGAAGTGAGCCGCTGTAGAAGTTCAAAAGCTCAGGTTGTTCTGATGAAAGAAACCCATTAATAGTGATTCTCTCTTGCGTGACAGTTTGACGTCCTTGGCCGTAAGTGACAGCCGGCAGGAAGTCCTGGTGAGACAGTGTGTACCCAACAGGCTTGGTAGTCCTTGGAGGTGGTGGGTTTTAACTCCTTCGCCTCCTTACTGGTGTGGCTTAGCGCTGTTTGGTGCCGCCTGAGCGGATGAAGTTACGGCACTGCCTGATTCAATCGGACAGGGAGAGCCGGGAAAGGTCCTCATTGCTCTGCTCTGAGCTTTCCCTCCTGGGTGAGCCCCTGTGTTTGCCTTGACTTATATTTGTGTCTATTCTTCTACTTTCTTTTTATCAGGATAGTTTTAGCTTCTGGAGGGGTTGGCTAGTAGTTGCTGAGATTCCCCACAAACCAGCCCCTTTTAGGGGGTATAAGCGCAGGACTAGTGTTTACCTGAGACTCAAACCCCCCGGGGCCGTGCCCACGCTCAGAGAGCGCGGTGACCCAGCAGCCCCGGGACAGCCCGATGGAGCCACATGCAGCCCTCCATGGAGTTGCACAGTTGAATAATCTTTGAAAATATTATCAGCACAGAGATCACTTGATTTATTTTTCAGGATTTTCTCAGTCACATGCCAGCTCCTGCTGCAGGATGGGGTTTCAGCTGAGCTAAGGGAAGATAAATTAATTTATATTAAATTTCTGCAGGACTCRGTCTTTGAAGTCCTTTTGGCTTCTCCGCTAACCCCTGCCTGAGAAACTGGTTAAAGGAGTTAACCTATTTTTCACCTTGTGTGYTAAAATGTGTATTAAAATAATAAAATGTGGGCCAAAACAAGACACCTCACTGCACAYACTTCGCCCTTTGGGGAAAGAGCAAGTATCGTGTAACAGACTTTGCTCACCTCTCTGAAGGCCCTCAGATAACGCAAAGATGCCCGAGGTCTAGGGACATGCAGAGATTAGAAGAAGTCTTTTATGGCGTTGATTTGAGGTTTCCTCAGTTTACTTCACGCAGGASGGAAAATGCTTTTTTAGAATATCGCTGAGTCTTGCTTTCTGCTGAGAATCCTTTCTTACTGAGTTTTGCTCTCTGGCATCTGCCCGTTTTAGCTCTGTTGGGGGTTTTACCTAGGCAGGTCCTATCTGGAGGAGATGGTGCAGCTCACCTGGATGTGGAGCTCAGCGGGAAGCGCCAACGGCCCTCCAAGCCTGCGGCTGGGCTCGCTTTGCCACCGAGACCCGTGCAGAGCCACACGTCGGCAGGGAGCTCGGCCGGGCGTGCTAGAGCCTCCAGAGAGCAAATGCTCCCCCTTCCCGTCTGAGCTGCCGCCGTCTATATGGACAGCAACTGTGAGATTGCAAGACAGCAGGCACCAGATTTAAGGAGGGGGAAGTTGGGGGACTTTCTGTGCTTTTGCTATAAATTGACACCAAGCTCAAGCGAGCGGCACGGCTTGGGGGGCGGGAAGGAGGATGTGCAGAAGAGGCAGCTCCGCTCTGCACCCRTCAGGTTTTCACGGCATCCTTTTTTGAAAGCCACTGAGAGTCGAATTTGGGGCTGTACGGTAGGATCTGACATCAGCTGCAGGAGGGCTGCTGGCCAGCTCCTCTGCCGCCTCCGTGCCGTGCCCGCACACCACCAACGCGTTGGCCGCTTCGCGAAGGTCTGGCGGTGGCGTGTGGCGGGCTGGCGCGGCAGGTGAAGAGCGAGGGGGATCCAAGGGCTGAGTTCGGCCCCGGTGTCAAGCCGAAGCAGCCCCGGCTTCCCTGGAGGCCCTCCAGCTTTGTGCGGGTGTAACTGAGACTGGAAGTCGGCCCAGAGAGAGTGAAGCCGTTCAGCGATGATTAATATAGTACAATGCGAAAGTTATGCATCGAGCGTATTTCATGTGCCTCTCGCCCCAGGCCAATTAGCATGAATTTAATAATTATTGCCCTCATCCAGCAGCTGCTACCCAAGGAGCTGGGAGCGCTCGATGAACGCTCGTTAGCTGCGGCCCTGCCTCGGGGAGGAGGTGAGCAGTCTGCCCGTTTTACAGCAAAAGAGGAACAGAAAGAAGCAAAGCGGCACAGCGGAGGCGCGCTCCCGGCGGCCGGGGCAGCCTGCTCCCGTCGCTCCTTGTCTGCCTTTCTGTGGCTCCCCAGGGCTCCAGCCCCATTGCGGGGGTCGCAAAGTGGGATAGCGGCCCGAGGGAGCAACAATTTTGTCTTCCATGTGCTTTGCCAAAAGAATAGAAAAGATTTTAAACTCAACATTTCTTTGCTCGTTCCCCAGTCACTGAATCGCTGTACAGGACGACGGGGTTTTTCCCAGCTTGCCTGTGTTTTCCCTTCTCGTTTGGGGTGAATGCGGGGCGGTGTGAGCTGCTGGCCTGGGCAAGGCGGATGCAATCCCTGATGCCAGCGCTTGGATCCTGCTGCTTGATCTGCTGTTCGCGGGATGATCTCGGGCCTCCGACGTGGGTCAGGCTAGCTGATTAGATATCAGACTTTCTTATCATGTTCCAGGGCACAGACAGAAGCTAGAAGACCAAACCAAGCCCTTCGCCGACCGCTATGGGGAGCTGGAACGCCTGCGGCAGTCCATGAGGGTCACCCCAACGACACCCAACCCTCGTGGGTCCCTCAGCACCCCCAGCCACTTCAGCTCTCAGGCACAAACTCCAATACAAGGTAACTGGGTGCTCCAGCCTGGCAACGTCCTCCCAAACCATGTATGGCCAGCTTGGCGGAGGTGAAGAGCCTCAAGGATGGGCCGGGAGGATTTTGGTTGGGTTTCATGTCCCTGGAAGCCTTTTGGCTCCCATTGAACAAGCAGATCCCAGAACCTGGCGGCTGAATCATAAACGCGAGCGATTTTGCTCCGTGCAGCATCTGATGTGGAGTCTCAGGAAAAACCGAGCAGCCGTTTCTGTAGGAATGCAAGGGAGATCTAAGCAAGGGAGATCTAAGCAAGGTATTTTAAATCCAGTAGCTTCTTTGACATGAACATACCCATGTAGATGGCATCAACCAGAAAGGGTGTGTTGCACTTTACATGCTAATCTGGAGGGTTTCTTATCTTGTTGCATTGTGTTTATGCCAAGTCGGGTGATCCATCACCTYACTCCAGCCTAGCAATTCCCCAAGCGTCTGCACACCTGCATGGGCGCACACGTGCGTGCTCACACACACACATGCAGGCTTTGCTATTCCCATATTTGTGATCAGCATAGCTGAGCCCTCAGGCGTTCCCCATGAAGCTGCATCATAGCTTGTTGCCRGGAAAGATAAACGAATTGCCGCTAGTCCTTGAGGTATTTACTTGAGAGAGACCCGTCTGCTCAGCCCTGTGCATCTGAATTTCATCCCCAAACTGGGCACTGCATTGGAAAATATCCAGGCACTTTGCAATCCTGGTTTCCTGGACTTCCCAGCTCTCCAAACACCACTCCGATGCGTTAAGAAAGCATTTCCTCCTGTCTATATGTCCACATGCTCCTTTCCTTTGCAATTTTAACCTTGTTGTTTGCCTTTGAAAATCAGAAGAGATGCTAACAGGACCGTAAGGGATGTAAATTAAGCTGACTGCACTTTGGGTTTTGGTGAAAAGATGGCCCTATCAGAAGGTTTGGGGCCTAAAATTTTCAAAAGCCCTTTTGTTGCATTTTCAAAAGTGATGCAGATGTTTGAAAACCTCGATGTCATTGGCAAAGAGGGTGTCTCAGGCACAAAAACATGTTTGAAAACGTTACCTGAACTGCAGAAGCTGCCCTGCTCCTCCCAACTCAAAATTACAGTGAAAGTTTAATTTATTTCTCATTGAAATGCAAATGTTTGTACTTTGAATTTTCATTTATATTAGTGCAGTTTATGAAAAGAACCCAAGCAGCTTGTGCAGGATTATTGTTTGATTTTCACTGAGAGAGAAAGAGTTTCATAGGCTCATCTAATTGGCTCTATATAAAAAAAAAAAAAACTTGGGGGGGGGGAGATGTATATTTTAAATTAGCATAGTCCCCTGTTGTGCCAGAAACTTGAACAGTGCCATTTGGAGCAAGTGCAAAGAATCAGGTGATGACACAGATTCAAAAAGAAAAATGAAACTGGCCCCACTTACCCTCCGTGCCAAATTCCAAAATGTCAAGTGACAGCAGGAAAGGAGACACACAGAACTAGCTGTTTGAAATATTGTTCCTGCGGAGTGGGTCCAAAGTATGGGGAGCATTGCAAAACATAATGGACCCTCTGCTCATGGCTACGTTGTTTTCAAGTTGGAGGAACTGCCTTAAAATTAGAGTTACCGTGGATTCATATTGGCCTAACTGGGAACAAAATGGGTTTAGTAATTTTAATCTCAGCTGTGTCCTTTTGACAAAACACTAACTATAACCAGTAATAATAATAAAAAAACACCCTTCTCGCGCGCACACACACAGCTTATTCACAAAGATCGTAATTTTTACCCGAGCAAGTGGAGCCTGGCCCATGCCAAGAATAACACAGGAGTTAACAGGCCTGTAATTCTCACGACTTGGCACATTCTTAGGTAACGCACATGAGAAGCCGATTAGCAAAAGCATAACGAGATATAGTTAGGAGGGAAAAATGGGGCAGGCTGGACTTCCTCCAGCCCCAGCTACCATTTACTTGAGTACTGCCCAAACCTGAGCCGTATTTAGCTTTCTCTAGGCACGGAGAGGCAGCCGGYGAGCAGGGCACCTCACGGCGAGCCCCTGTGGCCACGCAGTCGCGTGCCGGAGGTTGGTTGGTGGCCTCTGTTTGCATGAGCCCTTCCTACTCGCTCTTCTGGCAAACCCCACCAGTGGGCTCAGCAATAGCCTCAGCCCACTGGGGTGGGGTTCGGGCACCCCAAATCCTTCAGCAAGGCATGTGGAGTTTGTTCTTGGAAGCAGATAGGTGCACAGAAAGTAGAATTTATATTTGGGGGGGGGAAATACAGCATCAGTGTTGTTCGGAGATGTGTTTGCTCTGGCCCGGTCCTGTGGGATCCAGAGCAGCCGGAGGCTGAGCTCCTGCCTGGACACTCAGGACTCCAGCGCAGAGCTGAGCCTGTTCCTCTCCTTGCTTGYCAGCAGCAGACCATGTTACAGCCCCATGAAATGACGCCCTGCCCGAGCCGTGATCCTCCCGCCACGGGCGTCCAGCTTTGCCTCCCCTGGAAGGAAGGCCACGTGGCTGCAGTGGAGATCGCGGCAAGGACACGGGTGTATATGGGAGAAGGAGCTAGCCCTCAGCCATTTCCAGAAGACTTTCAGTAAAGCAGCCCCTGGAGGTTATAAATAGCTCCTGCGTAAAATGATCATCCTGAGGTTAAATGGTCTAAAACCAAAAACCTCCTGGTAAGAGAAAACCAATCGTTTCTGAAGGGCATGCCAGGAAACATGGGAGGAGAGTGTGCCCAGCACTGTGGCCACACGGATCAGATCCTGCTCTCACACTGGTTTCATGCTGCTGATTGTCAGTTTATTTTGGTGGCTTTGCTTTTACTTTACACCTTGGCAGATAAGAGAATCAATCCTTTCCCATCCCTTATGTAAATTAACTTAATCATCTAACTAGTCCTCTATAGAGTGGATTTCATTCTCATTTCCACTGCTTTTCAGGGAGAAAAAAGAGTCACTCTGTGATCACAGAGTGTAGCTATGATGAGAATCTGGCCTGGACAGGTAGCAGAGACGTGACCCTCGCATAGTGTAAGCCCATGCTGCTCCCTGGCTTCAGCAGAGCAGAGCTATTTGCCTCCATTGAGGATTTGGCTCAATACTTCTGCAGTGAGGTCTGGAAAATCTGAGGTTTTGAAATCCCAGCTCTTCCGTCTCTGCAGTGAGACACCAAGCTGTCATTAGGATGGCTTGAAATGGTTCCTTATTATGGGGCACATGAAGCCAGAGCCTTGCGTGCTTGCTTCATTTCAAGTTTTGCCTTTTAACTTAAAAAAAAAAAATCAAGGAGCTCTCAAAAGTGAAGCAAGATGTTAAAGGAACTTGCTCCTGCCTGCATTCAGCTGCTTGTTGGGGCCCCACTGCTGTGGGGAAGCGGGATGGTGACAAACATGTCCTCCCGCAGAGACCTGAGATTCTCCTGGCAGCCCCCTCCTTTACACATGACATTTTGCCTTGGCCCCTGCTTTTAGTCGTGGTTCACGCTGAACCATTTTATTCACATTGCAACAGAGTAGGACCGCCCACACAGCCGGCTCCTGTGTTCTAGCTTTGCGGTGGAAACATCTTCARCCACTCAAAAGCAATTGTGTGCATTGTCCAGCAACGTGCAGGGGCTTTGTGTACATGAGGACAATTGCAAAGTGATTTTAAATTTGATCTACTTAGTAGCAGAGCGAGTTGGTTTGATTAATGCACTTAACATCTCTTTATGCGCCTCTTTATAATGCTCTGGAGAAAGCAAATTCCCTTGACTTCACAGGGAGAACAGTAAAAGCTGGATCCTTTTGCAAACTCCGTCCTGCCTCTCCTAGCCTTAGTGTCTGCTAAACGGCTTTGAAAATGTTGTCCTTGCTGGTGAAGAGCTTTCAGATTGCCTGATCTGGAAACTACACAATTTTAACCAGCTTGATTTCCAATCCATTACTTAAAGACAGTGCAACATTTTTAATGTAGGCCAGGCATCAGCAGAATGCTTCACCATATGCATTTAAAGTAAAATCTCTTTCTCTTTTTCTTTTTAAATATACATTTTTAAAGTATTATGTTACTTTTAAGAAGCCTCTTGGCATAGGCAGCAAGTGCCCTATTGTTTCCGAAATGCAACGTGGCTGCTCTGAGGTTAAAATCTGAATTATGGGCCCAGCAAATACACTGAATTGCTGCTTCCTAATCCCTGTCCAGATCGACTTATGGTTTCTTTAAAATATCCGTTTCTTAATGGATAAAAACATTCTACCATGGGCAGAGACTAAATTGTTTCCAAAGGAAGCTAGGCCAGCATTAGTGGGAAGAAAACATATTGTGGGATTCAACTTCAGCCTCAAAGGAAGGAACACGCTTAAGATGGGTTTCCTGCCTCCTTTCAGGCTCTGAATGCTTCTGTGCCTATCTTTAAACTAGTCTTCTGCTCCTCTCAATTACATTTGCCCGCTGGACGATGGATGTCCCTTAAATTAATTTGCCATGTAATGGTCAAAGATGAAACATGAGCCAGTGCCGCACTGGAGCATCCCTGGGGAGCAAGTCCATGCACCAGGGACTGCTGCATTTGCCACTGATGTGCCACCTCCGTTTCCAGCCACAGTGCAGRGTGCTGCTGTCATACAAAACAGCAGGCAACAGCATGCAACAAGCCTGGCTCAATTTCTTTAATATGCCGTGGGATCGTTGCTGTACGAGCATCACGACTGCTGTGCAGGGCCCCTTTGCAGGAGGGCGCTGCTGCGAGCTGCAGCGCGAGGCCAGGCTGCTGGACTGTGCTGCAGATAAGGAGCTGCAGAGCAGGGCAGGAGCCGTATCTTGTATCGTCACCTCCCCCAGCAGCGCGGCCTGCTGCAGTGGGTTTCCCACGGCAGACTTGGCTTGGTCCAAACCTGCTCGGCAGGCAAGGTGGTCTAGCTGCAGGCTGGGTTGTAAATTCAGCTACTTCCTTTTATGTAGTCAGAGCTTGTTATTTTTTTTTTAACACCCTTTGAATACAGGTAAAGAGCAAAGCACAGGCAGGCCAGAGGGAGTGCCTGCAATCAAAGTACTGCTGCAGCTCCTCTTCCCGTTCAGCCCACCCACCCGCTCCAGTTAGCACCGTTAGTTTATTCATTAGCTTTGCAGGACAGGCGTTGGGGGGAGACAGATTGAGCCTGATGCACTGCGTGGCAGGCCAGTCCAGGGGGATGTGGGGTGAGAAAGGGCTCTGGGGATGGCAAGGGAAAGAGGGAGTCTGTCGCAGCAGAGGAAGCTGGAAGAAATGTGGCTTGTTTAGTCTAGCAAAAGGCAGGCTGGGGAGCGAAGCTGATTGCTCTGTATAAATACATCCAGGGGGTAAACATCAGGGAGGGAGAAGAGCTAATGTAAGCTTTGAGGGACAGCGTTGGCACAAGCGATGGGTCTGAACTGGTCCTGAATAAATGTGGACTGGCTGTTAGAAGTGGGGTCCTCCCCAGAAGGTTGAGACAGAGGGAAAAGCCTCCAAATGGCCCTTGAGGCGTTTGAAGAGGAGGTTATGATGTGGTGCATGATTTGCCAAGCCAGGAATAGCTGGGAATGTCCCTGGTTCGCTCTCTTACCTTCTGTAGTGTGGGGTCTGTTGCCCAGAGTATTTGGGATCTGATTGAAAGTGCTGGGAAGGGACCCGAGAGGGCAATGTTAAGTTTGTGGTGCTCATCTGAGAGTAGGTTTGGTGGCTGAGAGTATCTGCACAGAAGCATACATTATTTCAAGAGATTTAGAAAACCGAATAGCAAACATGCTCGGCAGTCTCGAGGTGGTRCCTTGCAGTCCTGTGAAAAGCTACATATGTGGTGGTGTGTTTTGGTTTGGGCTTTTTTTTTTTTTTTCAGACTCTGCAGAGGAAGTATTCGCACCCGGTTCGTGAGCTACTTATATCAGATATAGAACAATTGCTCCATGGGCGTGTAACAACGGATGCTGTTCACACCCTCATTTTTTTCAATCCCCCCCACCACCACCAAAAAATTTTTGCTCTATTTTTCACAGGGTGGGAGGAAGGGGACATTTTCTTTTTTAGTTGTCTCTGACTTGGAAACGAATGAACTTGTTCACATATGTGACAGAGCGTGAGAGCGTGCCTGCATGTGTGGGCGGGGAGGAGAGCAGCACCTTCTCCAGAGATGAGCTGTGTCTTTGGAGACTGAATGCATCTCCCGCACCTTCCCTTACTGAGCAAATTTGCTACATCTTTGGCCACCTGCCTCTTCTTGCTCCCCAGTGGAGTCATTATAATAATGGGAAGGAAGCAGAGAGGAAGAGAGGTCAGAAAAATGTTGAAAGACAACTTAGAGGTCCAAGCATCACAGAAACTAGAAGAGAAAAATGGCTGGAGGTATATATAAGGAGAGAATTTCTGTCCTTTGCTTCGTCTTGCACATGCATGAGTATTTTATACATAAGCGTAAAGTATCATTAGCGTTTACATTGCTGTCAATCATCATAGCATAGGACAGGAAGGGAGATTTCCCCCTGCCCCAGGCAAGACTTTGCATGACAATTTTGCAAGGCATGTATATGCATATAAATAAAACAGTGATATATGCTGAAGGTATTTATATGTTAGATATACTTGGAAAGGTCCACATTATCAAGTTCCCCTTAAATTTCCTTTATGCTTTCTATGTATCACTCACTGCGTACGTTTTTTTTTGTTGTGTAATACACATGCAGGCTCAGGTTTATTGCTGTTGACCTGAAGACACCCCTGCATGTTCCCCACATCGCCATCTCTGAATGGGGGATCACAGAGTAATATTAAGGGTGACATGGAATTGCTCAGATTCTGGGGACTGCATGTCCCCAGATAATCCTCTCCTCCTGCTGCACCCAGGCAGATCCTTAGTGCTGTGCTCTGAGCACGTGCCCTGAGTTAGTTKGTTGTTTAGCTGTCTCTCAGCCTTCTTCAAAAGCTGCAGCACTGATGAGGGGCTGACCTAGTTTTTGCTCTCTTCCACTATCCAGACAGAACAGACTTTTTTCCTGGGTTTGGAGACATGGCWAGCCCCAACTGCTTTGCTGGGCTGGACACTGAAGTGCTGTTCATCTTTAAAACCTTTCACAGGGCTATTTGAAGGGCAGATAAGTTCTTGGACAGGTAGCCAAAGTGACCACAGCATCCCAGCACAAGGACTCCTGGGATAGGCCCTCCAGCAGAAATGGGCAAGTGGGGAAGAAGCAGGGCTAGCTAATTTGGCAGATACTTTGCCCCAGGCACCCTCATGGGGTGCTCACCTTAAGTAAGGGTACAGATGTACCCAGCACGTGGAGCACTGTGGGACAAGCCCCAACTGCAACCAGAGGTGGCTCTGGCCTTGCTCCAGGAGGGCTTCCAGGGAACGCTGAGCAGAGCCACCAGCGCTGATGCTGGGAAGGCTCTGGRGACCTGTTCAGGCTGCACCAGGGAGCTCCTAGACCAGGCATGGTCTTAAGAGAGGATGCGGATCACACTCAGACAATCCTCCGCAGTTCGCTGGCCACGAACCAGTCTCCCCACCTTGGTGCTTGCGACCGACCCCCTCCTTCCCTGCCTGGCTCTCACCACAGACCTGCTACAGTCTTGCTGCTATCGCTACGCAGGCATTCAAATACAGCCCTTTTCATAGAATCACAGAATCAGTAAGGCTGGCAGGGACCTCTGAAGATCATCTAGTCCAACCTCCCCGCTCAGCAGGGTCACCTAGAGCATGTTAGACAGGGTTGCATCCAGGCAGGCCTTGAATATCTCCAGAGAAGGAGACTCCACAGCCTCTCTGGGCAACCTGTGCCAGTGCTCCGTCACTCTCACAGGGAAGAAATTCCCCCTCATGTTCGGGCGGAACTTCCTGTGCTTCAATTTCTGCCCATTGCCTCTTGTCCTGTCATGTGGGACAACTGAAAAGAGTTTGTCCCTGTCCCCTTGACACCCTTCCTTCAGGTACTTGAACACATTGATCAGGTCCCCCCTCAGCCTTCTCTTCCCCAGGCTAAAAAGCCTCTCGCAGYCGTTCCTCATAGGGAAGATGCTCCAGCCCTCTGATCATCTTTGTAGCCCTATGCTGGACTCTCTCCAGTAGCTCTGTATCTCTCTTGTCCTGGGGAGCGCAGAACTGGACACAGTACTCGAGATGAGGCCTCACCAGGGCTGAGTAGAGGGGCAGGATCACCTCCCTCGACCTGCTGGCAACAGTCTTCCTAATGCACCCCAGGATACCATTGGCTTTCTTGGCCACAAGGGCACATTGCTGGCTCAATTCATTTCATTTATCTCCCTGCCATCAAGTCGAGAAAAGGCCTATATTGTCTCTGAGGCTGGTGCAAAAATAAAGCTGCTGTCACTTGAGCCCAGTTGTTTTATCTGGAAGAGGGCTACAGGGCTTTGAAAGCCCGTTTCTCGGAGGCTCGGCAAGCGGGTGTGCAGGGGGACTCGAGGGTCCTCGAGAAGTGCAAATTGCAGCTGCACAATTAAATAATTGGGTGTGTCCTGGCCTACATGGTCCCCTGGGCAGCCCAGTCCAAACGAGGAGACAGTGGCATTACTAATCAGGGCTTTGACCTTTACATGGCTTTTATTTAATACACATTCCACACTTCCCCAAACTCCCATCCAAAACATTGACATTTCCGCTGATAGATTGGGTCAGATTTTGGAGTGGTTGGGGGACTCAATTCACTCTTACAATGGTTAAATTCTTACAGCTAAATGGGCTTATTCAGTTAGTGCAGCAGCTGGTGTGATTTCGAGAAGAAAATAAACATTTCCTTCAAATATTTTGATTGGCAACTGGACAACTGAAATACTCAAGCTCAGATTGCCAGGGTCCAAAAAAGCAAATGGGGGCTGGACAGCTAGTAAGCAAGGCAAACCGTAGTAAATTCTCCGAGGCAATGCTACCACACAGATGTGTGTTAGACGCGCTGGGCTCTGTGTGTGTTTGAGGAGACAATGAGATGTGATTTTAAAACGCATTGTCAGCTGCAATAGCAAAGGCAGCGTGGGGCCCGAGGGTACGGCTTCACTCGCTCCTATTTTCCTGGCATTTGCTTCGCATGTTGTTTGCTCCGGAGTGCTGCTTGATAGCTGGCTGAATGCGGCAGAGGGTTTCTTTGCTGTGGAATTAGGTGGTTATGGCGCACATTAATGCAGATGTTTTGTTTGGAATCGCTGGGGCCGTTGCGGAGCCCAGGAGGGTCTCTGCCCGGCAGGGAAGGCTGAGCCGGCCTCGTCGTTGTCGGGCAGCAAGAACTGATGCCCGAGGGCAGTGTGGCAGGGYAGGGGGATGGCACGGCTCCGACCCACCCGGAGGCTGAGGGTATTTGGTTTGCCGCAGAGTAACCTGCCAGCGCAGTGGTGTTACAGAGCTGTGGGAAGGTCCTGTGATCAGTGTTGTACACTCTCTGTGAGGGCATGGATGCTGCCGTGGGTGGAGGAGCGCAGCTCCACGGTGAGGGCAGCGAGATGGAGGAGGGCAGCCCTGTGTGAAGGCACCGGCAGGGAAGAGGGCAGCCCCATGGTGAGGGCACTGAAATGGAGGAGGACAGCCCCGCATGAGGGCACGGAAAGGGAGGCGGGCAGCCCCATGGTTAGGGCACTGAAATGGAGGAGGGCAGCCCCGCATGAGGGCACGGAGAGGGAGGCGGGCAGCCCCACGGTGAGGGCACTGAAATGGAGGAGGGCATCCCCATGGTGAGGGCGTCGAGCCGCAGAAGGGCCACCCTGTGCAAGGGCACGGAGATGGAGGCGGGCCGCGCCGTGCGAGGCCGCGGCAGCCACGGCCGGATCGCGGCAGCCCCTCC
>NW_028186305.1:835894-843188 GCF_003343005.1 Rhea americana
GGGAGGAACAAGGACTGCGGTTAAACCCTCGGAGCCGGTGAAAGCTGGGCGAGTCTTTAAGCCGAAGGCCCAGGCGGGCTGGCTGGCGCCCCACGCCGCTCGGCTCGCCCGTGTTGTGCGTGCGATAGCCGGGGTGTCTCCCCAGCCGACTGTATCGCTGCCCTGAGCTCCCCACACATGCAGTCTGTAATTAACACCCTTGCACGTTCGACTCTAAATTAGTAGCGAGTACTGATTGCCAAACATTGCGAGATCAGGCCAATAAAATGCAGCCTTTAAAAACAAACAAAAAAAACCCTTTGAGAGTGTTATAGAGGAAAAGGGAAATGTGCCCTGAGCACTTACCTTTTATTTCAATTTGCATTTTATGGAATATTATTTATGGGCATATGAAACCTAATGAAGGAGAATGGTCTGCTTGCTGGAGCTCATCGTCCTGAGCTGGGGAAGGCAGCGATGAGCAGCCAGGGTGTGCTGGGGGGCGGAATTTAAGGACCGCTTTGTCCGCGAGCGTGGCAGAACAGCCCAGCTGCTTGGACTGCAGCGATGTGTGCACGYGAGAAGGAGGCATGCCGAAGAGAGCGCTCTTTCTGCACGCCGAGTTCAGCTGGGATTTTTGTCCAGCAGTTCTTCCTTACCCTGCTATATTGGTGGATTGCTAAAGCTAATTGACACTGGTCAAACTGGTCCTTGGCGAGATGACCTCCAAGCCTCGCCTGACAGCCCCTGACAGCAGTGTTGGTGGTGTGTTTGCAGTATCGTGGCTTTGATACAGGGCATAGGCTGATAGGCTGAGATGGAAAAATAAGTTTTACTCAGTTAGCCTGTGTTGTAGGGTGATGTTTTTCCAGCCAGCCTAATCACGCTCCCCATTAACATCCTCTGCCATAGCACGCAATGGGAATGGCCATCAGCAGTGTGGTTCGTGACAGCTTTGAGCTGCTCCTCTCTTATCTCACACCAAAGCCACAGCCATGTTCATTGACCAGGTGCTCCCCTGCCTTCCTCCTCCGTGGAGCCAGCGTGGGAAGGCAGGATCTGAGCATTGCCAGAGAYGTGGGCTGCAGGGCAGGGAGGAACCCATCAACCCTTCTCCTCCCAGGGACCCAGTATAAACCCCTTTGGGTTTATACCCCCTGAAGAAAAATCCAAGGGAGTGTGTGTGGGGGAGGCCAGCAGCTGAGGGAGATGGGTATCATCACACCAGCCTGATCCAAAGCTCCCTTCCCCCAGCAGACGAGAGCCTGAATTTCTCACTCTCTTTATCCTCTTGGAAGGAGAAAAATACACAGCGAAAAGCAAGCAGAGGGATATTGTGGCTCCTAGCTTGGGAGTTTTCAGCTGTGTGTTTATCAGCTCCATCCCCTGATGGTATCAGCACGAACAGGCCACCCACAAGAAGGCTTAGCAGGCTGGTCTGGACTCCAGCTTTTCCTCTCTGTCTCTATGTGCATGTATATACACCACCGACTATCTCAGGGACCAGCCGTCTGGGACCTGCATCCATTTATTTACTACACAGCATGTAAAGGCTAAACATTTTTTTTCTGTGTTTATGAGTGAGTTTTGGTTTTTTTTGTTTTTTGTTTTTTGTTTTTTGTTTTTTTTTTTTAATCTGCAAGAGATGAATAGACCACTAGAGAAGTCAGCTTAGTCGTGTCCCTTCTTGGATAGGAAACAACAAATTTTAGGACAGGATATGGGACCAACTTAACAAATGATTTCAGGATTTCATATTTAAATTCCTCAACTCTCTTCCCTGGCAGATCTGAGAGGTGCTTTTCACTGTGGCTTTAATTCCTTGGGCAGGCAATGTGCAGGCTACACGACCCGTACCATTTTGCCTCTCTCTGCGTAGGGATGGACATAGCAATGTTCAGGCAGTCTTTTGCCATGGAAGCAACCAGTGATGCTTATGCCATGGGAATACACACAGATAGCGCTCTAAYCACCCACTTTCTCCTTCCACTCGAACAGGCACGTCAGATCTGAGTCCCTTCTCTGAYCCCCGACAGTTTGATCGCTCCTTCCCAACGCTGCCAGCTCTCACCGAGACCCGCTTCTCTGACCCACGGATGCATTACCCCGGTGCCATGTCCGCGGCCTTCCCGTACACCGCAACACCCTCCGCCACAGGTATCGGTGGCATCAGCATGACCAGCATGCCCACCACAACTCGCTTCCACCACACCTACCTGCCGCCTCCCTACCCCGGCTCCACACAAAACCAAAGTGGACCCTTCCAGGCCAACCCCTCTCCCTACCACTTGTACTATGGCACATCATCGGGCTCCTATCAGTTCTCCATGGTGGCAGGTGGTGAGCGCTCGCCCACCCGGATGCTGTCTTCTTGTACAAGTGCCTCGGCAGGGAACAACTTAATGAATCCCAACCTGGGCAATCAGAACGACGGGGTGGATGCAGACGGGAGCCATAGTAACTCACCAACAACCATGACGACTACTGGGAGGATGGATGAATCAGTCTGGAGACCTTACTAGGAGGAACTCAACCAGGCCCTGATAGTGTTAACCTAATCAAACAGCCACCATTACGTTACTCCTTTTGGTAGTGATTAGAGCAAAATGATGCCCAAGGAAAAGATAAAGCAAAGTCTCTCAAACCGAAAGTCAACCAGGATCCTTTGCATGCAAACATGGGTAAGCATCAAGCGAAGATGGACCAGGATCTGCATTACATTTCAAGGTGAACATCCACGAGGCTTGAATTTGTTGCTTGATGTGGTTCCTCCCATGTGTTTTGAAGATGTGGATTGTACATAGGAAACAAAAAAGCTGTGTGGAATCAGATATTTGTTCATTACAGAACACTTCTCAGTCATCTCACTCTTCCCCTTGTCCCCACACAAAACATTCAACAAGATAAAAAAAGATTGCCCTTCTGCGCAATCCGAGGTGTTTCAGAGAGGAGAAAAGACGAGGAAATCAGCCAAGCTGTCTGCCTGCCAATGCAGGAAGACTGAACTGGAAAAACAAAAGAAAACAAAAGAAAAAACAAAGAAAAACAATACCCTTTGTCTCCTCTCCCTCCCCCCTCACCAGTTTAGGGCCTCTGACACCAAAGAGCTCCAGGACAACAGAGCCAATGCGCCTCGTGAGAGTCTGGTTTACAGCACGGCCGTGGGGCTGCGGGCAAACGCTGGAGCCCGGGAGGCTCTGCCGCACGTTCCTCGCGGGTTGGCCGGCATCAGCCATGTGAACAAGAGCTGTGATATGATTATTATTATTTGTTGTTGATGCCAGAGGTTGTATTGTTCCTTCTTTCTTTTTTTTTTTTTTGTCGTTTTTATTTTTATAACAGTAACATGGTTGATCCTGTGCCTGACAGACACCCCCCACACACCCTTCCACTATGTTTACATACGAGATGTACTTTTTACAAGATGTGGTTTGTTTTGTTTTGTTTGCTCTTTTGTCCTGACCTCACCATTCAGTTCTTTGCTCTTCCTAGCAAATCTCAGTGATGGTGTCTGAAGCGACAGCGGCGTTCAGGACAATCCAAAGCGTGGGAGATGCACTTCCAAACGCGTTAGCTGCAACAGGGCCTGGGAGCCTCTGGCGCTACCCAGGCTCTGGGTTTTTCTTTCATCCTCTCTGAGTGRCTACATGTGCAGCTTGTGGCAAAGTATCATATTTCTGTTATGATTCTTTCCCATGTTTTCACCCAGAGTGGATCAACACATGATGCATTTTTTTATTAAGAAAGGACTTAACAGTTGTCAGTTCATACTGAAAGCTCTAACTGAGATTTGGAGAGAGGAACAGTCTTTAATCAGATCCTCTGGTGGTGGGCATATAGTGAAGCAATGTTATCTGGCATTTTCCCTCCCCTCATCCTCTTCTCCTTTTTCCCCAAAATGAAGTAGAGCACTGGTAACTATTTACTGTAGATGAACAAACTAAGGAACGGCTACTAAAAGTGCTGCTAGCCCGTTGTTAACAGATTGCATAAAGCAGCATGTGGAGGCACCAGGCCTCTGGAGAACCCCACAGCTGTCCTCACAGGTGGCACCAAAGGCTTTGCAACTCAAACAGGGACTGCAAAGGAGGCCGTAGGCAGCCACACTCCAGGAAGGGGTCCCCCCCCCCCAAGGCCAGGTTAGTGGCCTCGCATGGCAGCTTACATCACCATCCATGAGTCAGCAGTGCCTTCTGCCTGGTGTGGGAATTAGGGTGGGATTCTGGCTTCCTCACCCTGGCAGGACTAAGGATGCATGGGAAAGGTCCCAGGCGTTTTCAGTGCCGTGGTACCCGCTTCCCTCTGCACACACCCACACAGACACAGAGCTGCTGTCCCATCCCTTCTGCCTGAGCATGTTACACCGTGACGCCCATCAACAAATAGCAAATCTCAGTTGGTAGCTTTTTGGCAGGCGGTTGCGGTACAGAGTATTTGCACTACCGTGTAAAGACTGGAGCAAGCCGTCCTGGCATAGCTGGGAAGCTGTGATCACAAGCAACACCAAGAATGATGGCCAAAAAAAGAAACGAAAAGAGAAAGGAGAAAAAAGCCCTATCGCAGCAAACTGCAACCTGCACTTGCCTTAGCGATGGCGAGCTCATCTCTGAGGCTCGTCAGCTGTAGAAACTGGACCACAACAGCCTGTGTTTTGATGCATTTACGTTTCTCCTACCATCGCACCACTGATAGAAAGCACAAAGAAAACGACAAGGCATTCGTAGTACTAGGTTAATTTAAGACTGTTTGTAGTGAATTAAAAAAGAAAAAAGCAATGGCAACAATGTTGTTTTTATGACATATTGTCATGTGAAGGTGTAAATATGCACACCTCTATTGTATGCAAATGGTCATGAGACAGGCCGATGTTTTTTGCTTTGCACTATAATTTGCTTTTTTAAAAAAAGAAATGCACAATCGCTTGTACAGTAAAACCCCTTTGTCTGGCTCACAGAATATTTAACTATAAAATCTAATTTTTGGTCTTATTTGTTATAATAATATAATTCTTAAATGTGTTGAAGGATCTGATTCTTAATAATGCTTCTAATACTTATATGTGCAGGGTAAAAATAACACCAAACAACTAGGGAGATGAGATCAAAGATCTTTCTTTGTAGATAAAGAAGGCGAAAGTTGTTTTTTTTAAAAAAAAATGGAGTCTTATGACGGACATTAAAAAAAAATGCTAGTAATACCAAATAATGTGGTTATTTGTGTACTATACCAGCCCTACTTGAAGGTAATGCCCTATATTTAATATGTAGCCCATCTTTTTAACCTGTAGCACTTGTCACTGGGGCGGGGGGAGGTGGGGGGCAGGAAGGGACGGGTCTGCTCCTGGTGAAGTCATTGGAAGAAGCTCTTGCTGGAGATGGCTGCGCCGYGCCGGCTTCGGTACACGCAGCCCCGGGCTGCTCTTGGTCGGCCTGGCCGGTGGAGAGGCGCAGCGCGGCCAGYCCTGCTTTTCTGTTATCGGTGTCGATGTTCTTATCCAATGTACGTGGTTATATTGTCAGGCCTCCGTGTAATCATTTTAATGACTTTCCGTGTGGAATAATAAACGTACGGTTACAAGTCTCCCTCGTGCCGCTGTCTGCTCGCTTTCTCCCGCGGCGGAGGCACCTGCTGCCGCACAGCCTAGTGCTCGGCTCCAGCTCTGGGGCCTCAATTCGGCACCTCTCCGAGCACCTGGGGATGGGACCAGGGGGTGCCCTGGGGCTCTCCCACCCTGATGCACCCGCATGACGCAGGGAGGCGGTGAGGTTGGGAAGCCCTTTTATACCAGCTCCTTTGCAAACCTCTACACACTCATAGCCTATGGCCACACTAACAGAGAGAAAGAAAGAAGGAAAGAAAGAAAAGAAAAGTGAAAGGAACAGCCCAAACCAAACCACAGTAAATGCTCATGCGAGTGAGAACCCGGCTCTGCAGCCCTGGCCAGCAGGAATGTGTTTCAAGGCAAACCGAAGCCATACTGGTCTTCTCTTCGCAGCTACAGGGAGAGGAAACACCCTGAGGTGTAGCTATTATTTATAGGAACTTTCCATCCCAAATTGATCTGCTCGTTAGTTGTGGCCTCGTTTAAAACCCTTAATGAAAAGAGAGGAGAGAAATAATAAAAAAAAGAGGACGAATAAGCAGCCCTTTGTTGCAAAGCGACACTACGTGCCCACCACCRCTGCGTGCCCACCACCACCAGCAGCTTCCACGGGGCCGCCGGCAGAAAAAGGCCTTTCTAGTCTTTTYAGCCTCTCTCTGAAACAGGGGCTAAAATATGTCACCACAGCCAACGTGGCTCAGCAAGCAGATGATGCTAAATTTCGCCAACGCCTGAAGGCCAGATGGGTGTTATTTTTATCTGGGCCACCTACCAAGCCCAGGAGACCAGTGAGCTGCGGATGCTGTGGCCATGTGGTCGAGCCTGGCTTAGACACAGGYTTTGCACCAATTTAAGGAAGTAAGAAGGGGGCTGTGGGGCTCAGCCCTCCCCAAAGCCCGTTGTCCTCCACCAGCTCCGGCTGTTCGAGGCACCCTGAAAAACAGAGGAGAAAACTGTGTTGTGGGGTAATTGGAGCACAAGTGTTTGAAACGAAAATTGAAAGGAAAACTATCACTTGAGGCACGTGGATTATTTTTTTTTTTAAGTATTCAGATATTAAATTGAGCTGAGTTCCACTAAAAAACAAAAAAAAAAAAAAATCTCCTAGGATGAAAGAAAATCGCTTCCTTCAAGAACAGAGCTGAGAAAAGTCTCAGCCGCACCAAAACCTTAGATTTGTTTTCCAGCCCGGAATATCAGCCCCACGCTCTAATCTAATTACTTCGTTGTCATCGCACTGCCCTTTTTGGCAAAGAYGCTTTTCATTTGCAACAAGCTCCTGGGCCGGACAAAGCCGGGGGCAGGCGCCGGCGCGGCGCTTCGCCTTGCCCGGCTCCCGCGGCTGCAGGGCTGCTGGTTTGGGGGCCGAGGCAGTGGGCGAAGGAGCGGCGCCGCGGGCACTGCTCTGCCGCACGGACGTCCTGCTGGAAAAGATCGGGGGGGGGGGGAGAGGGAGGGTTTTCCCTTTTTTTCAATTATAATTATTTTTGAATCCTGCCTATTTAGGAGGTAAACATGGAAAATTCATTAGGGAAAGTGCTAGGTTACACATCGTTCGCGTCTACTTACTCAGCTGGACCTCACACCTCGGGGAGATGTATGTGCATATATAAATATATAACTATACACGTGTTGGGGCGACGGGAGGAAACCGGAGCCGCAGGGTGCCCGTGCCCGCGCGGCACCCCGAGCCGGCCGTGGCGCAGAGCGGCG
>NW_028186305.1:843803-847467 GCF_003343005.1 Rhea americana
GCTGCCCCCGCGCTGGGTGGGCCGGCGGGTCCAGGCGCCGGCGGGACGCGGCTCCGCCGGCGTCCGGCCTCCTTCCCGCGACACCCGCGGGAGGCTGGTCCCAGCGGAGAGGCGCTCGCGGAAGGGTTTTCCCGGCTGGAAGGCAGACGGGACGCGCGAGGCTCCGGGTGAGCCGGGGCCGGTCCCGCGGCCCCGCGGGATGCGCCGGGMCGTTTCCTCCCTGCGACGACCTCTCGCTTCGAAGCTAGACGAGAAGCAGAAACGAGCTCTTGCAGGACAAGGGCAACGAAGCCTTTCGGCTGGCCCAAAGCCACTGCTTTTCCTCCCAGAATTTTGGGGGGAGGTGGCATAAAAATGCTGGTGTGCAACGATGCCCTCCCCTGGCCCAAACCCCAGGCTAAACTCGAGGCTTCCTCTGCCAGCCAAGCCCACCGAGATACCTCCTCCCTCTCTCCATCATTTATTTTTCAGTGAAAAATAACCCCGCGCTGATCCAGGTGGGGCAAAAGAGAGAACTTGGACAAGGATAAAAATCCAGGGGCCATATTATCTTTAAACCATTAAAAAAAAAAATGCACACGCAGTAAAAGCCCTACTGGGCCATGCGGAACGCTAGCCAAGTTCCCCGCGCCAGCCCCCCGGTTCAGTTGTATTCCCTTGGAAATCCTCGCAAAGAAAAACACAGGGAATGAAAAATTTGGTTTTCATTAAGGCCTCGAATGTGAGGGGTTCTGTAGTTTTCAATGGGGCTTTGATTCCTATAGATGATGGAATGTTTTCAGAACATTCAAAAAATGTTCTCCACCTTTCTATCTTATATCGGCAGAGAACGACAGTGGCGGGTTTTTTTTTCCCCTTGCCGTGCAGGAAAGGCGATAGAAGTGGAGTGTGTTCAACGCACATGCGAACCGTCGCCTTTATTTACCTTGAGGTTCGCTTTAAAAACACGACGCTGTTTTCTTGTGGCTTTGGAAGCAGAGCAGATAACCCGAAGGGGGAGGGGTGGAAAACGCCGCAGGAATTTTCTTAAAGGGAGTTTTTTTTTTTCTTTCCCCCCCTCCCCGTTTCAAGAAACCAGGCTCAGGCGATGCCGCCAGGTGCCCGCGTCCGGCGGAAAAGCAGCATTTCCAGCCCGGCGCCGGGCGACCGGTTGGGCCGGCTGCTCCCAAGCCCTCGAGAGCGAGCGCAGGGGCACGCGGCGTTTTTCCCCCCGCGCGAGCTCCTTTTTCCCCCGCTGCACGGCGAGGAGGAGGCAGCCGCTGCTTCCGAGGGCGTCGAGCCGCCCGCAGCGGCCGTGGGGCTCGATGCCTGCTGGGACACTCCAGGCGCCTGGCGGGGACCGCTGCGGGGACGGGGCTCCCGAGGAGCCGGCCCGGCCCCGGCGAAGCCCCTCGGGCACCGTCACATCCTCCGCTCGGCTCCGAACAAACCGAAATTATTCAGGGAAAACGTCAAAGGCGCCTCTATCTACGCCAGYGCGCTGCCGTGCCTTGATGAGCTACAGCGCTTGCCTACGGGGGGRAAAAAATCGCTTATTAGATTAAAAACAAGCCCCTCTTCATGAATCCTTTCCCTCTTCCCGAGCCCAATCATTTTAAAAGGCAGAGGTTAAAAAAAAAAAAAGTATCTTTAAAAGAGACTTACCCATGAGCAGGAGATACTTCGGCCTGCTGCAACTTTACAAATAAACTTTGCTCTAAGAGTTTGACTCGTGGCACAGTTTTGGCAAATTCAGAGCCCTTAAGCACGCAGTTTCCTGCATTCTTGATTGCTATCTGAAGGCTTGTGAAAATATACAGGTGGATGGACTAAACTTTAACCGTTCGCTCCCCAGCTTCGCCGCGCGCACCAGGAATGCGGCGCGGAGCGACCGTCCCGCCGCGGCGGCCGCCGGCCCCGGCCCCGCAGCGAGCGAGGGCAGACGCTCGCCGCAGACAGGCCGATTATTTCCCGGCTGTTTCCCCCTCCGGACGGTCCCGGAGCAGCGGGCAGGAGCCGGGGGGGCCGCGGTGTAGGAGCCCGCGGGACCGGCTCGTCCGGGYGCGGGAAAAGCCGAGGTGCGGTTCGGTTCTGGCGCGGATCCTCGGCACCGTCTCGCTTCTAAGGAAAACAAAACCCTGCGAATAAAGCAAACACTGAGATTTCAATCAATCATTAAAAGGAAAAAAAAGAAGAAGAAGAAATGAAGGAAGCCTTTCCTCGCCCCCGCGCTCTCCCGGAGCAGCAGCGTTTCTCTGCCCACATGCAAGAACTAATTTCTTTCTGCCACATCAAGATACCGCGGATCTGAATCAGCTGTTTTTGCAGGMGAGGATTAATTTTTTTTCTTTTTTTTTTTCTGGCGTTTGCCAACAAAAGTATTAATAGGTTCAGCTCRCAAGATGAAAAATGAGAGGCTGGAAGGAAACTCGGCCCAAATCCCCAGGTGAGGYGTTGCGGGGAACCCGTGTGCTGCCCGGAGCTGGCGCTCCGGCRAGCAAGAGGAAAAGCCGGGAGCTCGAAGTCCGCTCTGCTGCCGGCCTCTGACACCCTGTGCGCAGCAGGGACCCGTTCCCCAGAGCCAGACTGGAAAGTAAAATAAAATGAGGCACAAAGAATTTTTTTTTAAAAAAAAAAGTCTTTTTTTTCTTTTTTTGGAATGGTGCGAGGGACCGTGCGCCCAGTGTCAGGGCCTGCTGGGGACGACAACACCTGCGCTGCCGAAGCCACAGGGGAAGCAGGCATCTGCTTAAAAAAAAGAAAAGCAAAATAATAACAATAATAACAGCAGAGCTGTTCCCCTGGCCGGGGGTTTTAGAGGGAGGCCAAGTCCGAGGCAGCGCTGTCGCTGCAATGAGCCTTGGGCCCGGACCAAGCTAAAGGAGGAAATTCCAGGCTCGCTCGTGCTCTTTGCCACCATAGAAAGATGCTGAAGGTGCCCAGAAATATATTGTTCGGAACAGTGCTTTGGAGACGCGCAGCCCAGGGGGAAGAAAGCTTCCAACTGGAGGGATTGGGGCTGGCTACAGCCTTTTTTTCTTTTTTTCTTTCTTTTTTCTTTCTTTTTTTTTTTTCTTTCCTGCCGCGAGAATGCAATCTTTGCCTCGGTTATAAAACATTGACAAAACCGCTGACGGGACCTGGGTGGCTGCAGCCGCCAGCCGGGAAGCTGTCGCGAGCCGGCTGCAGCTGGGGGAGGCCAAAGCGCCCTTGCAGGAGGAGCAGGCGCAGCCGGGCCCGGCGCGGGAGCTGCGCCGCGCTCGTCGGCCAGCGGACTCAGCCCGGGAGGCGTCTCGCGTGGAAATCGCGTTTGCCGCTAACTAAATGCGCAGAGAAGATTTTTCCAGGCGTTCAAGGCTGCTTCTGCAGAGCCTCGACACCCATGTGCACGTGCACCCACTGCAACCACGACGCTGCTCGCGCGCGCAAAGCGCTGGGGAGGGAGCTTCAGCCTCAAACCTCCTCCTCCTCCATCGCCCTGGGGGGACGGAGGTTTGGGTCCCCCCGGCCGGGGCCATCCGCCCACCCGCCCGGCGGCGACGGCAACGCGGCCGGCGCTCGCCTGCTTYGACCAGGGGGGAGGGAAAAACGTCAGGGAATTGCCGGCGCGCCGCCGGGGCAGGGAGCCAGCCCACGGCGCCCGGGGCCGCGCACGCAGCCGCCCGAATCGGAAGCGGCCGGGCAG
>NW_028186305.1:847712-892399 GCF_003343005.1 Rhea americana
CCCGCGCGGCCGCCGGCAGCTCGCCCCAATCCCATTCCCGCATGGCGCTTAAGAGCGGCTCRAGGTCGTTACGGGGTATTTAAATATCAGATATTTAGCGGAGCCCGAGCAGCCGGGCGCGCCCGCCGCAGGCAGACGTGGGCAGCCTCCAGCGAAAGGGCGCCGGTAATTGGGGCCGGGTTCGGGCCGCCGTGCAGCCGCCCCCGCCGGAGCGCTCTGTCCGGGGGAGAAGCTGGCCCCGGCCTCCGCTCTCGAGGGGGCCCRATGACCAAAAAGATCCTTTTGGGCACCAAAATCCACCCCCCCCACACCCCGCAGCAAGGCGAACGGCCCCAAAACAGCAGCCGAATAATCCGAGTGGGTCGTTTCCTCCAGGCCCTGTTTGGGACCGTATTTATTTTATATCTTGTGAAGAAATTCCAGGATATAAGTGCGAAGCCAAGAAGGGGCGGGGGGGGGGAAGAAAGCAGGAGGTGGGGGGAAAGAAAGAAAACAAATGTGAGCCGGGGCAGTTTTACGTGCAGTATTAAATCTCCAGCACACAATGAATCATGCAGTTCTCCGTCTAACAAGGAGGACTCCAGAAAGTCTGTAGGATGAAGGAGCCACTGGAGACTCTAAGAAATATGACAAGCTCGGTCCAAAATGCACAAAAGAAGGGATTTTTTTTTTTTTTTTAATAAAGGAAAAAGGGCAGGAGAAAAAGCGGAAAAAGCTCCTGCAGGGCCACATCCACGCGAGGAGGAGGAGGAGGAGGAGGAGGAGGAAGGCAACGCGGCGCTGCTGCGCGACGGCGCTCGCCGCAATGCCAAAGCGCTCAGCGCCGCGCTGCCCCTTCGGTCTCTGCGGGATAAAACCCCGGGCTCCGGGCAAGGGGAGACGCGGCACCGGCGGCGCGCGGGAGCCCGCCCGAGGCGCGCAGGCCCGCGGTGGCGGCGGCGGGGCCCGGGCAGGACGAAGCGCAGAGGGTCGCGGCAGCCGCGGGGCTTTAGGCGTCCTGCGGAGCGCGGGTGGCCCGTGGCTGCCCGCTGGGGCTGGGGAGCGGCGCCGGGCACCGGCGGAGGCTCCCGGCACGCTCCCGCGGGGCCACGGCCGGGGCCTTGGCGGCGATCCTCCGAGGAGCGGGACCCCCGGGCTGCGCGAGCCCCTGCGGCAACGCGCTGCGGCGCCGGGGCGAGGAGCCCAGCGGGCCCAGCCAGCGCCGGGGCCGGAGCGGAGGACGGGAGCCCCGGCCGAGCCGCCGTGGGGTTTGCCTGAGCCGAGGCTGCCGCCCGCAGGCCGGCCGGCTCCTGGCAGCCCCCCGGCACAGGGGGTTACGCTTAGCCTCGGCCAAAGCGAGCCCCTACCCCACGAGCGGGCTCGGCGGGGCGGCAGCGGACGGTACAACCCCGCTCTGCCAAGAGGCCGCCGGGACCCCGCCGCCCCGGCCTTGGGCGAGCACGCCCACCGCCGCCGCCGCCACGCTCTCGGCGCTCGCCAAGCCTCTTCCTGCGTTTCCCAGTTTTTCCAGGCTTTTCAAGGGGAGGGAGTCCGCGCCGCGTTGCCCACGGCAGCCTACACGGAAGGGCAGGGAGGACAGGGGCCCGCGTGCCGCGTYTCCCCGCTGCACGGATGCCACCGAGATCTTGCTCCTAAACACAAGGAGCTTCCGGCAGCTCCAAGCGCAGCTTCCCACAGGTCACCTCCCACCACGATCCCCAGATCCTCCCACCCCCGAGCACTTGGCAGAGCAGCTGCCCTCAGGGACCCTCTCCCACCTCTCTAAGAGAAGCGGCTCTCGCTTTCAGCACTGTTTCCAGGAAGCTGAGAGTCAATGCGCATCGAAACGGAGACCGAGCTCCCAAAGCAGGGTGCTGCAGAGCAGCCAGCGCTCTGATGGGATCCACAACTAGCCCCTACAGACAGCTCGTAGGGAAGGAAAGGCCCCAAGAAAACAACCTTTCGGGAAGGTTCCTAACAGCCCATTTGAAGTACCAACATGCTTTCCRGGACCCTGAGGACCTCTTTTGCACACAGAGGACAAAGTGGCACTGACATCAGGGCCAGGAGCGGTCCCAGGAGTCCTGACTCCCCGAGATCCTTGCTGCAGCCATATGGTCTGCTCAGAAGCAGCAACGAGAGGCCAGGACCACTTGCACCTTTGCACTAACATAGTACCCAGAAGGGCTTATGRTGTCTCCAGCTGCACAGCAAGTCGTGGGACTTTGGTCTTCAGCTCAAGAAAGAAAGAAATTCCATCTGGGTGGCTGATAGGGGGAGAAGGTCTGAGTGAGCATGCAGATGCCCTGGCAAAGAGCAAAGTCATCCCTGGAGGGCAACAAGTTCAGAAGCCCCTTGCCTGCCTGATGTTCTCACCAGCAGCTGCTGCTCTGAGTCCCCAGACGCAGCGTTCATCTCCTCAAAGCTCTGGTTTCATCTGCACGTTAGTGCTGGGTGCAAGAGTTCCCCCAGCTCCGAGTGGRTCTGCTCTGCCTCCCGCGCACGCCGGCACCGCAGGCCTCGCCGCAGCAAAGCGCAGTCCTGGGGAAGAGCGCTTGGCTGGAGCCGTGGGTGACTGACCCCAGAAGGGCAGTTCTTAGTTGACAATGCTGGGGAGACCTCAGAGAAGGAAAAAAAGGGGACTATTTGGAGGCTCTTTCTGATGCCTGGAGGAGGAGGAGGAGCAGAGCAAAGCCGCTGAGACCTGCAGGACAGTGTGAGYAGTCTGCAGGCCTGAGCCGTTCGCAGCAGGGCTCTGCCTTTGGCCAGATGAGACGGGAGCTGCTCCCTGTCCCTCCATCCCWCCAGAGGGAAATGGCAAAGCTGACGGGAAGGCGTCTGCCAAAGAGGCTCTGAGCACTTTGCCACGGGGCCACCAGCTCTCTCGCGTGGCTAACTGGACTCTCGTTTTCCCCACAGACCATCGCTTCTTCCTGGTCTGCTGCTCAGCTGGAAGGAGGAGACTTGCTAGACCGGGGCCGTGGAGAAGACATGAGAAAAAAAAGGCTCCCACGAAGAGACTCACTCAGGAGGTGCCTGGCAGTTTGAAGCACCGACGTTTTCTGCAGAGCCAAGTGTTTAAACTGAAGCGAACTCTGTACAGATACGCGCTCCAGGCTGAGCAGAGAACGGGATCACAGCAAGGGTGTAAACAGCATTGAGCTTAGCGTTGATTCCAGTCTGCCCACTAACAACGTTCCCATTCGCCCAAGGAAACGCTCCCAGGAATCGCTCCTGTTAGCTGTCGTGCTAAAGCAGAGCGCGGCTTCCAGCCACCACCTCCGCGCAAAGACGCACAGAGATCTCGCCTTCTACCGCCTGCTCCACGCAGACGGCGCTGCCAAAGAGGGACGCCCGGGGAATCGGGACTCCGGGAGTCTTTCCTGACCCCTCTGTTAACTTTGGGAGCGTGTTGTAAGCTCGGCTCCCGGTGGGTGCGATAAGATCAATCCTTGGAAGCATCATAACCRCAGCAGGACAGCACGGCGGCAGGGCTGCTTAACCTGCACGCGGCGGCCCACTGCTGCGGGTCAGAGCTGGGGATCTCTGCCCCGGGCCGCGCCGCACAGCGCAGACGTGCACTAAGTGACTCACACAAGGGCACCCAAGGAGTCRGTGGCAGAGCCAGCTACAGTGCCCGAAAGCGAGTAACCTGGAGGGACCCCCAACGAAGCTGTGAAGCTCAGCTATTCTCGGGAACCAGTCACAACTTGCCTCGGTTTCAAGGCCTCCTCTTATCTTCTGCAGCAACTTGGGCTCATTGTGAAATCCTACCACTGGAGATGTTAACAGCCAAGATTTATGGCTTCTGTAGTTTCCCTTTAATAGCTTCAGCTGGGGAAGCGCTGGCGAAGGATGAAAGATGCTGGTACGGGATGGATGTCAGGAGAAGACTTCAAAGACTTCCAAAACATGGAGYCGCATTATGTTACTCAAGTTCCTTCTCCTACAACCTTCCACCACTTTCRGGAGCCTCTCCCTCCCTCAGCATAGGCTTAACCATTTGGACCTGCAGTCAGGCACCTGCTTCTCGGCTCCGAAGGCTCACAGGTGGGATCCCGCCCCAAGGAGCCCCATCCGTTTGCTCCCAGGTAGTTTCTCATCGCCACCAGCGCGTTACACAGCGGTACCTTTCTCCTTACCCCAGGCTCCCCCAAAGCCTTCACGTTCCCAAGGACGCTATGAAACGCCGACTGGCTCAGAACACCACAATAGTCCTGCAAAATCCAATCTGCAGCCAGAAATTTCATGGGAAAGCAGAGCAAATTCTGCAGCAGCAATTACCCCTAGGGAAAGTCTCGCATGGAGGGAAAGGACACAGGGAGGCCAAGAGGAGATTGTGCACGCTAATATCTATGAATTGCATTGCTCTGTGGGCTGACTAGTCACGCTGTGAGAAAATTTGCTCATGTGCATCTTTCACTGCCACAAGTAGGAAAGGATTTTAAACTAACTCTGAACTGCTCTGCCACACACTATTCTTGGAAGGCAGGTAGCTCGGGACCCAGGGACAATCTCCATGCTGCCAGTTGCCTGCAAGCATGCAAAATTTCTCAACGAATCCAGCACAGAATTCACCTAACGGTCAGAACAGCATTATTTCACATTCCTTCCTGCAGCAAGTTTTACTGCATGGTTGTTTCTGGTTCAAAGCCCAGAAAACGTGCTGAAAATAGTGAGACCCCCTTGAAGAAAGCTCGTGCTGAACAGCTCAAACCTACCAACCCCTTGCATGATGCCTGCAGTAAATGTACGTGTGCTGTTGCATATCTTGATTTCTAGGCAAGTGGGTGCAGCCAAAGAGCCAACCAGTGCCTTAATAAAAACACAAACTACAGGAACTCCCAGTCCCTATAAGAAATATTGCCTGAGGAAATTAAAACTAAGAAGTAGCTGAAGCAGCATATGTCTGCCTACACCTTAAACCCACATATACAAGCAGGATTTGTAATAAGTCATAGTGACTCTCAGTATTTTCCTGCCCTATGTCCCTGTGATCTTGAACGGTGTGTCCTGGCTTCACGTGCCTGTTTGTCGCAGGTAATGCCACAGTGCATGCAGACAGCATTTTATGTTGTCCCAGTGCCCTGAAGGACAAGAAAAGCCCAAGCTTCATTGTTTGGTCTGCCTCAAACACACCAAAGTAGGAGCTCATAGGTACGGACGAATCCACCCGGATCAAACGAAGAAATTCGGCTACAAGCCTCAGAATCGGTATGAATGGCAGCACAGCCTTGTCACCCTGGTGKAACTTCATTCTCAGTGAGCCAACAAAGCAGATGAACAGAAGTCAGAGACCAGCAGAGCTAACAAAAGACCAGTTCTGCTGAGGCACATGTCCTTGTCCTCAAGCACTCCTGCAGCAACCTTAGCTCCCCTCTTCACCCCACGAGCCTCCTGACACAAGGCAAGGTACAGCAGCACCACCACTTATCTGGAGCCACGCATGTGCTCAGGCCAGCTCTGCCACCAGAGAGCAACTACACTAGTTCTGCCCTTCAAAGGGTCTTCACGTGGGTTTCTTCAGGATGGGATTTTCTCCAATACTCTCTTCTCCTTCAGGTTTTCCTCTGGGGATGGAAAACTACCAAAAATCTTCTAAGGAATCTTTTAAAAGAGAATTATTCTCCTTTTAAGGCAGCAAAACTGTAACGCTGCAAAGGGGAAAGACTTGCCCAGCAGACACAAGAAATAAACTCAGTCACTTGAGTCAAGTCTAGGGGACTTGTGACAAGGCCACCTCTCTTCCCCATTAGATCTGCCCAGCAAGGACTTTGCCACAGCAGCAACCTCCAAAGTTTCTACAGCTGTTACTATGCAGCTGCACTTGTCAGCTGTTCGGAGAGCCCAGCTCTAATACTTCATGTTTAAATAGTAATGTTCTAAGCAGATCAGTCTTGAGACAGTACATTGTTCAGGGAGGAGAGAGGGATCCTCATCTTTGCCTGGCATCTCACAGCAGCTGCAGGAATATCCTTCTGGAGTTTCTTTTTCCCTGAAAGCTCTGCGCACACAGCATGACATGCGAAGAGCAGCTGGGCCTCTGCGAGAGGGCTGTACCACGAGGATCTCTGCTACCGCGCACTAAGCTGACTGCAGCTGGCTGCCCTCGCCGGGGGACTGGAGTAGGCTGCTCTGCATTAAAAACAGGAGCCAGCTCCAGCTGCACACACAAATTAAAGCATCATACAGCACAGGCGGCAGCAGAGGTACTGAACCAAAGTAGATACAGGAGCAGAAGCTATCGAAGATGGAAGATATCTAAYGCTTAGTGTCTTCTTGTAAGATACTGAGCAGAGCCATTTCTGCGACACACACCCATCTCAATAGGCGAGTTCAGAAGCTATGGCTGGAATGGGAGGATTAAAAGGCACATCAGCACAGAGAACCCCCTCARCTTCCAAACGCTGCCTTGTGGGCATCTCTCAGACAGTCGACTAAGCTCCTTCTGCACAGCTCCAGCGCCAAAGCTGCTGCCTTTGAGYGTTTTACTATTAACAGCAGCTTCCCAAGATCAGCTTTTTAATCACGTACCATTTAAAATGTTGCCATGTTCTACGTCTACGGCTCAGTACTTTAAATGATTTCTGTCCTACATACACTACCACTATATGGACAGAAAAGACCATTTTAACCAGCATAACATTCAAACTCATTAAGAACAGTATCACTTTAATCAGACTCTTTAAATAAGAATTCCATGTGCAAACTGACAAAGTCATCCTCCTAGGTCCTGCCAAGCCCTTTGCCTTAGGCAAAGGAGTTGAGACGTCCCTTAGCATCAATTTTGTTTGTTTATTTATAAAGTTCACATGTTTGATCTTTGTTTAGCAACTGTTTTCATCTCTCTGTCCAGTGGTAAGAACACAGCAGTTCTTCTCTTGAGTCAAAGAATCATGAGTTCTCTTTTTCCGGCTCTGGAAACCATCCAGCATCAGCTTTGAGAGCTCGTAAGTTTAGCAAGACCAAGTGCAGTAGGATCTGTAGAGAGAAAAGCTGCTTACCTCCCTCCAAACTTTTCATTTTCTCACACRCAGTTTAAACGACGGACAGCTCTTTAAGTCATCTAAAGTTTCAGAAGTTACCTCATGGCACTTTACCACAATTTACTTCCTCCAATCTCTGGTTACTCTTGAGCACTGTGATCACAACCCCAAGTTGCCCAGGCACCACACACTTTTGGCAGTCTCAGCTTACTGCCTTAGAAAAATACTAAACCAGACTAAAGAGCTTTGTTATTGCCAATTTTGCTGCATTTTCTTCTTTATTAGGCATACTAACCTGCTTTAAGTCTCACCACTATACCTACTGAGTACAGGAGGCCACTCAAAACCATGAGTTTGGGTGTGAACTATTCACCAGTTCAAGAACAACCTTCCTTTTCAAGTAAGAATTCAGCAAAGGAAGTAAAGCCCTAGAACAGCAGTTCCCAAATTTCTCTGATTAAAGGATCAGCCARCTTCTCAGGAAACAATCATCCTCTGTTTGTTAACACTATCCCCTGCTTCCTACAGGCCCATAAAAGCTCTCCTTGGTCTCCTAGACCACCTGTGATCCACAGACAGGAGTTTGGGAACCACTGTAGTAAAGCATATTCTTAATTCATGAGTCACTACATCCACCCTTTCTCCTGGAGATACTTAGAGACAGCAAAAATGTTTAGACATTCAGCTCATACTTAGCTTTTGTTATAATGAGTGTCCAAAAGCCTTCAGGCAACCATGTCAAATGAGTTCCTTTTCAATCTCACCRAACACAAAGGTTTGCCAGTTTTCTCTTTCTTTCCATGAAAGTCTTGACTRCCCTCTGACAAACTGGTTTATTCCTACACCAGAGAGTAGTTAGAGACACTAGTAGGGTCTCCTCAACCTTTTCGTTGCTGTGTTTTACTGCTGTTTATAAGAAAAGTGAGCTGAGGAAGTAATTAGAAAATTGTTTCTGGAGTTTCCACAGCACAATTAATATTATTGCAGCTTTTGGCAACTAGTATATTTTAGCCTCTTTACAATAAAAAAACCTGGAGCCCTAGTAAAGTGTACTAATTGCTAAAGGAATGAACCAAGACAGATCAGATCAATCTTCTGAAACATATGTGATAGCCCTAGGTAAAAATGGAACTATGCTAACAAAATCCTGGTTTATTTCTAGGAAATACTCAGTGAAATGTCACAAAAATAAGTTGGTTAGTATCCAAAACAGTACTTCCAGGCAGGATGCCAAGCTAGTACCATTAAACACACGGCTATTGTTGGACACCTCAAAGTGAACCAATAGTCAGGAGCACCAGATCTTCCCTTGACTCGGTAGTCAAAGATTAATGCAATCTCCAGTACATCATTAGGTTCARTTGGAATAGGCCAGAGTAGAAATACAAATAAAATGATCACTTAAATTTAACCGGGGGCTAGTCTAAAGCATATTGACAATGTTTGGGGTAGGGGGAAGACAGAAGAGTGACACAATACTTTTCAGTAGCCATTGCAATTCTCAGACTGCATCACTCTCAATCCTTGTGGACTGATATAAGTGGACAYTGACTGCTTTCACAATTACTACATACCACAATTTTGGTGGTCCAGATTCTAAACCACTGGAGTTTGTTACAATCCTCCAAACTAGTTTTCGTTATAGAACATAGTAACATTTTTTGAGAAAGAGAAGCCACAGTTCTGAAATCTGGATTCAAGTTCATTTGGATCGGAGCTGTCCCTAAGAACAAGGAGAATACAGTGGTCAAAACCAGATATGAAACATTCAGCCTCACCCAGCTCCCCTCATGCTCTTAAATGCTTTCCATTGCTCACAGTCACCAGCTACTCAACWCTTTGGGAGTGAGCTCCAAAAATCCAGCTCTTTCTTGCTAGGACCTTCCACACCAGACTGTGGTATCACTTGAGGTGTCTTAAAATTTAGCAAAAGCAGGTTTATTAGCTGGTCCGAAGCAGCTCTTGCAGCAAGTCATGGTCATAAAAAATATTTAGTGTGAGATAAATACCTGATACCTGAGACTACTGCCTTTGCCATGCAGGAAGAACATCTTCATAGCTCAACACTGCTCCCTTTCAGCCTGCTCTTCCCATTAACAGGGTGTTACGTCTTGGTCAATAGTGCTGCTTTTCAAGGAAATACRTGACCAAACCCAAACAAGGTGACTGCAGGTTGTATTGCAAAATCCCACTCTGATCACAAGCAWCAGGGTCAGTTAAACTGCACAGCGATACAGACATGTATTCCTACCGTGTATTTAATTGCTGGGTTTGCTCCTACTTCAAGCACATCTGTTGCTTTGCTGCACATGCACAAACATAGATGGTGGTACCCCAGATTACAGTCTTCAAGAATGTCTTCTGAATTCCAAAAATTTCCTTTCAGAAACAAAAAATCAGACCCCAGATGCACCTCAAATACTCACAAAACAGACAAGAGATTGACATGATAATGCTCAGGAAGTTTTGAAGAAAACTTACAATAGTGTCTGGTGGTCTTTGCTATGAAGATCCAGTACCTAGTTAACATACTCAAATTAAAAGCAGGAATGTATGGGGTTTACCACGGCTAGTTAAGATATATTTGCAAGCAAAAGACAGTAAGACGGTTTGAAATAACAACACTGAAGACTGACATCCACAGTTGCTTTAGAGACATCAGTTCAGTCTCAGCTCTTGAAGTGGCTATTTTTATTGGATTATTTGTGTATAAACATGTTTCTCCAACTGAACATTTTTCTTGACATATTTTTAAATCAGCTCTCCAATAGCAGAACTTAATCTAGTTTAACTTTGAAGAGCTACTATTTYAGAGAAAAACAAGCCACCAAAATGTAAGTTCTGAAGAGTCTGCACTTGAAACTCTGAAAAATATTTTTCAGATTTGTCGCAGAAGAATTCACTATTTTCCAACTCATTCTATTCCTTTCTGTTAAGTAGCATTATAGCCCATTATAACACAAGAAATGGCACATATTCTGCCTTAAGTCACAAGGCCACTGTAAACAGAGAAGGCCAAATATTGAAGATATAATTACTACGAAGTGTCATTCTATAGTTCAGCACACTACGTTCTAGTCATAGCTTACACATGCACAAACTGTAGCCTTCAGAAACAACAGAAAGATCTGCTCGGTAGTGAAAATATAATTTTATTTTTAACAATAGCTGCCAGCAGTATACTGGTATATCTGTAAAAGATGTTCCAGAGAGTGAAAGACATAAGCAAACTACAATAAGTTGTATCAACTCTTCAAGTATTTCTGCATACAATACTCCAATTCTAGATGACCTGTCCCGAGAGTCTCTGTGTGCTCTTCTGCTCCACTGTCCTCCCATTCTCCCCACACACACCCTCCAGAAACAAACTGTAATAGTCGGTGGCACAGGTTATGAGGCAGATTTAATATTTTTACTTGGGACAAAGCTTTCTTCTGAAAATATTAATTGGATGTGTTCAGATAGTACTCTGAGTGGCAAAGAGTAAAAAAAAAAAGTTGACTGTACTTAGCCACTTTTTGTTCTACATTTGAGATAGGCATCAGTGGGTTTGGCTCAAGCATCTTCAATTTATTCCTGTCTGTGTTCCTTTGATATGAAATGCTAATTTGCTACTTTAGCATAAAAACTTGATTATATCTCCCTTCTTATCATGGAATTGCACGCAACTCTCAATCAGTTTAGACATGCCCATTGCGGAAAAACACCAATTTTATGGGAAAATGCATATGTACAATCTACATGGCTGCAACCATCCGTTTGGGACACTTACACAGACCAGCAGTGAACAGTAGATGCATAGGCAAGTTTTGGAGTGCATGAAATTGTTTCAGAAGTTCACATGTCTCTTGTTCAACAGGCAGCTCTGTACATATAAGGAGTCTCTTCAAGAASGACAGCTTTGTTAAGAAAAAAAAATCATGCATATACTGTAATCTGTGCTCCCACACAACAGAGAGAAGATGATGGATTCTCCCTTTATGTTCAGGAAACACAAGAGTCACCTGTTAATGGGAACTGAAGAATATTTCAGCTTGAGAATAAAGTTATTCAGCAGGCTAATACATGCAACCAACTTGCAAACTGGAATGCCTACTTGAAAGGGTAACTGCTGTTTTTAAATTGTAGAAGGGAATAGAAGTATCATTTTAAATTTAAACAGGGGGTAGATTAATTGCTGTTTGGTGAAATTAAAAATGCATTTAAAGATCAGATTGTAAACAAGTTGACAGAACTCAAGAATTTACATAGTTATGAAAGGTTTTTTTTAATTAATGTAGTGCTGGTGATTGGGGCCAGATGAAAGTGCTCTACCCACACCAGACGCTAAACCTTTTACACACCACCCTAGCTGTTCTGATCTGAAGGGATCACCTACAGAGGTGAAAGTTATTCACTCGCCATTACATTCCTGGCTCTGCTGAAGCCAGCAAGAGGCTGGCCAGCTTCTGTTACAACACAGCTAAACTGTGCAATAGGAAGCCAGAACGATACCAAATCCTTTCACATAGGACAGTTAACAGTTATCATATGGTAACCGCCGTATAATTTGCTAACCTGGTCCTCATTTGAATTACACCTATAAGGGAAAGGCTCTGACACTCAACACTTCACCGTATTGAGATAAGAAACACATTAACTACAGCAAGAGCTTCAATTTTGTTTACAAGCTTTCAGACACAATCATTAAAATACTTAATGCTGAGTATAACATATTACAATTGTTTGAAGATTGCCTAAAAAGTAGAGAGACTATATTATCTCTAAAGGAGAACAAGCCTGGCATTTTAACAAGTTAAGCATTTGTGTGCATTGATATGTAGGCAGYGCACACTAGAAAACTGCATGGAAGCATTTTCATGACCATATGCACATAGTTGCCTGGTGTACTGAAACGTGTGTGAACAATGGCTAATTTGTTTTTAAAAAGAGCAAGACCCGATTACTATTCCAAGAGCCATCCTGATCTATGATTTAACATAGAGTTAAAAATTCAAAAACTATGCCCACAGTTACATTGCTTCCTATTTYCTGTTTTTAAAGGTTATCTATACAATGGCAAAAAGCACCAGATCAGTGAGGTTTTTTCTTTACCCTATGTTGGATAAAAGCATTTTTAATGAAACAGGAGGAAATCATTCCTCTTTCTAGATGTCACGTTATAGCAAAGACTGAACCCCTAAAGAGGATTATTACTGCTGAGAAACTTTATTTAGGATGAGAATGTGACGTTAGAAAACAGGAATTATAAAATGGCTACAATTAAGTTCTTCCTAAACAGGTTGCTCTGCAGAATTTTCTTTTTCCTGTTGCCTATATACCTCTGTAATAAATCATAATAGGGTCTAAATGTATCTATGGTTGTCTTAGAAAGCCAAGTAACAGGACTGCTAATTGCCTTTATATTGGAATTCTAGTTCTAGGAAGGCAAAACAAGGCACGACAAGCCTTGTATACAAATACGGATCTTTACCTCTTATATGTCAAACTAATCTCATGAGTATATAAAGTAGCAAAAGCAGGATGCTTAGAAAAGTCAGGCTGTTTTTCATAAAGCCAGTGCTTACCAAAAAAATTAGTGTATAAAAGTGTTTATGTGAGCACTTTCATGTTATTGCAGGATGTTAAATATTCCAAGAACAACCTACAAGGAATAGCACTTTCCAGCTTCTAAAATCAGTTAAATACAAAAGTATCTTTACAAAAAATAGGCATATAAGTCTAGCATTCTTTGGAGTTGCTTATGATGGTCTTTTAAAAATAACCTAGTAGTTTACTTCATGCATCAAAATCATTAATTTTAAATAAGAAAACTATTCCCTGGTTTAGAAATATTTGAAAATTGCTTTTAAAAAAATTGTAGTGCTATTCCTCCGTGTTGCTGTAAAAAGATTATGTATAATAGTGCAATGATTATGATAATGCAAAGTTGCAGTCCAGGTACACAGACAAGCAATTAAGATAAATCCAATGTAAAGGATAGGTTTTCATGCACCGCTGCTTTACAAGAGTAACTTAAGGAGTTTCCTTTCAGGAAAAAAATGCATAATATAATTTAAGGCAAATGCAATCTTTAAAGGTCACTTTAGCTTTCTTCAGGAAAAAAATAGCTTAAAAAAGTTCCCAGAAAGATTCCACCTTTAACTGCTGTGTTTGGTCTTGCATTACTAATCATTGCACTACTATTCACCATATACAGTAGCTATCTGTCAACTAGAACACTAATGTTTACATATACTTTATGACAGTACAGGTTTTCTAAGTAAATATTGCCAGAAAGACCTACACAAAATAAAGGTTCTTAACTACCRAAAAGAAAGCCACTTGTAATTTTTAAGGTGAACAGATGGCAAGCATCTAGTTCTTTTGGTTTCATGATGTAAAAGGGCACCCTGGTAATTATTCACCTACCACAACTCAGAATTCAGGACAAATGTAGGTTGTTGGGTTTTTTGTGGGTGGGTTTTTTTTTTTTCTTTCTTTTTTTGAACTCAAGCTCGTAAAAGACACACAGCTAAATACTAACTCTGAACTGCAAGCTTCTTGCTATAGCATTCAGGCCTAGATTCAAACTTCCCTGAGGTCGTTCAAATCCAAGTTTTACATCTGTGTCCATTCCCAATTATCCCTGTGATTTCAAATCCAAGAAAAAACTTTTTAAACACTGTTGCGAAATCTTCTACAAATGGCTCTTTTGGATAATAAGCTCCCTTCTACATGTAAATGGCATAGACAAACAGGTACAGTTCAACGCGTCACAGATATGACAATTGTGTGTAAATCTTCTGGAAAAGCAATAAATTCCAAAATACATAAATATTCCTTGTACCACACAGAGAGAATATCCTAGACCAATTCATAGACAGGGACCAAATGTTTGCAAAGAAAAGTAGCGGGGACAAGATAACCCTTCATACTGAAGAATCTAGATTTATCCCAGTGAAATATTAACATAACTGTTAAAGATATCCAGACTTGCTATGAAAGGAGGTAAAGAAAAACAAGCCCATAATTAAGTCTGCAAACTTTAGGTAATTACTGTACCTGGTCTATCCACCATAACTTTGAATAATTGCAAGTTCATGCAAAAAAAATTTGCTATCTTATATGAAAAGAGCAGTCTGTTAGAAGCATTGTTATGGAATATGCAAGATGACATCTCTTTTGCAAGTGCTGTTTACTTAGTGAGTCTCTTGGCTACATCACTGTAAGCTATTTCAATTTCTTTGTCTCCAGGACAGGTATTGGTGAATTCATCCCTGCTATAAGCATTTGTCAGGTATCTCCAAATCCCTGTCATACTCTTGGGAATCTCAAAGTTGCGGTATTTTTTGGCCACCACCTAGAACAACAACAACAAAAAACAGATTAAGAATTTATATCCTTCAACTTAAACCTACTTTCCATTCCATGTTTCACTTTTCTTGTATCACCCTTGCAACACCTAAGCTCACAGCTGCTTCTAAATTCAGTAGAACCTGCCCCTCTGGGATGTGCCTGGACCTGGCAGCATACTGTCTCACTTAATTTGTCTTACTGCCCTCACATAAGGTAAATACTTCTGCATGCAGGCACAAACTTAATCTGTAGCTCCATCTGCAGTACAAAACTAACAAAGATCATGCAAGACTGTGAAAAGCAGTTGTTATATAAGCAAATCTTCACTCTTGTAGTTATCCTGTACCACCTCTTTGTTTCCAGACTTCTAGATTTGTGTGTGCTTTTAATCACACAATCCTTTCCTTTTGCACTGTGCTATTTACTTTGTTACTAACAGGGCAGTCTTCTCTGSAGATGTGAGAAGACATCCACTTAGCATCCACACAACTTCCACTTTTCTTCCACTATCTCATTCTTTCAAGTGTTGCAACTTATTTCACATGAGCATTTTGCCAGTGTAGTAAAATGAGATGTGGCTTACATCATCTGCTACCCTACTGCTACCTCACCTTCACTGAATTCAACTTTCACCTAACTCGATGTACTGTTAATACTATAGTCACATTTATCTGGGAACTTTTATATAACTTATAGATAGTCAAAATGAGATGGACACCTAAATGTCATAATGAAGTGAAAGATGCTTGCAGTTTATCATGTTAAAACACAAAATGCATCACAGGTCATTTACCTTGACAATATGTAATTTCGGCAGCAGGTTGCAGTCTGCTAATGTCATCTCATTGCCATCCAAAAACTTGCGGGTAGAAATTGCAATATCCTCCATGCTATTTTCATCTATCTCATCAGGAAGAGGAGAGTTCAGATACTCATCCAGTTTCTGGAGGGTTTTCAAGAGGCCACGTTCTAAGGCTGCAAAGGAAGGAATGTTTTTAAAAATAAGAGTGCCAAAGCACAGCACACACATCTCAAAGCAAGTTACTATTTAGAATACTGATATCGGTACTGGACCTGAAATAAAATGTCAGAAGACTGAAACAAAGTGAAATTGAAAAGTTTAAAAAAAAAAACTAATCAATCAATCAAGTTTCATGATACTCCATTCTAAGAGGTGTTAAAACCAAGACTGTACTTTTGAAGTAAAGATGCAGCTACCTAGAACTCCAGAGGAAAATAATCACTTCTGTTACCACAGTGCTGCTACTAAGGCAGTCTGAAATAATTCACATCACTGTACTCCCTAGAACAGAGCATACAGTGAAAGACTTCCAAGCCCAGTACAATTTCTAGCAATGCCACTGCTGAAGCTGCCTTTGGGGTCACTAGTAGCATTAAAACTGAACTGAAATCTTTGCTACCAAAAAACCAAGCAAACTTTAAAGCCCTTTAAATAGCAAACATACGGGTTATCTAAAAAGTTGGTTTAAACATGAGCTTTCACTAGTTTAAAATAAGCAAAGACTGTCCACAAGTGTTTATTTTTGGGTTAAAAGTGGCTTATGTCAGTTTAAGACTTTTCCAAACTGGCTTAAACTAATTGGAATTAAGCTATCCTATGGTTTGCATTCACTTACACTTAATCTGTTTAATGTCACATGTTCTGCTAAACTGGCACAACTAAACCTACAGACTACACTTGAAGAGGCTAACTGAAAGCAGCAGAGGGCAGCATACCCCACAAAACAGAAAAGTATTCTTGATAAGCCTTAATATTTACAAGTATTTTGCCTCCTTCCATTCGAAACACTGCAGAAAGGCATTCTGATTCTATGACTTAAGTTTTCCCTCCAAGCATGGAGGATAAAACATTTGTACTAAATGATTTAAAAGTCAAATTCTGCATTCTTTATCTCTTACTGGTCTCAAGATTTTGAATCGCAGAAACAGGCATTCTCACCTTCCAGCACCCACCTCCACACAAAAAGGCCTCAACCTTTTTAAAAAAAGCAAGATGAACTAGGCTTTGCTTGAAAGTCTGAATGAAAGCAATCAATCCAACGAAGGTCAAATATCAAGTACGCAATCAGGCCTTCCACCATCACATGGTTGGAAACTCAGCCACTGGGGCACTACACAAACTCTGCATGGAACACAATACTGGCCCTTAAAGTCCTTACTATTCGGTTCAAGAGCTTTGACTGGCTGTTGCATAGGTAAGTTTCCATGACAGAAAAATTTACAGCACATGCATACCTCACTGAAATACCTGAGTGTAAGAAAAATAAGTGGAAAGAATTGCTCTGCTTGAAATACAAGCTGAAAGAGATTTAGACGGGTATAAGCAGGGGACAAGATTCTTGATCTGTTACTGTCTTTCAGTTTATTTGACATCTGCTCAGTACTGCAGTTTCATATAGCTCATTAAATCATAGCTAAGCATATAACTAAATTCCCTACTCCTCTGGAATTGGCAAGCAAAATTCACAGATTTGCAAGCATTCTTTACGGTTCAGTGAAGAATCTGTAACTTTCACCTAAACACACAGCGCACAGACTTTGCTACAGCTTCACAGTTTGCAAATTAAATTTCCAACACTCTTCTCAGAAGAGGTTACAGAACAGTTTAAAGGGTCTTAACAAGAAGTTAACAGAAATAAAGACAAAAGAAATACAAAGCAGAATATTGATTTGGACAATAGTGACCTCCACTTGCTCCACAATGGATTTAGATTAAATAGACTTCCTGTAATGCACTGCTGCAGAGAAACAAAACTTAAAACAGACACCGAGATAAAGAGTAGAAGGAAAGCACATTTTTAGCTTGAACTTTGAATTGGCGAGCCCACACCCAGCACGGAGAATTAAAAGCATCATTAATGACCCGTATTAATGACCTTTTTAAACTATAAATATTGTGCATTTCCAGAAGTCCAATACTCTCACTGAAAGCTTGTAATAGCAGAAAAGAAGAGGAAATACGGAAAGGGTGGGAAAAGTCAGCAGTCAGGAACTGGAGAATGTCACTGTATTGCATATTTGTAAAACGAGTTTGACTACAAAGAGAAGTCTTGTCAAATAAAAGTAAATTTAACTTTGTCTTACATAACTTGTTGGTAACATTTTAAAGCAATGCCTCTACACTTTCCCTTAAGAAATCACTAAGGCTCTGCACATGCCTTTTACCACAAGAAATGCACCTGCTATAATACACCTATTAAGGCCAAAGCAATGGACTGAAAACTTCTGTCAACAGGAAGAGATATGAATATTTCAGGTGTCTGATGGCAGAGAAATCTGAATTAGCTTTCCACAGCTAACAGATTTAAGCATAGGTATTTCATTACATGTGACTAAAATTTGAAGAAAGTGACCAACTCACAGAGAAAACCCCACCACTCTGACTCTGCATCTCTCCCAAGGTAACTTCTCAAAATGCACTACCATTCTTGGGCTAGTTCACAGGAGATCACTAGAAGCTCTCCCTTCCCTCCTTAGATGAGGCCAACATGGCATGCAACATCCAGTAACCGAAGATGAGCATTTGCAGCATGTCACTGGAATCTTAGGACTGCTCTGTCAAGGCATACTAATAATTTTTGCATTATATTACTGTTCCAAAGGATTAAAATTTACATGTTCCCATGAAGGATGACTTTGATCTAGGCAACATAAGACACGATCTACCATTATAAACATGTTTGCTTTTTGCATGCTTACAACTCTCAACTGCTCCAGTAATGAGTGGGTCAGAGCCATTCATCAGATAAGCAGTGACAGCATTTATAGCATAGCAAATCTTCATGTTGCAAAACTGTATCAAATTGGTAGGAAGCAGTTATCACTACTAGCTGTCCCTTAATAGAACAGAAAGACAGACTTCAAAGTGCTATTTTATACTGTACACGTGACCCTCAAGAATTCTTCAGAATATCTATCTGTGCCATTAAAACTGCAAGAGAAGACTATTTTATGTATTACAAAAGTGATCCAGAGATTTTTTCTTAATAGAACAGCTTCTTGAGGACCTTCCCTTGAAGCTACTTTACATAACAACAATATTGTCTAAACAGACTATCATATCCTGCCCTAACCTTGAAAGAGCAAATAGGAGGAGGGAAAAAAAAAAGCGGAAGAAGGACTAACTCTAAAAAGAGTCCAGAAGACTGCTACTAACCACACAAGACAATGAAACAATAGGGCCTAAGTAACCTACCTTCATTAGCCTCTGGTCTAGAATTTTTGATAAATGCAGAAAATTTGGCAAATATATCCATTCCAGCAGTGTTAGATTCTGGATGCTTTGGTGAAAGCTTTAGGTACCTAAAAAGCAGAAAGGATTAAATCTATAGCACATTCAGCAGAACAATGATCATCATGTATTAGTTAGCATGAAACACCTCAAAAAAAAAGTTCATTTACTCATTTTCAGATTACTTTGGAAGATTTATTCCTCATATGTAGCATCACATACTCTCATAGAGTTCAAGATTTTTTAAAACCAACACCTTTTAAATCATTTTTCAGAGGAATAACAAAGCACAGTTCTTCTTTCCTAATCAGGCACATAGTCCAAGCACAATCTTTGAAACAGTCCATGGCTAGAGCAACAAGCTCCTTCACTGTTGCACAGAGTGATGCCAAAGGGCAGAACACAGTTCTACATACAAGAATACAGTTAGGGATCAAGCAGATAGCTGATACTATACTAATACTCTTGTCCGTTTACTTTTCTGTTCACAAGAGATTTTGTTGTTGTTGTTTAAATTAAAATCAGCTGCCCTAGAAGATCATGAACCCCAAATCCTGTAATGAAGTAAAGTCTTACCACGCTAAAAATACAAAAACTGTTCAGTTTGCTAGAAGCAGTGCCTGAATTTTGCCACTGCCTGGCAGTTGAGGAACAATGAAGTCAGGAGTTCAGAGAACACCTGAATGCATCCTACTCTTGCACTGTGTGGTCTAATTATATCAAATACTGTTTACAGTTTCCCATCATAATTTCCAATACTAAAGATTCAATCTCTAGGGCATATCATTATGCCTCATATGAGAGACTTGTATTTTTAAAAATTACTTCCAATTTGCATTTAGTAATCACCAGTTTTGTACAATTCACAACTGTCCATCTACTTATAGAAAGCTACACAATGGATAGTGGGAGAAATTTAACATGAAACATTAAGTTCAGTGATGTTTCTGGTGAAAACGAGAAAACCACCAGTTCCTGAACACTGAAATACCACCTCACTTCTAGAATGGCTACCAATAAAACTCTGATAAGAATATGGCAAATCTCCTTAAAATAAATTTCCACAGTGATTGATCACTGAGTCAGGACTAGGTTTTGTATAGCAGACATCTTCAGTTACATGATTTGGATGTATTGTTTAAGGTGGTCTGCCTCAGTTATAAAAAGTACTTCAGTCTAAAAAATGCAGGTATTGGAAGGGTAACAGGGTAAATAATCTTTAAAAGAAAATATCTTACAATACAAACAGGGAGGAACAAAAGGAATGACAAACTAGAGGTCCAAGCTATTATTAAAGTCTAATCTCCAGTTTATTAACACTAAAGAACTTACTAATTAATGTAGGAAACCCCTCTCAGAACACACCATCTAATCTAAGGTAAGACTATCAAATGATAGTGTTAACAAATAACCCAATTATCTTAACACTTACTTGGGTGGACACAAAACTTCTTCCAGGAACTCTTCAATCTTATTCACATCTGTTTTCACTTCACCATTGTAAGTTATAAAGGGTGGATGAGTGCCTGGAGCCAAATTTTGAAGGTCTGCTGGTTTTCTACAGTGAAATATAAACCAATACAAAAGTAAGCATAGGATATCCATGACCCTGCCAGAGGTTTGTCTCCTCATGGTATTTCAGATAAACAGAGATTCCAAACCTTACAGTTTTAAAATGATATCACTGGTCTTCTGAAAAAAGAGTTTAAGACTTGATTAGCATTTTTAGTGTTTCCTCAATAATAGTTAAAGTGTTTAAAAACTACTGATTCCTCCTTCCTTTTGAATCATTAACTTGAGATACAACCAATGTTGAATAGTACAGTTGGAGGGAATATATATACCATCCTCCTTCAGGCACACAGGCACTCTCTCTCAAGGTCTACAGTACAGAGTTTAAAAATAGCATAATCTGTGATCAATGACAATCCTAACCCCTCACAGAGAGTTTTCTCTTGAAACAAGCAAGTCAGAGAGTACAATGTATAAGCCATTATTAGGTGCATGTAGGGTCTGGTTCTAGGCAAGGTGACAGATGCTTAAAAAATCACATTTAAAAATCAAGATCAAAACTTCCTCCAGTGAAAAATTTACTTACTAAGAGCTGCATATTTGGGCAAAAGGAGAAGAATCTTTGACATTAGTATGACTAGACRCAAGAGAAACACAGAATCAGGCTTAAAGTACTCAAACATTTCTAAATCATTAAGTCAGTTTTGGTGATACCTCATTTTTGCAAAATTCACTCTAGCTCCTTTTATATTAATCCTTATTAACCTAAGCCAGTCTATTTTATAAACATTTGGCTTCTCTTTCATCAGACTGGGCCTTGATGCTGTAGTGACAAGGAGTGATGCTGCAGACATTTGTCTAAAACCCTGCACATCAGCTACACATATACATCTACCTACGCATTCACCCCAAGATGCCTTACTCCCTTCAGCATAAAGCTCTTGTATCTGTTTCATCAATAGGACCAGACAAAAAGTTGAAGCTAATCCAATAATGGGAAGTGGATTTACTAAAGCTACAAAAATCCTAAGCATCATCTAAAAAGCTGTATTCAATTTTTACCTGGTAAACCATCACAATACTAGTTACTCCCATGCTAGTACAACTGTCTTAATTCAAGTAGGAATAAAATTATGGAACTACCTGGCACCTCTTCAGGAGCAGCACTTCAAATTTCCCTGTGATAAAGCTACTGACTACAGCACAAAATGACTGCTCAAAAGTATAGCACTGATTCTAAGATCTTTTCCACATTCTAGAGAACAGTGTGCAACTGCTCATTCCTCAGATGCTCTTGCAGTGTACTAACATCTGACAGTACATGTGATCCAGATTAGGCACAAGCATACAACTACATTTCTATCAAGTTAAACAGAATATACATTACAGGATGAATATCACCTTTTGCTAGTGCTGTGCTGAATGAGGAAGAACAGACGCTATCTGATCTAGTAGGAAGTTTGCCAAGATAAAGCTGCCCCTTTGTTACTGTTTGAACAAATCCAAACGTGAGAGTAACCCTTGAACTAGTTCTGTGCACTGCCCCATGTAGCCACATTTCTAAGCTGGCACCAGGCATCCTATAACTTACTTTATAATGAAATTACCATCCAATAAACCTCCCTGACTGGGCATGGAAATCGGGCTAGCTGTATAGTATTTCAGGTTAGCATGAGAAAGCAGTGTTCTTAGGGAAAGCATTCAAACTCTCTTAACCAAGCACAGTTGCAAGTTTGACCTGTGAACACTTTCAAGTTCTTACAGAATTAGGAACCCCTGTTAGAATTTCAGTCCCTGCTCACAGCTGAATCCTTTAAGCTGGGGGCAGGGGAGCCACAGCAGCATATCAATAYATAGTTCCAAAGAGCACCTGTAACATATTAAAACTTCAACGAATATGTAAAACTAAATGAGAAAACTTATTTTTGCACTCAGGAACATTACACACTACTTTTAGGCAGGTGACAGAAGGTAGATATTAATAATTTATAAAAATAAATTTAGAAATTTTCAATTATTAAGCTTCCCAAAACTCATTTCTCACTAAATTGCCATCACTCTCGTACTTTTAGGATTTAAAGTCTGTCATCAGTTAATGCTTTAAGTAGCTTAACACTTCATTTAAATACAGCTTTGTAACCCACAACAATTACGGGAAGTCATTGTGGCTCTCTTCCAATTTTGCATGTTGGATAGATAAAATTCCTCAAAAGGAATGTTATTTTAAAAACAAACACTGGCAAGACCACCAGATCTGCAGTAAGGGAAAGATTTGATTTCAGAAACAGACAGATTTAATGAACTATCCAAAAAGAGTTTCCCAAAGAACCAGAGCTTTTATCAACCCTTCTGGTCACTCCAGTTAGATCACCTGTACCTTTCGGGGAGGGGGGGGGGGGGGGGGGGGGGAAAGGGGAAACACATCGCATAGCCAAAGTCCAGACATAATACAGGGTTTGACTTCCAGTTTGCCTCTCTTGCCAGCAGATCATAAACAAACCCTGGCTCACCACATAACAGGCCACAGTCTTTAGAGCACCATAAACACACTGGAATAGCCTTAAAAGGCTAACAGTATTGCTTCCCTTAAAGTTCAAGGAAGAAGGGAAAAAAAAAAAGTGAAGTTTACTTCAGGGATAAAATTTGGCAGTAAAAAAGACATTCAGAACAGAAAAACTCTTCTACAACCACTCAGAACAAATCTGTGAGTTAGTCATGCCTGTGTACCATACCTGTCTCTACATTTACTGTGATATTTGGTAGCAAGATCACATACTTAAGTATCTGGCTATTGGCTAGTTAAATGGGTAAACTAAACTGCTTAACATTAAAGTTAAACCATAAACATATCATGGCTCTGCCACAAACTAGAAGAGGAATTAGTGTTCAAATAATTTCTTGAAGATCAGACAAAAGCCAGTTCTCAGATGCGATATGCTCTACAACGATATATAAATTACATGAATATTGCAATGAGCGTCTGAAGAATAACAAAGAAAAAATGCCAGCAGGGAAAAAAAAAAAATACCCACTGTGTCTCCAGTCCCTAAGCTGAAGTTACATTCACCTCTGGGCAGTCTAATATTTACTAATCCCTTTATTTAATCTTTTGTCTCTCAACGTAATTGTAAAACTACATAATCAAGATGTTTAAAATTGGATTTCAAAACCTAACTGAATGCAAGCTGGCCTTGAATGTTGTTACAAGCCCAACAAATGGTTGATGTACTGCCGCCCTGCTCTAGTCACCAGAACAAGTCAAAGCTCTGCACACTGAAATGCTGCTTCTGAGAAGGGAAAGAATAAAGCCTCTGTCTGACTACACAGAAGCAAGAAATGCATGGTTTCTTTGAAAGGGCAGTATGTCCCACTTAGTTTTCCTATGTGCACATTTTTGTATCCAAAGTTATTAAGAGTAGAATTGAGAACCGCTAAACGTTCTTTTGTTAGCACAGTGCTATGTTTAACGCAATTACGGAAGGGAAAAATATGTCATAGAAAGTCAATCAAATCAGATTCAGTTTTTCCTATGTATCCCAAGTTACTTACTTGTGAACTTTTGTACTCAACCATGACCTTTTAAGTCTCAAAAAGGGCCCAAACTTGCCTTACTGTTGTACAGAACACTGTCAATAGGGCAGAAGCATGCTTTGCAAGTAAACTCAGTTTTTTGGCTAGCAAAATAAGTTCAGATGCATAAAAACACTAGAACCCAGCTTTTCAACATATTCACATCTTTCCTACAACAGGAACAAGAAAAGAGTAATTGGCTTGAATAACTTGTAAAAGCTTCTTGTGACAATCTAAAGAAGAAATAAGATAATTTCCAGTACTTATCATCCTGATAATGCTAATGGAAAACAGAAATGTTTTATACAAGATTTTTTGGAACAGTTAGCCGATTTTGACATTCCACAGGTTATATTACACCACTACCATGYCTGAGAAAATCCAGAATGTAAAATTTGCGTTTCTGAAACTTTAAATGAAGTCCAAGAGGAATTAGGTTTATATCAACATCTACTCAAACGTGAATTAACTTCAGTAGTTGTTGTTTTCCTTTACCAGAGGATTCATTCAGTGTACAGCAAAGCAAAATAGAGTTCATTTGATCTTTTCCCATGCAATTTTGCGCCTATTTTGTATTCTCCCCTTCTCAAGCTTAAAAAAAAAAAACAGAGAGAAAGTTTTCTGTTATGGTAAGAAAGTAGTTTTAAATATCTGCAACCAGCTTAAATGCTACAAGTTAATTTTTGCATCCCCCCCCCCAGCCAATTAACTCAAAGTTGTCAAAGAAACACAAATAAGGCCAATTCAGGAATCTTTGGTATTTTTCAGTGGTTCACCAGTACTAACACTTCTAAACATAATCCTTCAATCTTTTCTTCATTTTTTTCCTCCAAGATGACTGTAACAGGCTAAGTATGCCATCATTAAAGGTAAAAAGTCCACAACTACAAACCCTACCTAATTACATGCTCCAAATCATAGGCAGTGCTAAATGGAAGATGTATTTGGTTTGTATATGCTGGCAGCAGTAGTTATATTTGCAGTAAAATCCCACAAAGGCCAGAGAAAATCCTTAAGCTGCTATAAATGTATGTACACTTCACAAAGGCTGCTTTCTTCCCCTCTGCTTTTGAGGGGTGTGCCTCAGTCATAATATATATGTAAATATATACACTAGTTGCCAGCATTGAAGCAAGCAGCACAGAATTAGGTAACATCTGTCAATGGAAAAACAACATTGTCAGAGTCAAAAGGGGTGAGCAGCAGGGTTATTTCATGAAGAAAAAAGAAAAGCAATATACAAGTCCTCTTCAAAAAAAGTTACAAAAGGAGGTTAAGTCTAGTAGAGTCATTTCTTTCTTACACATTTTACTAGCTTCATTCTTTGAAGAACACTGTATATTTCTATTGGCTTTATTTCTGAAAATAAGGTTTGGAAACACTAGCAGTTCCTCTTCTCTCCAGAGAATTAACTGACTAACACTATACCAGTGTTGTAAAAACATTACTTCACACTAAAACAAACACAAGGGCTTTGCTGAATTTAACATTTCCACTTCTAATAGAATACTCCTAGACTTAGAAAATCAAGATTCTTGAGTTCATGTTTGGCCATTCTTATGCTCTGTGGTATTCACTTCATAGATGGAGAAGCTACAATTCAGGTGACATTTAGCATGATGACATATTTAACAAGTGCTATACAACGGCAGAATATTTTATGTTGTATTTCTATCCACTTCACTCACTCCACTTCTACTTCACCCAAATTTACCTCAAGGACAGGTATTTTCATGTTGGTTTTACTCTTATTGCAAAGTAAGAAGCGTTATCTTAAAATCTTTAAGAGTAGGCTACATATGATTTGTGACAGTTATCCAGTCTTCACTGGAGGTTGTTCAAAGCTGGCTGAGCCAATATACTCACCCAGCAGTCTTCTCCTGTAGAGGTTCAAGTTAATGACTCAATATTCAGATATAGAAGACTACATGTCAGTTATTAGGTATACAGGAGAAGAGCATCATTTAACAATCAAGAGAAATTTGTCAGTCTCTTCTGTTGCAGACATTTACAAATAGCCACAAATGAATGCAGCATTTATGTGAACGGTTGCCTCCTTGTATTCTAAAATTTCACAAAATAAGTCATGCAAGGTCTAGAAACATTAGAGAAACATTTGTTACACTAAACATTGTACTTTTGCGTCTCAGAAAAATTAAGTATTCCTTACCTCTTCAGGTCAACTGTTGTGACGCTAAAAACCACTCCCTTCAGCCAAAGAATCATGAAGAGCCTCTGAGAAAAAGGACAGTTTCCTATGCTTTCACCATCACTACCAGCCTGCAAAAGAGAACAGATCATTACTACTAAAAAGTAGCAGTAGGCCACCTACGCACGCTCACAATTACTGAAAGATCTGTATTTTAAAAGATTGAGTAACAAATCACAAATGTTATTGTCTGTATTCTCTTCACATCATAAACTTTTCAAAAGACAGACCTAAGCCCACCATAAAGCCTGCTATCATCTTCTAAGAACATTCCTTTACTGCCAAAGTCCACCTGAAGCACCTAGAGTCGATATCCTGAGGAAATCTCCATAAAACGCACAAATGCGAGCATCCTCAGAACATTTAAGTACTTTTTGTATGCTGGGAAGGTATGTTTGGACTGCATCCATTTAATTTGCTTCCATCCTTTTTGTTTACTTGGACCATCCAAGAATATTTTTACAGCAGGTACAACCAGACTTTTATTATAGAGAAATTTACACATTTATGAAGCTGACTAACCTAATCTGCTTCTCATTTCCACTGGTAGCTGTTCACAAAATGTATCAAAATCAGACTTCAGACAACAAAATAACCCATCTTTCGCACTTAAGATGACCCAACTGCTTTTAGCAGTCAGGAAAGGAGAGCTAACAAAATTTGTCTGAGGAGCCACTTTCTGAATGGCAGATTTCCAATGCCATTTAATTTGTTTGTTTTATTCCTTCTTCTACAATGCACAGTCAATTAACTGTAGTCATCTTCCAGTTTATTGCTCACATCTCTCACTGTGTAGTTCTGTGAAGAGTCAACCAGAACGAGCAACCATAACTCTATCATATTGCAGGTGTTGCAAGGAAAGACATAATCGTTAAGTACATAAGGACATAGGGACTTAACTGACAACACAGTAGTATTCCAAAGCCACTTTTTATAGGCAATTTATCAATAAGTGTCTTTGTCTTATCACAACAAAGATCCATTGCGTAACAACAGTAAGGCACTCCAGGGCACCCAGTGATAGCATGCATCTCATGATTGCTCTCTGACAATGAAGTATTGCATTGCAGAGTTGGAAAACTTTAGTTTTTAGTGGATAAGTTTTAGATACTTGTAAAACCTTGAACCTTGTTGTAAAATTCTAACTTTTGAATAGAAAACTGGTTCAGTAGTTAAAAGACAATCATAAACGTAAAACTATTCATACACCTTGTTTCATGAGTTTCAATAGATTTTGCTTACTACAGTACATACAAGAATAATCTTAATTAATTAGTAAGGTTCTCAAAACCAGGCTAATTCCTTCATTGTTACTTTGTCTTGTTCCCTAGGCCATTTTAATTTAATATCATAGGGTATGCTCGCTGTACTCCTTAGAGAAAGGACACAAAACACTTATGCTCATTTAAAGAGGCCTACTCTAAAAGATTATTTAGAAGTAAAGCCACACAATTGGAAGGGTTAAGCATAAGGCATGGGTGCTGACTGGTTGAGATCCATTAAAAAAAGAAAAAAAAAGGGGGGGGTTGGAAACGAGAAAAAAAATTTTTCAAGAGGTCTGTAAATTAAAAAGACGGAAAGTTTTTCAGTGAAGCTGTGATCTTAAATTCAAAAAGCTATTTTATTTTTTAAAATAAATGCATTTTCAGATAAAGCTGAGACTCCTTTACTAGTTGTCTATAAATGGCAGGACATAAGGACTCAAATTGACTTATCTTGTCTCAGGCTTTTTCCCAACTCATTTCCACAAGTACCTGTCCACCAACAGAGAAGACCATCCTTCTGAATTCTTCGATGCATGGAGTACATAGTTATTTTTCTTCATTCTTTCACCAGTTTCATTAATGAAGATTTGAAAGAAGAAAAGAAGTTGTCTTTTTGCTCAAGTTACAAATTGCCTTCTTTATGTTGGGAAAGTTACGTAAAACTTTTCAGCAGATTAACAATACCAGATTGTCTTAGAGGCTGGCATGAAACTTTTCAGTGCCTGGGAGAAATGACATGCACATGGAATCACCACCACTGAGCTACTTCCCAAGGAACACACTTAAAAAGTAGCCCCAGCTTCTCACCAGCATATTAGCAAAGGTATCTACCAGAAATCAGAAATCTGGGTCAAAGTTTGGTTACATGGGGGCATTCTGCTTTATATCAGCTAAAAATCACAGTTTTCTATCACGCATATAGTAGTTTTAAGAATTCTGGCAAATACATGGATGAATGTGTTCCTAACTTGTAACATGCTAACATTAAGACAGACTGTTCACTCTGTACTCTATCTCCAACATCTGCAAACCCTTACAGATCTTAATATTTAACCACATTGTCATCCCTCTAGATTGCATCGTATACTTCAGAATTTTCCACTAATATAGTTACATTATTGTGCTTACACTGGAGCCAGCCATTTCCTGCAAGTAAATTACGTCAATGGAGATGTATACTTGTCTAACCCCCAATGCAAGATCTCATCTCCTTTTGAAAAATAATACTGAAAACTACAAAAACTTCACCTCATTTAAATAAAGTATTTTTGTACTGCCCAGGCTAATTCACACTTTGAAGTAGAAATGACTGCTTCAGAATTGACCTCAAGCTAGGATTTATGGTAACTTCAGCAATGCCATCTAAACCAAAGCACATGAGTTATGCTGCAGCAACAGCACACTTGTGCTTGTCCTTGTCCAGTAAGTGTCAATTTAAGTTTTATCTCATTTACTCAGACAGAAAAGCTATCACCCTTTCTTTAAAGTAAAAGTGAGAATGTGGGCATTTGCCAAAGTACAATACCCCAAGGGCATAAAGCCATTAAGTCAACTCACAGTAACTGTTCACGTTGCCATTGTCAATGGAAATGTCCTGATCTGACATCTGTTGTCACACTTATACGTCTTCAGCCTATTCTTCTCACACTAGCTACGCTTACAGGAGTTAATACATGACTTAGTCAAGATTAGCTTTCCTCGCTCTTCATCTTTTATTCAGCATCTCTGATCTGAAAACCAGAAAACAGAACTGGTTCAATATGACATACACTGTCAGAAACCTTGTTTTATATGGACTGAGGAAATCCTTAAATAGAAGGAACAAAGTCACATAACAAAGAGAAGAATCACTGGATGCAGCTGCTTGTCAACGTACAGACGATCCCCAGCATCACATGAAGTACAGAGGCTTAGCTTCAGTGCCACAACATCAACAGATTTAACCGATGCATTTCTGGAGGAGAACATTGTTAAATAAGTGCTAATCAATTCCCATCATTTCAGACCCACGTTTGAAAATGCATGAATACTGTTCTAATGGACAAGGGGTAACCATAAGAGACAACTTGCTTTTACAAGTCACTTCACTCATTTGTGGGCTGCAAAACATGACTTAAAAAAAAAAAAGTACTGCTGAAGGCTAATTAAGAACTTCTAAGATACATGATCTGCCAAGTGAAGAACCAGTAGGTGATCTCATTTCCCCTATGCCCCAGATGTAAAGCAAAAAGTTACCAAACACTTTGAAAAGTTGAGAACTAAAATGCTTTTGATGAAAGCATCAGATAAAAAAGCAAAATGGTTCTTCCATGCACTAACTGGAATTACACTTTTTGCAAACAAATCAAACTATGAAGATTTATTACTACAAAGATTTAGGACTTTTCATAAACTCAAGAGGAAGATGTAACACCACTTTTGAAGCACTAAGTATGTGGCTGTACAGCTTTTGCTGCCTGTCAATCTGATGTAAAAAGAGGAGCGACCCTTTGTCTGCAAAATGCAGTGCACCAAGGACAGAGAAAAGAATTTTAATGTTAGTGACTGACAAATGTTAAACATTTTTATATCAGACAAACTTTGGAATTTATCAGCTGCAACAGCAATGCAGCTTGAAAGCAAGTTAATACACTGGATTAAACTCCCTGTCTTCTTTCATATGTTATAATTCCACTGCGAAGCTTTATTATTTCTAGTGGAATATTTAAAAACTGCAACTGAAATAAATCAATGTGAAATTCAGGAAGTAATTTTGCTTAATTATATTACAAAAGAAATCTTAGTCCGTTTGGAATCCAAAGCAGAGCTGCTCCTAAATCATAGAGCTGAACATGAAATAGTTTAAAATTTAAGGCACAACACGGAACAGTTGCTTTCATGAAGGTCAGTTTTCCTAAGTCAAAACCAAAACTAAACCCAAAGTGATTTCAATGAGAGCTGAAAAAGGTTAAACGCATTTATGCTGTAATACCAACTTCTACAGTAACTTTTCTTCTCTCCCAAGCGAACAATATTCAGAATGAACAAGCAATATAATGAACAGTATTTTCTTTTATTTCAGACAGACAAGCTTTTTGGATAAATTGAATCAGAAAAAGAAAGTATTACAGCCCGTTAACATACAGTAATGCCAATAAAACCTAACGCTTTCCCACAGCTGCAGCTGAATACCTAAACCGAGCACAGATTTATGTCTACATTCAAAAGTTTGTCCCATTTATGCTCCAAAAAGTCCAAAGATATTCGGAGCACATACTGCAAAAGGAATGTAGTTAGAATGCCAAGAAACTTTTGGCTTCAGCGCTCTTGAGCTGAGAAATTCTGCTATGTAACTGTTTGCCTGAGAGGTCCGTTTAATATCATCTTCCATTTGATACGCTGAGAGCTACAGCACAGATCTGTTATGACAGATCTCTGTTAAGAGAAAAACCATACTGGAGATGCAACATATTCTTCTCCTTAAATCATAAAAGTGTTTTTTTTTCAGAGGGAGATGAATTTGGAGGATATTTTAGAGTGCTGATTTTCTTCATCAGAATAGAGCTGTACTGATACTAAACTGTAAGCCTTTAGATATCGTTACAATATTCTGAAATTATACAAGATCAGTCTCATAAGGGATTAATCAAATTACAACTGTTTCTTAAATTCACTGTTAGAAGCCAGAAATTTAGCATCACCTGATCTTTGAATTCAGGTCAAAACATTCTAGGATATCTTCAACATTTAACTCCCATCAACATCAATTTCATTCCTCAGGAGCAGAGGAAATATTAAATGTTGACTTCTCTATCCTAATTCAGTCTAGGTTATTTGCTAATTCAGCAAGATTATTCTTGCTATATAGAGAGGAGCTCTGAGTTTTTATTCAAATTCGTTTTCAAAAAAACAGATCTTTAGTACCAAATGATACAAACCTTCCTACATTTAAGACTATTTTCAGTTATCACCAAATCAAGCTGCTATCATCCATTGAAGGACTTGAACATAAGAGTAATGTGAAGTTCTTAACTACAACTCAATACCAGGTATTTCACTTGCATGGCTTAGGACCAGAGAGAAAGAAAAAGCATTAACACTGCACACAGCAAGGTAATATGGTATTTTTCACTAGTGAGTATTTTGCTTAAAGATGAAAGAGAGCATTAGTCCTAAAAAGCCTAACTTCAATATATCAGAAAGGAAAGTACAGTGCCAAATAGCGTTTAACTTGACCTAAGACCTATGACCAAGTCATACTATGCTAGAGACGCTACTCAGCGGTCTGAAAGTCTGAAAAAACAATTGCCATAGACAATTTGTCACAGCGAGAAAAGGTTAAAGATGTTCAGTTGCCTTAAGCAAAATTATATATTTATATAGGCAAGGCTGAAAAGGTGTCAAAAAAGGTGACAGAACAGACCTTATATTAACCATCAAATGTGACATGGAAAGAAAGATCTGGGCATTCAGACACTGCAGTGCATAGTCTACAAAATAACATGAAAAACAAGCAGGGCTGTTTTTCAAAGAGACTTAAGTAGGAAAATAAGTTCAAACACGAATGGAATAGTTACAAAACACTGAAACAAATAATGAGTATGCTCACTGAGAAGACAACCTGGTTTATCATAGCCCACAGACTTAAACTACTGGCAACTCCCAGTGCCAAGTAGCTCAGCCCATGCAAGAGTGCCAGCTACTGCTTCTCCCACTGTCTGGGAGGTTGAGTTTAGCTGATCCAGCCAGTGTGGTAGCCACCTCCTCCCTTTCTCTTTCCTCAAAGCAGTTATTTCATTCAACAAGATTATTCACAGACACACACACAAAAGAGGGTACCAAGTAACTGTATTTCTTTAACTGCTAAACATGCTAAGGGATGAAAAAGTAAGTTTTCAGTGTAAAACTTTTCTCATTACAGCAACAAAAATTAACTTGACTCTCATACAAGAGCCTGTACAGATTAAAACTACCAAAGTAGTGCTGAAATTTACTGAAGACTAATCAACAAACAAGCAAAGAAACATTTAAAAGGATCCCAAAGCCCTTAGTCTACTGTATACACCTGACAGACTGGAGAGTTAAACAGAGTTTAAAAATCCTAGTCCTGAATGACTGTGAAACTGTTTCAAAGAGCAATTAGTTAACAGGAGCACATTATGAGCTTCCCAAACTGCACTGAGTGACTGCAGAAATAACAGTAAAGTCAAAGTGCATCCAATGAGAAGTATGATACAGTTCACTTGCCATCTATGTAAATAAAACTGAAGAGAAGGGCAGAACACCAGAAGACCTTCCTTAGTACCATTTCCTAATTTATCCAAAACTGTTAAGGGAAGTTTTCCCCAATTTGATATACGAGAAAAGGGAAGGAGGTTGATTGAAGAGAGAAAAATCCATTTTAGAAAAAAGCATGTCACAAAATACCTTTTTGTCAAGATGACTAATGAAGCTATTTGACTACACCATCAAGAAAGTGTCCACTCCTCTGAACAGGTCTGGAATCCACAGAGTCCRGAAAATTAAAGTGCAAACAAGTAAACAGATTTAAATACTCTTCRGTTTTTCCTAAAGTCTTGAATTCAGCAATTCTGAAACATATGGTAGTTCTCAAAAAAAAAATCTACTGGGAAAAATACATGAGAAAAGCAGAATGATGCAAGCTCATTACCTCAAAAGAGCCACTAACAATCAATCTTGTGTTTCATGAACAGTAGTCTCATTAAAAACTCAGTAAACTAACAATAATCCTATATGGATTYGAATTTTAAGAGGAAATTGTTTAAGGTAAACTAATGAAGTGATTCAAGAGAAAAGCATGCAGCAAATTCAAAGTCCCAGAGATGAAAGAATACAGAAAGGAGTGGTTCAGTGTTCCACACATGACTACTGAAAACAGTCTGGTAGTATCAGTCTAAATCCTTGCAGCGTCAACTCAGACCTTTATCTTGCCAAGCTGGATAAACAGAATTCCACGCTGTTTACTGGGCAGGGTTTTCAGATAAGATGTAAAACACTATGTGCATGTAAAGACTGTAAGAACATAACACCAATCAAATGCTTCTTCTGTATGGTGCCTTATACCAACTGTTTTCTGCTTCTGTTCAGCCAGCGGATGGATAAGATTCAAGAATGTTTACATCGAAGCATTTATTTTGGAAGCCAAAATATGTCTTAAAGAGCCCCAAATATCAATGAAGCATCGTTAAAAGAATAAAAAACCTATGAAGGGATTAAGTTGAAGAGTTCTGGACTAAAAATGTGATTTGTATATAATAAACAATGTTACAGGTTTAGCTCAATTGGTTAGAGTGCGGTGCTGCTAATGCCAAGGGTGCGGGTTCAATCCCTGTATGGGCTACGCTGAGGGTTGGACTAGATGATCTCCAGAGGTCCCTTCCAACCTTACCATTCTATGATTCTATTTCCACACTTTCATATTCATTTGTTTGATAGGAGGTTGTTTTGTTTTCATGGGAGGAACAGGTCAGGGAGAAAGCTAGAGTTAAACCCCGATCTTTGACGTCAACTAAATCTGGTTGAACTAGATTTAATCTGAGATATGACAAGACAGAAAGGACACTTCTACTTACCACTTCATCTTCTATCTTGGCTCTCCAGAACAGCCAACAGTTAGTGTCCCAATTTAAAGGTGACAGCTTTTGTTTCTGTTAAGTTTGTCTGCCCAGTGGTATGAGAACACTTAAAAGGGCAAGAGTAGCACCTTCTGACAAATGAGGTTGATATTGCTGATAGCCTAAAAAAGTTTCCTGACACAATATGCAAAACAGACACTGAATCTCAGAACAAGGGAAAAAAGAAAACAAACAGCATAATGTAAAAATTTCAGAGTACTATCAGGATCTTCTTGTCATGTTTTGGTACGGATTGAATATATTCAATCCATATAATCAAAGTATTTTACTACAGAGTTACTGGAAATCGACAGTTAGTGGCAGCAGCAGGTACTGCCTGTAACACACAAAGAACTCAAAGCAATGAATTTCATCATCTTAGCTACATTGAAATGAGCAGCTAAATTTTACTCTAATCTTAATATTGAAAAATTATCTCTAGTTATACTTGACACATGCTACTACAGGACACCTTTCTTCCAGATTCAGCTGTTCTGGTAAGAAGCGTAAAACAAGGAGTTAGGACAAGGAGCTATGAAAAAAAAATAACAAAGTTTAGTTTGCCTACTTTGGTGGTACTGGTAATGAAGTGAATTAGGCTCTTCATTATTGAAACACATTAGAAACAGCAGATCTGCTACACCAGCAAAACAAAACAGCAACTTCAACAATTCCTTCCAGCATGTTTGTTGCCTTCTCCCACCAAACATACCAACAGGTGGTCAAGCAATGAATGCTTCACAGCTGAAAACATCCTCTCATTTTAAGGATTAGCCAGTAGGAGCTGCTATCACCATATCCTTGTGAAAGGAGAAAGGGTAAGACTTGGAAACCACTTTCTACACATACTTTGCCTAATGGGATATTACTAGTCCATAGCCCTAGAAGCAGAATTGCCCAAAGACAGTGATGTGGATCCCATCTGAAGAGTTTGGATCACCTCATAACAAAACTAAAGAGGATAGAAGGAAGAACATTTGAAATATTTGCCCAAAACAGTACTGTGAGCCTCACAAATATTGTTTGTCTTTACCTTCTCTTTATGTTAAAATTCACATTTGGCAAAGATGTTGAATAGCTAGCGCACTAAATTCCTTTATCTCCTTTCTGAGTGCTTATTACAGCTGACATTTGTCATGTTTGTGAATCGACTCTTTCCTTTAAAAGCCTTTGTTAAAAGAAAAAAATCTGTAGCGCATTTAAAGATCCATGTTGGCCTCTTAAAAGAGACGGGAGCAAAGGCAAATCTCAGACAACTTCAGGCTGCTGCATATCTCTACGTTTCAAGGTGCAGGTCCCATGTAGTCCAGCTGATAYCACAGCACAGCTTTTTAGCAGAGCCACTGCACTTTCAGTAACACAAAGCAGTCTCTAATGTATTTTGAAACCTATCCTGCTCGTTTTCTGCTAATGTAAGTTAAAAATTCACTAAAATTTCAGTCAAAACACAAAATAAGCATGCAGCATAAATTAAAAAGCTATCCATGCTATTAAATATCTGACAAGCAAGTGAACTCCTACAATTCTTTTATAAGGCTAAGATTCCAGATAAGACATCCACTATCTTTCTCATAACTTTAAAGATCAGGAGTCAGACAGTTTAAACAGTTTCTTCTACAGCGTGCTGCGTGTTGCAGGCAGATGAGCCTATAGCATCACAGACAGTGCAAGAAGCAAAGTAACTTTTCCTATATAATCCTGTTCTCTAACCGCATTATTAACCTCCATTGTAAGTTTCCCCACTACCTATCAACTGCTTTTAAACACAGAAGGCAACTACTTCTAAAGGATGTGGCAAGATAAGCGTATGCCTCATTACCCTCTACAAAGAGGAAAATATATTGCAGGAAAAGAATGTACATTAGCCTCCCAAGTTGGAGACATCTGACCTCAGAAACCAGTGAATGAAGTTTACAGCAGCTATATCATAGCCTTATCCTTATAGGAATAATACTGGTTAGTGTAGCCCCTTTATTTGACCTTTATAAGGGGATTTAAGAAAAGCGTGGTAATTTGATACCAATTAGACTTAAACTTTCAGGCAAATAAAAAGCAGTTTTAGTTCTATAAAGCAATTTAGGTAATCACTACTATCTTAAATAGCTAGAGACCTTTAATAAAAAGCACAGAAAAAAAAACAAAAAACAAACAGACAAAAGAGGCAAAAAGTTCTTACCCTAGAATTCACTGCAAATAAAAAACGGCCTCAGGAAAAAAAGTGAAATTAACTTCTTGCATGTTCTTGGGATTTAACTATTAAATCAGGGAAAAGAATGCTTATCTTCCCATTCAAATTGCCTCTTAAAAGTCATTACTTTTCAGATAAGCCACCGCCGTGTTAGACATTTGACTGTAGCAGCAACAGACCATCTTAGGATGATGCTATTTTTAGCCTCGGAATGTTGCTCATAAAAAAAAAAAAAAAAAAAAAAAAAAAGACTTGTCTTGTACAGTTCCATGCAACTCTTTGTTCATCATCATCCAATTCTCAGTGTAACGCTTTTGGAAAAAAAAAGCTTTGGGATTTTCATCATATATTAAAGTAACTTCGTAATTCAGCAGAAATTAATTAAGCGTTTTCAGTTCTTTAGAGAAAAGAAATTATCTCATGTTCATCCTTTGGGAGACTCAGATAGAGAGCCAGATCAAAACCCGTATTAGACACTAACCACTAGTTTTCTTCAGTGAAGAAATTATGTTATCAATACAAAAAAAAAAGAGACTGTGGATAATCACAAACATGGTTTTTTTCTAGATTAACCTAAGAAAAATAGAGTAATTAAGTTACTTAATAACTATAGAAACTGTCATCTCTAACCCTCTTATTTACAGTGCCTTTAACAAAGTGATTTAGTTGTAACAAACCTAGATAAGATAAAAATAGCCAACTGACTAAAATYTGGTATGTAACACATTCTTACCATATTCTAGGGTAAATCTAGAACTATATAGTAATAAGTTTGTTTAGGTAGTGCTTGAAACTTGCCGTTGGGTACCTGGCATTCGAACTTGGAACAGTCATTGTGAGTGACTGTATCCCCTCTCCACCCCCCAAATTTGCTAACAAAGTACAGAATGTGCTTTGGCTACAGTCCAAGGGACCTATTTCCAAATCTTTCCACAAACGAAGCACCTCTGACATTTACAGGAAAGAACTGCAAACTTTGTCGCTGGGACTGAGAAGCTCAAATAAAATTTCTGTCTTTGGTATTTAAGTTTTCTTCAAACAACCTTCTGAGCATACACCACTTCTGCAGAACAGAAAACAAAGATCTTTGTTTATGGTATACTATAACCTAATTTACAGAGCTAAGACAACCAGTGTGTTAGACAGGTTAGCAATAAAGAGCTGCTCAAGCTTCATCCCATGCGTTGCTCCTTCTCCACCAACAGTCAGGTCATAAAGTTGCCACGTTGACTTAGATTTAATCTAGGAGCAGAAGAGCCAATGCTCTTGGGGAAAAAAATAGCTCAAATTCTCAAAACTCACTGAATCAGAGGCGTAGTTTTGAACCTGTACACCTTGATAACAGCATACTCCAAAGTTCTAGCTAGGAAAAATGTTATCCTGGATTGCAATGGTGTTGGATATTTTTTATACAATGTAATACAACAGCAGGGTTTTGGTGGAAGCTTTCTTTTTTTTAAATTTGCTCTTTTTTGCTTCTGGTTCCAATGAAGGTATTGTACAGTTCATTTATTAAAAGGCATCTCTRTGAACATATTCTACACCCCTTGGGATACAGTATCCAAATTTTTCATTCGCAGAGTAGAACTTCCTCCTTCAGGACATTTTGCTTCATCTCATTAAGCTACAGTACAGCATGTCTCACTAGACTAATACAAGGATTGAAAGACKAAAGAAATACATTTATGCTTACTTTGATTTTATTTTTAGACAAAAACCACATTAAGAAAAAAAACTATTTCCTTTATTTAAAAAAGCAGCTCTGAAAGTACAGACTGTCAGACTCTAGCCAAACTAGTAATGCTTTAACAGAGCCAAAAAAGTCTGAAGCTGATCCAGTAGCACTGACTGATCTCATTAGTTCTTCTCAGGAAAATATACAGATATGACTTCACTCCTGGATTACACTCCTATATTTAGTTTATACCTAATATGGATATTTAGTGTACAGAACTAAGCCATTTCCTTTCCTCGTGTAAAGTTCCTTGCCCTTTGTCTAAGCAACAATACAAGGAATCAGTTTGAACTCTTCAAGAACCCATACACAAAGACATCTGTAATTAATAGCAGTTTAGCTTATGTTTTTAACTTCAGCATAAATAAACACAGCATTCAGAGCTATAAAATCAGATTGTGCCACAACTGCACATTTAACCCGTTGGGGAAAAAAAATCAAAACAATTTAAAAGATTTAGCTATTCCTTCACAGGAAAAAATATTCTAAATAAAGGATTTAAAACTCCTGAAATCAAAACTCTATTTGAACTAATATGATGATGATTTTCCTTGATTTTGTTTTGGGAGGTTTTAATTGTTAAAATATTCAAACACTCCTGTTATAACTAATGAGAATAAAAGGAGCACTTAATACCCTTTTTAGTGAAAATGTATCATTTTGAAATCATGAATATTTATAATTTCAGAAAAATGCAAGAAAAAACTTGACTGGAACAATAAGTTATTTGCTATCAGTTATTTTAAAAAAATTTTGAAGACAAAAATCAACTTAGTTGGACAACAAATACAGAGGTAAATTACTTTTTCCATAGATGGTCAACTTGCAACCAAACATCAGCTTAACTACTTGGGCAAACTAAGTGAAGGGACCTGATTTAAAAAACAGTTTTCACAGTTCCAAATGTGTCTACACTGGCAGACAAAAACACCTTACTTTCTCCTGCACTGGCTAGTTAGGGTTTTGTAGAACTGCACTGCTCATCTGGACTCTAACGCTTATCAGTTGCAGGGCCTAATTGGCAACAGACCACCTCATTTAAAAAAAATGAATTTGATTACTGACAAATATAGATATCAAATCTTTAAAACAGTTTTGGCGGATTTCTAAGTGGTATCTCTGGCCCAATCAGAATTTGGACTCAATGCAGACACCGTTATAAGAGTGCACAGGCCTTGTGTTAGCCACCTCAGAGCAAATAATAACTGTCTCATTTAAAAGAGAATCTGAACATAGTGGTGAGAAAACAAGAGCTCAGAGCTCTTTCTGTCCCTTTTGACTAATGTAAACTTTTAAAATCAAATTTGAACCTGCAAAGTACAAAAGTCACTTTCTAAAGTACATGAATAGCTAAAATAGCAATTAATTCCCTGGTTAGCCTCTCCCAAATATAGGTTTTATAAAGGACAACTCAACCTTCAAAAATCCACAAGTTCAGTAACAAGAACCAGCTACAGGACAGGCTACTTCTCTGTTCACTCTATTCACATGAAAAGGAAAACGGTAACACTTTTCAAATACAAGGAAAACTCTTCCCTTATGGTTCCTTCCAGAAGATTAGATCAGGATAGTCAGTAGAACACTGGACAATGATATTGAGGCTCTTCAGGCTGCAAGAGTAATGATCATTAACTTCTTAGGACGCTAATACTGTCACTGTGCTGCCCACTGAAAGATTATCAGACCCTCCCACTCGCTTCCTAACAGTGGAACAGTGAGTTTATATGAACATTCCTCATCCACATGTTACCTCTCAACAGTCAATTATCTCTACCTAGAGTCAAGGTATCTCTTTCAAGAGGCTTCTCACTCTTTCCAAATATTTTCATATTATCTTTGATGTCACATTAAGTATACTCATCCCTGCATCTGTGGACTCCTTATTACACGCACACAGAAGCTGACATAAAAAAGCATCAAGCCTAAGACTCAGACTACTTCTGTCCTCGATGTGCATTTTTTTCCTTGACTTTTGATAAATTCCAGAGCTTAGAGTTTGCCCCACAGTAAGTGTTTGAATACACAGAGGATTGCTTCTCTTGCACCTTCAAGTCCTCTAGTGCTTAGCCTGAGACATTTCTCATCTGTGAAAACTGAGTAGGTTTGTCTTTTACAGCAGTATCTATGTTCAAAGAACGCAGTTGGGGTTTAGAGCATTTGTAGCAAGTGACTCAGAAGTACCACCTCRGATGACCGTACAATCCTAACCGTCAGATTATCAGACTGTGAAGGGCAGTGAGCTGAAATTCAGGAAATCAGCCAGCTCTCATACCATTTTGTGAGGAAAGGAGGAAAAGTGCACAAGAGTCAAAATCTTTCAACTGCAAAGTAAAACAGAAAGTCTCCTGACAGTATAACTGAACTGTCCAGATATTAATCACTGGGAAGTGGAGGATATATGCTAATGAATAAAACCACTGCCACTGAATTTTATTCAGAAGCAATTTCTGTCTGAAGGAAAGCTAACTGATCTGTTTAAACTCTTTGGAAATGACTTAAGTTTTTTTTTACTTTTCAATATTTTGGAAAAAATGTAAAGTTGAAATTTGAAACCATCTCAGTGTTTGCAAATTGGATATTGTACAAAGTGCATTTCTATATTAGCAATTAGACTCGAGTCAGAAAGACAAGGAGGTTTCTGGCTATTAGAACTCTCCGAAATGGAATTTTAAGGAGTACAGTTTGCTGGCTAAAAGGGGGAAAAAGTGATTTATTATGATTAAGCACAGGCTATATCAAGATGYTCATGCCTCAGCTTATAAAGGATCACTTATGATACTCCTGCATTTGCCCAAAAACAATAACCTGCACATGAAGTTTTGTTATCTATACCAAATGCAAATCAAAGGCAGGCTGAGAAAATTCTCAGGTGCTGAGGTTATTACATCATAACCTCCAAAGGATAATCTTGTATGTAAGGAAAAGACTTATCTAATCAGATTATCAAGTGGCAAGCCTGCCCTGGCAAGATTGAATCTCAGAGGCAACACTGCATGTTTCTAGTCATGTTATTTCCTAATACAGATTACCTTTTAATTGTATGGCTACACTGCAGTTGACAAAAGAAAACAAAAACCAACGATGACAAACAAACAAGTTCATGGGATGGTTTGTTATACATCAATATACACCAGCTAKACTACTCCAGAGTAACACAACAGAGCTTAAGCAATGATACTCACAGGCCATAAGCAACCAGAAGACAAAGCCAAACCTCAATGTCAGCAATTCAGACAAATTATATTTTCTCTTACCCAGCACTGAACTGGTATCATTGCTGCCCACTGCTACACACGTACACATGCATAAATCCCTTTCCTGCCATGGGCTCTGACATTTCATTGAACAAAGGACAACAAAACTGATCCAGATGCTAGAAAGCAAGCAGTTCACTTGCCAATTCTGTTTAATTTGGATGTACAAAGTGTAGACGAAATTCTGCCAATGCTTTAGAGTTGGGTATCTTACTAAATGTGAATTCACAGTATTTTTCCATGGACAGTACAATTTACAGGTCAATTGTGCTTTAGATAGAGACGCTATCTGATTTCAAAACAGGTGCCCAATTTCGCAATGATATCTTGCTTGAAATCTACCTAAGATAGGTCTAAGATATCTCAGGTCTAATTAATTTGCAAGTATACACACACTGCGCAATTTAAGAAGAGAGCAGCTTCCTTAATGATTACCCACATATAATCCATACACGTTACCATAAGCCAACGCCTCATGTCAACAGATACATGACTAAGAATTACTTGTTTGTTATTTTCTTAAACACTGAACTTGTTGATCAGCTGTGTCTTCACCTTGCTATTACAAAAGAATGGCATCACTGATTACCCTCTACAACACCATGGGTTGAGCTTTGAGCAGCTTCCATCCACATCTTTTTTGTGCACCATCTTAAATAAACCATTCAAGTAGCTGTATAAGCTTTATTCTGTGGTTTCACAGATCAGTGGTTCTATTGGACCAGATCAGTCTGCCACACTTTTTATTTACAGTAAAAATCCAGACATGATCAACTAAACTCCAGTTGTTATAAGTGGCTTAAAAGAGTTGTATCCAAATCACAATCCTCTATTTTCTATGTACGTGTTCATTACATTGCAGTCTTCACTACTCTAAAATGCCACTAGGGCATACAAAATATTCTTATTAGACAATGGAAGCAGGCCTCCCTTATTAACAAACATGTGAACATAGTAGGAAACTGAATGAAATAAGATACATCACTAGTTTCTCCTAATCAGCTCTCAGAGGAAAGGCTTGACAAATATTTACAGTACGTTAAAAGAGCTGCAGGCAGCCCACCAGCACTCTAATGAAAATACTGCCAAAGTTACTCATTACATGAGATTAAAACAGACATCATTCACCTCAGTTCCAGCACTATACTATAAATATTTTCTTATCTAAATATCCTAATTCTGCACACGCTTTATCACAGAATATGAAAATACAAGTTATAACAGACTGATACACTGCTTGTTTGAACAAATTAAAGCAATCTATGGGTGTCTATCGGTTATCTGTAACTGAAAGCTAACCATGTGTGCACTCCTCACTATGCTGTGCCACACCTCCTTCACCAATTCTGTTACTGATCACAATTTAATAAGGTGCAAACCCAACATTTTGGGCATGAAGCCAAATAGATTCTCCTGCTGCTTCACAAATCTGCTCTCAAGCTTTAATCCATACCTTTGTTTCATCTTACTCTGGCTGCTACAATCCTTTGTACACAGGTCATACAGTTGCCGCCCTTCAGCCGCGGGCATTTGGCACAGATTTCTTTTTTGGTCAAGAAGTCTTTCCATTATCTCTATAGTAAGAGCTTCACTGGTTAACAGCGCACAGGTTGAACTGAGACCTCATATACAGTTCTAGAAGTGATTATCCATGTTGTGAAGTCTTGTTCTAATACTCAGTAACTGCACAGTTTTTTCTAGATTGTACCTATATTCAGGTGGAAAATGTGAAATAGATGAAAGCAGACAATCTGCTCCCCCTTTACACAACACAAATGACTAAATCAAAATCCAATCTACTTTTCTAAACAGACACTATTAACTTCATTGACTAACCCTAAATATTTCACTTTTATAGGAAGTGATCATCTTAGAAAGCTAGAGAGGTAGAAAGCGAAACCTCTTTACCTGAGGACCATGAAGACAGACAAGAATAACTTCTTTTTTAACTTGAGATCTACCCTAAAGGCTGACAGTATACAGTTTGCACAGTTATTCATAACACTGGAAAAAAGACTTCCTTGAGGGAGATAGTACTCACTGATAACCTTGAAAATAGCCTTCTTAAATCCATGCCAATAATGACGTTTCAACTGAGAATGACAAAAGAATTTCCGATTTTTTACTTTTCACATATTCTAACATCCTTATTGGTCCAATATTGATTTGAGTCAATATATCCTTCGCACAAATAACACCACACCTTCTTCCATGTTACTCCTCATGCACTAAATATCCTCTTTAAATAGATCCACAAAGCTTATACTTCCCCTTCAAATCTATGGGTCATCAATCACTGTCCTGATTTCTGTTTGAAAGAAAGAAAGAAAGAAAAAGCCTACCAGCTTTAGGACAGATGAAGGTAAGCTGGCATGTTATACATGTTATAATAAAAATCTGCCACTGTAAGTTATAGATTAGTGCTGTAATTGTAAGCTCTAACCTCTACACTGAAATCTAAATATTTTGACTAAAATCAGGTCTGGAATCCTCCACTTCAATGTTTTCCCCTAGGTCCTGTTAGTAGTTTTAAGATGCAGTAACAAGTCTAAAAAGGATRAATTCAACATTTTAGAAGTATTATTTAATAAATAAAAAATTAATGACTTATTTGCAAGCATGTATTTAGCCTAATGGAGTTTTTCATGTTTTTTCATGTCACCATGGCTTCTAAAATAAGCAATTTCAAAAAACTCAGATGAAGGCTTTCCATTATTTTCTTACTGCAACAGAAAAGAAACTTCAACAGAAGAATTAAAAGTTTGAAGAAAGTCTCTTTAGAAACCAAGTAAACCGTTGGGGGGATAGGCAAATACTGTTTATTCCCGATCTTCTTGATATGAAGCAAAAAAGAAAGATGCTGCATCACTAGAGCCCCCAAAGATGTAAAATATTGCATCATACTGCCATAAGTGAATGCAAAATATGTGGAGATACCATATGGTATCTTTGCTAGATAAGGGCAGCACAACACATGCTAGTTTTTTTTTTTCCTTCTAGTAAAGCGGTGATGCGTTTGAACACTGTGGTTTCAGCCACAGCAGTTAACATTTTAGACGGGTGACTCGGTGGAAAGCAACTAGTATTTTTATTACCTTCCTCTGCGTACACACACACACACTTGGGCACACAATGCAGGAAGAGCRAGGGCTCCCGCGGTACGTGCAGCAAGTTTTCCCTCTCTGCCGCCGACACCCAGCCCGGCTGCGCCCCAGCTGCAGCCTCCGCTCGTCTCTCCTTGGCTCTCGGGGAAGAAATTTCCAGCAAACGCGCACAGAGACACTTTTCAGAAGTGCCTGGCGGCCCCTCGCCCGGCTCCCCCCGCCCTCCCTGGCGGGGGCCCCGCTCGGAGCCGCGCCCGTCCTCAAGTTCACACCCCGGGCGGCGCCGCCGAGGGGCGGCGGCGGCAACAATAGGCGCGGAGCGGCGAGCGGGCGGGAGGCGGCGGCGGCCGCGCCCGCTCCCGCCGCCGCCAGCAAGTTGCTGAGGGAAACTTGGAGCCTCCCGGGCCGAGCGGCCGGCGGGGAAGAGCCGGGCGGGAAACGGCGGCGGGGCGGCGGGGGGCAACCAACGGTCGGGACCCCCCGCGCGCGCCTCACCTTGACGAAGAGCTCGATGACGGGCTCCTTGTCGCCCTCCTTGAGGCCGTTGACGGGCACGGACAGCGCCATGCTTCAGCCGCCGCCGCCGCCGCCGCCTGCTGCTTCTCCTCCGCTCCTCGGCTCTGCTCTCCCTCCGCCTCGCCCGGTGCTCGCAAGCCGCGACGGCGCCGCGCCACCGCCCGC
>NW_028186305.1:892958-915458 GCF_003343005.1 Rhea americana
AAAAAAAAAAAAAAAAAAAGATTACGCAGGAGATTTGGGCAAAACGATGGAATGAAATTAAGCCGCTCGCCCTTTTCCAGCCTTTCCACCAAAATAGCAGCACGGCCTGCGCTCACATTTTCCCCCTGCGACTGAGGCCAGCGCCGTCCCAGCCCAGCAGCCAACAGAGCGGCCTCTGTGCGTTTGCAGCGCCCGCCACCCTCCCTCCTTCCCGGCCCTTCCGTCTGYGGGAGCGCCGGCTCTATTTTTACGAGTCTGAGCTCAACCCGAAGGTCTGGTTCCCAGGGTGGGATGCGYGGGGGCTGCGGGATGCTCCCCCCGGGGCGGCACCCGGCGGCTCGCCAGCCCGGCTCCGCGCCCCGGCGGCGCTGACGGTGCCCCGCGACCAGCTTCCCTGTAATTTGTACCCAAACGTTTCCAGAAAAGCGATGGGGACCGTGGGGTTGCGAATAGAGTGCTCGCTAGTAATAATAAAAAYCTCTTCTCTCTTTCCCTCTCTCTCTTTTCCGGTGTTTTACTGGCTGCTATTCAGCATAACCGGATGTCTTTAAACAAATTTCGCCTCCGAGTGCCCTTGAAACTCGCATCTGGAGCAGGAGAGACGGCCGCCGGCCCCTCTCCCCGCGCTCAGAGGGCCGGGCCGCGACGTGCCAAAGTCCTTCGGCACGCGTTGCTGCRGCTCGGGAGGAGCTCCCCGGGCCCGGGGAGCTCCCTCGCGGGCAGCGGGAGTCTCTTCGCTCTTTGCCTTACAGGCGCTCCGAGGAATCCGTCTGATTCATGGGGTGGGACGGGCGAAATTAGGAATCGGTGTGTCACTGCAGCCAAACCAGCAGTCAGGCAGGACCGCGCAGTCTAGTCCAGGAACCGCAATGAATAATCGCCTGTAAATTAATTGCAACTTACACCGCAAAGGACACGGTAGTCAGAACATGGGTGGGAGCGAGGGGAAGGAGAGGGAGAGACTAACATTTCCTTTAAAGGACACTGCCTCAGAAAAGTCAGCTTTCAGGGGCTTCGCGCTCACTTTTGCCAGGCAGCGGAGTTGCACCGGTAGATGCAAGCGTTACCAGTAGATCAAGGACCTGGTAATGAGGGGTTGTATTGCAAGGCCTTTGCATYACACTAGCGGGGGAGTTGTTATCCTCTGCTGCGTCTTTGGTTATCTCCTGTGAATGAAATCAGTCATTCAGCTCCTTTCCTGATAAATTTGCCCATGTCCCAGAACTACCCTCGTGCTGTTTTGCTTCCACCCAGGGGCCACGAGCTGAGTCCTCGCAGTTGGGACTGAGCAGCACCRGGGTAAGAAACCCAGCGTCACATCTGCCCCTTAGCTACGGACTAGACCTTGCTGTCGGTGCCTCCCCACCTCCTTCTGCCAAAAGTTTTAAAAACACACGATTCTGTAAAAGCTGAACTATTGCTAATGCCTGAGCTCCCTGCAACAAGGACTCGCCTACTTTTGAAAATGCAGGGGTTTTAATACAAATAGCTCTCCCGCAGAGCTGCTAAAGGCAGCGGTATAGCAGCAAACTTAAGGTCTGCAAGGCACTCGGTGCTTTCTTACACTTTACCGGCAGTGCAAACAAGCTGCCAGGGCCATTTCGACTTACTGCCACTGAATTTCCTCTCTAATAAAAGAATTCACACAGTGTTATCTTGCCAAGCAGTTAACAGCTAGCTGATTTCATTTATATCCAGCTGCACCAGCCTTGTCTGYTTCTTAATATCTTTTAAGTTATTTTACTTTTAGATAAGATTTTCCTGGTTTCCAGCTGGCTCCTACTGAACCTCTTATTCACCACATTCAAATGAAACCTCTTTCGCTAATGATGTTCAGTACAGTTTTGAATGTGGAAAGCTCTCAGTTCTGTAATTGATGGTTGTGTTACTCTGCAAGATTCTTGCAATAATACTTAGAATCAATTTGTCCAAGCTTTACAAAATAAATTACCAATCCTTATAATAATCTATAAGGAAGTATTATCCACCTTTTATAGCTGTGAGAAATGAGTCAGAAAAGTTAAGTGGTTTATTCAAAGCTAAATTTGCACTGAGTCAAGGAGTAAGAAGAAAGCAATTCTGGCCCCCCACCTATGCCTAGATCAGTAGGTCACTCCCTCTATATTATTTTATGTTGTATTTAAAAGGCTTGTTTCCATTTGGCACAATGGCAATGCAGCATATTATTGTTTCACTTCCCTAGCTCTTTTGGCCTTTATGCAGCAATTTTCCATCTCAAGCTTTCAAAGTGCTTTTGAAACTGAAGGCATCGGATGTTAAACATATCAAAGCGAACGCTCTCCTGCCCCAGCCCTTGCTGTGAGTGTTTAGCCAGAGGAATTCGCTGCCACATTGACCCCAGGGTTCAAAAATGGGCCTTTATTTCCAAGGGGGATTTTTCAGGCGCTGGAGCAGCTCAGCACGCGGGTCATGTTGCAGCCCAGCAGGACAGCATGCCGCAGGAACATCCCAGCTTTTAAGCATAATGAAAATGCTTAGAGAAAAGAGATTGTTTAGAGCAGTTTGGAAGGCAGAATGCATCATGGCAGCACCCGGCACCATCAAGTAGCAGCTGCAGCTGCAGACGAGGTCTTGGCCGAGTGGCCAGGTTTGTTACAGCAGTTTACAGCAACGGTGGATGAAGCCAGGAGAAGAACCTGCTCATAGACGCCTATTAAAAGAAAGGCAGAAACAACACTCCCTGTTTCAAAAATACCAGCATGCTCATTCCGGTGCTAATTCGGGTTCTCAGGCTCGTCTCCGGGCGGGGATGCTCTCTTCCCTGGAGACTTGTCGAAGCAGAAAAAAAGCAACCACAGGCCGAGAGATCACGTGTCCCGGCCGCTCTGCTGTGACTGTCCCCTCTTCGGAGAGAAACCCCGCAAGCTCCAGTTTCCCTAGGCTCCTCTACAGGCACGAAGCACAATTTCTGGCTCTGTCTGTCTGGGACTGGAATATTTTGTTATGCTGTTGCTCATTTTACTACCCCTGTGTTTGTTTATGAAGCTCAAAAGAGGGTGTTAGCCCGCCAGATTTCCAGGGAGTGTGGGGGAAATCAGACTTCTGCTTGTGTCAGATTGTTTGCAGTTTGCTGTAGCCYGCAACCAGCTGTCCCTAGATAGCTCATTTTCATCCCGGGGCGAATGCCAAATTTTAGCATTAACTGCAGGCTCCCGGAGCGGGTCCCACCAGGCACCAAAGTGAACAGCTGAGGACCGGCGGCAGGCTGTGGAGCGGGAGCCAGAGGTAATATCTGCCCCCGGCGAAAACACAGTGGAAACCAGCTCTCTTCTGCAGGGARGCAGGCTGAGCGGAGGCCGCATCCTGTAGCTTTATGTTGGAAGTTGACTGCATCCCACCATTTCTGGGTCCCTCCTCTTTTGAACAGTTCAGCTTCACACCACTGGGTGCACAGAGCTTAAAGAACTGTGCGTTTCTAGGGAATTTGAATGAAGACCTTTCCGTGGCGGTAATTGCGGTCTAGAGGCGTTTAACAATCGATGTACTTTCCACGCGATAGCCGGCTTGTTCCTGACGTCTGGTCCTTACCCCGGGGAGCTGGACAGTAATTAACGCGTGTTGTAGTTTAACGTTTGGACGAGCATCTCGCGGCGCGGGAGGAGAGCGGAGGGGCACAAAGCTCGCATTGTCCGCGGGCTTCCCCGGGCCGYGGTGCGTCCCCTAATTTAAAGCGCGGCGGGGGCAGGTTTGCGGGAGAGCCGGCCCCGGTGGAGCTTTCACCTCGCTGCTTTTAGCGCAGCTGAAACGCTGAGAAAGTCCGACTGTTTGGCGTCTCCGCTCGTTCGGAGGTGATACGCGAGGAGAGGAAAAAGGAAAATTGGCTCGAAGGGCCGCACGTACACCGCGAGTAATCGAATGCCAGGCTCTCCTCTTTCAGCAGGAGGCTGTTGCCATGGCCCTTGTAGCACGTTTCTTACTGCCCTGTTTTAAAAATTCAAATATCGACCCATGCRGACAAGTCTGGGCCTTTCCCGTAGCGTTATCCCCTGTGCGGGAAACCTGCTCGAAGATTTCAACGTCGGCCTTTGCAGAAAGGGAGCTGTAAAGCACCACGACTTAGAGATCAACCCTGCCCTAAGCTGGAAGCCGAGCCCTCTGGCTGGGATCACCTTCTGGGACATGGCCCTTCGGCTGAGCTAGTTTTAAAAGTTATTTGGAAAAATAAAGACACTGTTTCCCCTGCTTGTCTAAAGAAAATCCGCCTTTCCCCACCCATTCTCCCACATACGTGTTGCCTGAAAGGAACTAGATTAAGGTCRGTGGCTAGTTTCTTGTAAACTGAGTCTCTGGGTGACCGAGAGAGCTGCAATGAAAAAGGAGTGATTTGATTAAAAACACTTAACCAACTGCTTTTTCCAAACTAAGGGGAAACGTCAAGTTTGCCTGGCTTTGGGTGATGCAGGGGTTGTATCAGGCACGCTGCACTGAAGCACGGCAATGAGCTGCTACCTGTGTTTCCTCCTGGTTTGCTGTCTTATGCAACGCGAAAAGCCTGAAAGTCGCCGGTAGGCTGGGGATGCCCCTAATGAACAACGTTTACGTAATATCTGCGCAGCTCCTGGCCGGGTTGCAACACTGCGGACTGCTTTTTGTCCAAAAGCTTAAATAGGAGAAATAGCATTTGATGTGGCTTTTTAATGCTCTGYGAGAGCCCCCCGGGGAAGCTCTTGCGTAGCAAACATGGGCGCCCGCCGCTCGCGGCCGCTCATCCCGCTGCGCGGGACCAGCAAGTGGGAGCAGCGGCCCCCTGCCAGCTTTTGGCAGCCCRCTGATGGCATCTGCAAAGGATCGGTGCAATTAAAGTCACRACACTARATCGGGGTGTTTTCTCTCCAGGATGCGAGCTAGCATCARAGAAAAAGAGAAGGRRGGGRGAGGAAAAAATTGAAACCCARCRCCAAAATATCTTTATCCCCATGCTTGCTTGATACAAAACCATGCAATTATTGCAGGCAGCGGTAACCCATCCTGATTTATTGCAAGATTGTCACCTTCAGAAATACAAACCACTCCACGTGTTTTTTTTTCTCAGAAAACATACCAGCTATGTCCTTTGCTTCCCAGCAAAGCTTCCAAAGTAGGAGAAAAGCCCTAATGGAGAGAAACGGTGACTCTGTGCGCTTGCTGACAAGCCCGGTGAACCCCAATAAATGTGCAATGCTGCAAAGGGCGACCTGAGCTGCGAGCCGTTGCCAAACCACGCAGCTCACGAAGGCGCCCTGCGCTGCCGGGAGCAGGGCTGGGCGCCAGCGCGGCAAGAGGAGGGGAGGACGAGGCGACGGGCTGCTCCAGGGCTCCAGATCGCAGGGAAAGCCTGCGGGAGCCGGGCCGTCACCCACGCAGGACAAAGGCTCCCAGGGATGGTCAGACCTTTTAGTGATGACGATGAATTCAGATGGCGAGTAAGTCATCCACTGCCCCATCGATGCCCCCCCCGGATGTCTCCTCCCCTGCCTGTCCCACCTGCTCCCGTGGGGATCCCTTGGGCAGGGGTCCCAGGGCCTTCCTGCRGGCACTGTGCGACGGCTCCCGGGAGGCATTAGCAGCAAATGCAGCTCCAAAAGTCCTGATTTCTGCCGGGCAGGGGGGAAACAGCCAACAAAACGTGTCCTGCAAAGCAGCACACTGCCCCGTGCCAGCGCTGCGAGGGGCTCGGAGGCTCCTCGCTGCCTCCCAGCTGCTCGTGAGTCGACGGGGTGAAACTTTTCACTGCACAGGAGGTATCCGAGTTCCTCCAAGTGCTTTTTGGGGCAAAGTCCACATGTGCTACCAATTACTTTCAGCACAAGACACAAAGCAAACACCCACCAGAGCGCCGACCTGCTCCGGACTCGCGGCGCAAGGGCCCAGCTGACTCAAGCGGCGACATGACAAATGTGCGTTTTATTTCCTCCCATCTGAGTCACGGTGGAAGGAGCCAGGTTTCTTTGCAAAAGGCACAAGAAAGAAAAGAGGAAACGTGGTCCGAGCGGAGAACGAGAAGCCAAGAGCTCCCGGTTCTCCTCGGACTTGGAAATAATCTTTCCAATAAAGTTATTTGCATTGCAGCAGCACCTGCAGCACTAGCAACTCAATAAACTCACYAACAGAAACTCCTCCGCCTTCTTTAAACCTTGGAGGCTCAACAGGGCCGAGGCAGTGACGTGCCCAAAGCCCTGGCATGCCGCAGCAGGATGGGAGACTGCGCCGAGACCTCCCAAATCCCTGCTTAAAAGCTCCCTGCAAGAGCCGCTGCTCATCGCGGAGGAGCCGCGTCGGCCCTGCGACGGAGACRCCGATAATCCCGCAGGCAGAACCGGCGCGAGGGTTTTCCAAACCCTCCCTCCCAAGCGCCTGTGATTTGTCGCACGCTCTCTACCTGCTCAGGCTGAAACCCRGGTATCTCTGAGCACCGGCTGTTCGCTTTTGCCACGTTAATAGTCGCCTCTTCGGCTCAGTGGTTTTGCTGCGCACCCATCGCCGCAAGGCGCTCTTCAGGCTCCCGCGAAGCCGCGATAAAGCCCAAAGCTGGGGCACAAAACGGGGCAGGGTGCCTGCGAGGACTCCCGCAGGAAAGCTGCCACCCGCGGGGATCTTTCCCGTTTCAAACCTTTCGCATCCGTCCCCACGTCGAATCGCAATGTTTCTCGGCGCTCCGCGGCGAGCGCTCGTGCGAGCCGGCACTGCGGCTAAAACGCAGAGCGCCTCTCTCGACGGGTCATAATTAGATGCACAAGAGGGTTTTTCCGATTCAGTTTTCTTTTAATCTTTCAGCACTTACCCGGGGCATGCAAATGAGCAATTAGCAGGGCCACAGCTGGGACGTCGCTTACACCGAAACGACGCGCCGGCTGCTCGCTAATCCCGGAGCCGCGCCGGTGCAGCCGCTAAGCCCAAAGCCCCCTCGGCAGAAGGCAGCGGAGCGAAGGGCGGCACGGCGCTCGCCGCCGGAGGCCGGGGCTGCCTGGGGCGAAGCCAGCGCCGCGGCCAGGGCACGGCGGGCTCCGGGGACGCGAGCGAAGGCCGGCGTTAGTCCCGGCGCAGCCCCGCAGCCGCCCGCGCCTGGAGCCCTGCGGAAAACGAGGGCGCTGGCGGAAGCGGGGCTCTGCCTTTTCTCGCTGTGCATCCTCAGTGCGCCCCCCCGACCCTGATTTTAAGCTGAAAATTGCTGGTTTTAGCAACRGGGAACGACCAAGCTCTGGGGAAGGGGTTGAGAGAGGCCCCATCCCCGGCCACTGCGGGCAGCCTCGAGCCGGGGCGCCCGCAGCGCGGCTTGGGCGACTGGCAGCGCCCGGCCTCGAGGCCCCGGTCAGCGGCTCCAGGGCGAGAAGCGGACTCTGGGGGAGAAAGCTGCAAATTGCTGCATTTTCGCACGCTTCCCTTCCGCTACCTCCATCGTGCCTGGGTAGCGGAGCTGATGCTGCAAGCGGCTCCCRTCGTCCTCTGGCATAAATAATAGCAGGGTTCACTCGCGTACTTGCCRTAGATTAAAGATATATAAATAAATAAATACCGGCTCCGTTCTGGTTTGCCAATCATGCACTTAATGTAATTTTGCTTCCCAGTCCCCTTGCGTCGCTGCATGGGGACGTGCAGGGTTTTAAGAACCTGCGGAGGAGCCAAATCATTTCTGTCTCATTAAAAAAAATATCCTCGCGGTGACAGAGGCGATTTTGTTTGCGTCAGCAGTCAAACCCAGTCGCTGAGCTGGTGCCCCGCGGGGAGGGAKGCTGCCGCTTCTCCCTCGGAGCTGAAGCCCCTGCTGCAGAGGGCAAGCGTGGGGGGCTCGTCCCCAAAAAAGGCTCCAGGTCGTTCACAGCGGCTCCACTAACTTGTCACCCATCACTCCCATCCCATTATACAATCCGACAATCCCAGCTGAGGYGCATTTCCAGCATGTTTCCCCTCCTTGGTACGTTCTGGCTGCCTCTGCAATATCCTTGTGCTACTCAAGCAGCCACCTTGGAGCTACATAAGGCACCAACAAACCTCGTAGGACGACCGGCGCAGCTCAGGTTTTTATATAAAAAAGGGGTGTAGGGAGCTCTCCAAAAGCACTCTTAGCTTCGTGCCAAACTGGTCGTTCACTCCGAACGAGTTTTCGGTTTATCCGCAGACTGGTGGAACACCAGCAGCCCCAGCTGCAGATGAGAARGAAAGATTCAGAACGTAATTAACTGCCCCACTCGACACCACGCCAGATTTGGCGCTGCTATTCCAAATGGAGACGTTACCCCCCCGTGGGTTAGGCTGTCTCCACCTAATCTGTCTCGTCTCCAGCAGCAGCCAGCCCTGGGTGCCTTGGAGGAAGGCGTAGGGAGCTCCTCAGAGCAGAAGTCCTTCGGTCTGGGCTCCAGCAGGAAGACGAGCACACCTGGTTTCATCTTGCTCAAGAAAGGATGGGTGGAACCAAACGTCAGTGTTTCTTTTAGCATGCCTGAATTAATGTAAATTCCTAACTTTCATCATAGTTAGGAATAGCAGACAGGAAGTATCTTTTCAAATAAGTCAATTTTATCCTGTTTTGCATGTGCAGCTTCATTTTTTTGCAAGGAAGGTAATTGGCGTAAGGCAGGCAGGAGCTGCAGGGGAGGTCCACAGCCAGCCCAGAGCTGGGCCGCAGGTACCGACTCCAGGTGACCGTGCGCTAGAGGTACCGAACAGTGACAGCTAGGCTTCCCTCTTCAAAGCAGGAGCGACGTTCTCATTAAGACAGAGAAATACGCTTCCAGGCTGGGCTACTAGCTAGGAAGAACAAACCCGCATCCCGCTTTTTCAGAGGGCAAGGACTGCTACTCACAGAAGGCCAAACGCAAAAGCCTCCAGCCGCAGGTAACGCGCTCCGTTGGAGACAAAGGCTCACGGGCTCCCCAGACTGATTCCCTCTTCTCCTACAGCACATGCACAAGGGTCAGAGTTATCCACAGAACGCTCCGTTTCCATTAGCTTCCTTCATCCARCCCTGCGATAGGGCCCCAATTTGTTAATAATAAATCTACAGCAAAAGATCAAGGAACACCTCTCTGAACTGAAGCAGATCACCTCCAGCCACTTACTGGTTGTTCTTCCATCTTAAGRTCAACAAAAAACATTGCCCCACCAGGCCACCTTTCCAGGCTTTAACCCATGCACAGAAATGAGGATATAAAGGACCTGCCCAGATATTAGCATGCCGATTGCCTCCAAGCAACCAAGTGAGCAAAGATGAGTCATCAGAAAGACCATGAGCTTTCCGAAGTACGATCAACRTAGCTCGGCTTCACTCCTACTAGAGGGGACTGCTGTTGAGCCAAGTCAGAACAAAACCAGAATCAGAGAAGTCAAACTTAGTTATTTAACCCAGAAATTGAAATAAAGATRGTGTTACCTGTTGACAGTTTATGCATTATGTATTCAAAAGAATGTAATACAGGAGGAAAGGGAGGCTACGTTCCTGCTGTACTTTAAACAGCTGACCATATGATTTCTGAAACACAGTGTTCAGATAAGAGCTGCTGTTATAGGACATCATCTACCTCCGCCCACTGTGGCAGAGAACAGCCCAATTCCTCTTGCTTTATGCTATAGCAGGACAAAAACAAGTAATTACAACTTCTGCAACTTCATGCTAGAAAAGCTGCAGCTGAAGTCCAAAAGTGAAAGAGTTGATTAAAGTCTGGAAATACACACCCACCTCGCCACAGCTGTCAAAAAATTTTTTTTTAATACATACTTTCACTGTAGTTTATTACAACGATTAAGATCTGACCAAGAGGAGAAATTGAAACAACTCTCAAAGTTCTGTAAATATGACAGGTTAAAGACATAAACACATTAGAYAGGGAAACCAAAGCGCTGAATTGCTTCAGCAATGAAGCAAGGTGGAAGGAAAGGCACCTGGGAAGACAACACTAAGGAGTGGCGGCTCCCCCTTGCCTGCTCCAAAAGCYCTATCATCATTTAGAGTTCACAAACATCAAGTATTATTATTGTTTATATTGCTAGCGACTTGCTGGAGCAAGTGGAAGATGTTTAAACACAATCCCAAGTTTCATGAGCGCCTGATCCCACGCTAAGAGTAGTCACGTGCCAGCTGAACTGAAGAAGCTCAACCAAAATACAGYTCAATGCCTTGCTGAAAACTGTCCTTTCAATAGCACTACTTGTTATAACAAAAACATACATAAAAAGCAGGTTCGATGTTTGAGGAATGAAGAATCAGCAGAGCGCAAGAAGGCACATGATGCCTAAGCTGCTGCTCTAACTGCGACAAAAAGTCCCTTCCATCAGAGCCACCGACTCCTCCAGGTCTGGGCCTCTGCCTGGAAGATTAATTTGTGTCAGACAACTCGGAGCCGAGTAAGAACGAGCTTTGATGTGCAGAATTGTGCCGTTATGACTCTGAGCACAGAGCTCTGCCTTGGTGYAGTTATGTATCATTCAGATCACATCACCTCTCAGAGCAGCCACTTTCCAAACCAATAATAGAACAGTTCTTGTTCTGAACATTAAGGCAATTAATTAGTTTCGGGCTATAAAACTGCAGTGGTGAAGCTCAGGAAGCTGGTCTGTACAAAATTCACTAGGCAAGTTTCCAAAAAGAATCACACAAGTGGAAAAATTTAATGGTCCAAGTGAGTTACTGTAAACTTCAAACCATTGCACACACACCTGCTATTGTCACACCTGTTGACGTAACAAATACATCTTTCTTTACCATTAACTACTGATACTAGAACTCCCCGTGACTCACTTCGTCCTTACATTCACTTCTGTGGATTCATTTTCATCTTAATTACACAGCTCAGTTAAACTTGACTCTTTTTGTGTGCAGTTAGATATAGTTRTTCCAGCAGGTCTATTATACAAACCCATTTATCCGTCAGCTCAGGAAGGTAGCCTTGATTAACAAGCAAACACACAGCATTAACAGATTCAGAATAAACAGAGCAAGCAAGATTCATGCACCACAGGTTCTGCCACGTTGTACAAGGCATCCTACATGGTTACTTTCTGAGCGAGTGCCGCATAACTGCAAATAAAAGGGTTGAGGAACAGAGATGAAAGGTTAATCGACAACTGAGCAGTGAACTGATTGGATGCGTCTGGCTTTGGACGATCCAGTCTCAGAACTGCAGGCAGGAATTCAATGATGCAAGTCAACAGTTCACCAGGACAAAATTCCACAGCATGGACATGGACACTAAAGGCAATCATCCAAGCCGAATGATTGCGTACTGAAAATCTATACAATCATATTCAAAGGACAAATAAATAGTGCAATAACTCAAGAGAAAGATAAAGTAGAAAAGGTAGAATTCAGTGAATAACTGCTTGCTCCCCCTTGACTGGTATTTGGATGCAATGTGAGATACAAGTAGAAAGAAATTAAAATATTAAACTAAACCAGATATGAAGAAGGAATATTTAATTTTTCCTTTCAAAGCTAAACATTTCCTTATTGATAGAAGCTACAGGAAAAAAAAGTAGAGCTAGGACCCCTATCAAAAGGGGAAAAAAATCGGGGGGGGGGGGGAAGCACCTAATAAAGTTTTAGGAAGTTCTGGCCTTCTTCCATAACCTGTCCAAATTCAAGAGTGAAGTCCTTTTTCAAAAGGCAATGACAGATTTAGGAGATGAAAAACAGGAACAAGAACAGATAAGCAGTCAGTGTCTCAGGAYTGAAAATGCTTAAGTAATTCTATTACTCCAAAGATCAAGAGAGACAGAGGTCAGAAAAAAACAGATGAAATTAAGATGGACTGTAAAGAACAAAGCATTAATTTCCTGTGAAGACTGCACGTGTGTAGCCTTTTAATACTGAATTTCAGAGAACCATTTGTGGTGGCAAGGAACATCACATGAAAAAAATGAATGAGGCACAGATTAGCATAACGTTTTGGTTAGGTTCTCTAGTTAGTTTCATAAGCACCAAATTCACTCAGATGTACCTTTTAAAATGTGTTTGTCCAGAAAGTTCTTGGAGTTTATTATACACATTTAATAACAGGTGATACCCAAGTATTGGTGAACTAAGATTACAAGCACTTTAGCATACAATGTATATTTAGGCTAAAAAAAAGATTCAGCATAAAAGTAAGTGCAGAAGAAAGCCACTTTATAGATACCCCTTCCGTCAAGTATCTACATAACACCTGTTTTCTGTTAAAAGCCCACACGATGTCAAGTAAAAGGACTAATCAAATATCTACACTTAATTCTGAACATCACATCTACTTCAGATGCAGGACAAACATTTTCAAAAGCACATTTCATTCTTCCTTCCTGAGGAGCCTTAGACTCTTCAGAAGTGACCTGATTTCAGAACTAGACTTTGAATTTTTGGARAATTTGACAGCAGCAATCCAGTAAGTTTCAAATATGACTGAAAAAAGCAGTGTGCTAACAGGATTCTTTAGATGGGTATTTAAACCAGTGTTCACATGAACAAAGCTAAGTTAATGCAAACMTCATTTTAAAGTCAGATATTTTAGCAGAACCTTGAAGCAGTCTACTTGCTATGGCAAGCAATATTAACAGGTAATTTTTTTTTTTTTATTTAACATATCCATCCTAACAGTGTGCTGGCTAGGCAGATTGTTTTACTCTTGCTTTGCAAGAACACCAATCCAGACACAACAGGAACGTCACCGAATTAACTAAGGGCTATTCCTGCTACCACTATGACAGCTAAAAACAAAAGCCCCACTTTTTGAAAAGCCAGCATATTGGATCAAACAATTTCATATCTGTGTTTTGATAACCCTGTACAAAAGAAAACTGATTAGCAAATGTAAGTGTTCATATAAAAATAGCCAACATCTCTTTAAATTTAGAAATTTATTTTGTTTAATCCACAAGCTTTATATAGCTTTAGTTAAAAAAACAAAAACAAAAAAACAGTGAAAACATGACAATATCCAAAGTTCGGGTTCCTCAAACTTTCAAAGACCACATCTCTGAAAGTTGCTTATACCATTCAGAAGAACCGCAACGAGACAAGATTTATGAATGGGGCAACGACATCTCACAAACAAAATTTATGTAACTGAAGGAATTTTTCTGGGACTGCTGATCATGGAAACTGCCCTTTAAAAAAAGAACATAAAAATACAAATGAAATTCCAGTGTTCCAAATCAACATGTTACATCAATATAAACCCACAGTGTCCTGGTAAACAACATGCTTTCATTTATGTACCATTCTAAATTGCTATTCTTGATTCACTTTAATGGAGACTATACAGGCAACAGTAGAAAGCATTAAAATATATGTACTTTCTTGGCAACTCTGCAGTGGTTTTACTCCTGGGCAAGCTTACAAACCACAAAGGTTAGTAGCATAATCTAAGTGGGCACAAAAGAAATCAAATGAGACCCTCACAAATTATCCTAAAGGTTTTGGTGAATTTTAAAGAAACTAGGGAACTGATGGTCATGTTTAAAACCTTCAAAAAAATTCCTACTGCTTCTAAAAAGTCTCACTCTAAATGAAATTATGTTGACTGTCAATGAAAGAATGTCACTAGTACACTGTGGACACCTTTTGTAATGTAAATCCATGCCCTTTGTACATGGTGAACCTCAACCTAGCAATTATTACAACAAATGTTATATTCTAAAGCTCAAACACATTTAGCAATTTGAAATTGAATTCTGAGTACAAACCAAATAAAATGTACATTATATCAAAGGTTTCAGCCTAAGATGGTGGTGACACTTGCGCCTTCCTCATTGACCTCAGTGCCTTCTCTCGCAGGTGTTTTTCTAGATCATCCAGGTTGTCTTCTGCTTCACTTTCTGTCTCCTTAAAACAAAAGATAAAGCATTTCTTCAAACACTGAAAGATAGGCCAGGCTGTAGCCCTCCAATACTTCAACTCAACAAGCAAAATCACGGAACACTCAGTTGCACTTTTGAAGTAAAACTTACTTAGAACATAAAGATATACACCAAACTCCTACCTTTTTGGGTTCTGTCTCTGCTTCCTGGTCTTCCTGTGCTGAAGTGGTATCTGCTGCAGCCACAGCAGCAGCTGCTGCAGCCGCTGCAGCCTTTTCCTTCTTATGTTTTTTGTGTTTCTTGTGCTTTTTATCCTTTTTATGCTTCTTGTCCTTCTTTTTCTTCTTCTTCTTCCCACCACCTTCTTGATCTGAATTCTGTAATGRAAACAATTCAATGGATATTAGGCCTCATTTCTGAGACTAAGATTTTGTTAAAATAGTCCTTCAACCAAACTGGGGAATTCAGACTAACTGAGCAACATGCAAAGCTCAGTAAACTCAAGTCAGTTTTCAGAACAGACGAAAGTAATGTTCCCAATCAACTGGCAAAAGCAATCCTAGAAGAGGGATAGTCTAATGTACTGCAGTGCAGCATCTCAGAATACCATGCAAACCTGATATGCTGGTCACAGCAACGACACACAAGCCCTTCTCTACAAAGGAATACTGCAGATGGAGTTTAACTCTCCAAATACTCCTCCAGCAAAATGTCCTTAGTCACTCTATTCAAAGAACGGAAAAGGACACCAGATAATGTCGTCTTTTCCTATTACGAACACCCTGAGTTTAAAACCTTCTCRCTCCGTAGACCATGGAACTCATTTTAAGTGAAGCATTCTTGTTAAGTAATCCCAGAAACTTCATGAAATGAGAGAGTCTTCTTCCACAAGTTAGAATGTTTATAATATAGCACTTGTTTCAGACTTGTAAATATTAAATTTTGAAACATCTTTACTGTAAATTGTTTAAGATGCTTTTTAAACTAAAAAACTTCACTCCAAGAATATTTTTTTTGGTATGTGAATAAGCCTAGAGCTGTTCAGCAAGCAAGTCTTGATGAAAATAGCTTGCCATATAACCCAAAACAGTACTCCTAATATTAGCAAACAAATACCCTTGCAGGTGATGGGCTCTGAGTTGGACTTTTAGCCTTTTTTGCAGGTGACCAGTTTGCAGAAGGTGAACGAGACCGAGTAGGAGATGGAGGTCCTTGATGTTTTTTTGGCGCTGGCTCAGGTGATCCTGAGGCAGATCTTGATGAAGACACCCGTCTCACAGATCGTGGACTTGGCGTGGAAGCCCTTAAAAACAGAAAAGCCACACTTAGACACTAGTGTTAAGAGATTTAAGAGAGAAAACAAGTTAGAGTGACAAAAACCAAACATGYTTGTTTATAACTTGGCTAAGCTGCCACTTAAAATGATCAGTTACTGTGTTGGCATACGCTACAAAAAGCRAAACAATCAAATGCTACTGTGGATCAGTAATGCAAAAGGGTATTGCAACTCGATAGCTTGTAAAAGGATAGTACTATCGTTGTTCAGGAATGACTACTCTCTTTCATCAGATATGATTAATTTATAAGCACATTAAAACCAAGAGAATAGCACTGCTATTCTACCACCCAATGAAGAGAGAGTGCAAGACATTACATTCAGCTACATTCTCTATTTTTTTTCCCACCTGCTCAGTCCCAGTGCTCTTCTGTACTGTTAAAAGATGCCTCAAACTCTACATAAAGCCTCTCTAAAGCTTCTCCCCAAGTTACACTTTTTAAGATTGGAAGCACCCATTAAAAAAAAAAAAAAAAAAGCTTCAAAAAATGCACATTAGAAGTTGGCTGTCAAAAAGCCAAACAGAGCCACCAATGCTTGAGCAACATACAGAGATACACAACACCACTTTAGTTTGATCCCCTAACTATTCCTCCTGTTGCACCAAAACAAAACACAAACAACACAAACAAGAAGTGAGTTTTTTTTTTTTACTTTGTCTTCTTAGGTTCTGGTGTCCTTGACACCCTCCTGATAGGTCTAGTGCTTGGAGATGGAGACTGTCTTCTCTGAGGTGAAGCTGAAGCTCCTCTTCGCATTGGCGGCGGGCTTGCAGAGGTATGAGAAGCTCTAGGCCGAGGTGAAGGTGAATGCCTTTTGTTTTGTGGTGGCGAACGTGTTTCCCGATTAGACCTACTGGGAGGAGAACCCTTCCTGTGCTTAGAAGATACTGAAGGTGAGCGCCTCTTAGCAGCTGGGGAGCTCCTTTGTTTTGGTGGTGGCGAATGGGAGACTCTGCGTTTTGACTGTGGAGAAGGTGAGGCCCTTCGTTTAGGAGGGGGAGGAGGAGAAGCTGTTCTTCTCTTCGGAGGTGGTGAAGGAGAGTATCGTCTCTGTATCGGCGGAGAATATCTTCTTGGAGAGGGTGAGCGTCTACGCGGAGGTGGTGATGGAGACCTAGAAAGGTAATTGAAGTTCAGATGTCACAGACATGAATTACTTGCAAGTGCCTTGCATTTTGCTCAGAGAGGAGAAAAATTACAAAAGTCTCTCTCTAAAAACTCCTTAAAGCCTTATCTGGTAACAAACTTTTTGGAAAATAAGCTTAATGGGTGTACTAGATCCAGGCTACACATCTGCCACAGAAAACAAAGAGACTGCACTACCAAAACTACATTCCCCTCAATAAATTGCAATCAAGGAACAGGTCCCCTAAATTATGGTATTTATTTTTGGAAGTCAACCAAACCAGAAGCAACTATTTTATGGCAAAATGCAATACAGTACCTTCGACGAGGTAATGAAGGTGACCGCCGCCGCCGTGGAGGAGGGGCAGGTGAAGGAGAGCGTCGTCGCCTCGGAGGAGGGGGTGATGGACTTCGCCGCCGCCTACTAAAGAGGCATCAGAATTACTCAGAAAAGTTGTAATTGAATCATGAGGTTTTTTCCTTTTATTCTTGTTTTCTCTATGCCAATTACTCTCATTCATGCAYTGCTTCAAAATGAAATTCTATTAGAACTACTAATAGAAAAATTACATCCAAGTCCATCTCTAAAAAGCATGAGAATTTTCAGAGCCCAAGACTCCAGTCAGACAATTTCTCAATCTGCTTAACTCGATGGATTTGCAACCTGCAGACAAAGAGGAAGCCCCACTCGCGCCCATATTTTCCTCATTTCTGCCATCTCCCTTGCACAGAATATAGTGATCACCTAATAAGTCAGATATGTTCACTGATCCAAAAGACAAAAAAAAAAAAAAAAAGTTGTCATCATGCAGTAACACGACTGCTAGATCCAACACAAGGGAGGGCTGGGAATGCCCATCTGTGTCAGGGAGAAAAATAATTTCAGCAGCAGCCTCCGATGGAATCAGATTAAGCATAGTGTGAAACTGTACACTCAGAAACAACTTTGTCTAGAGATCTGAAATCTAAGATGACTTACCATTTCCTGAAATGCTGACAAAAATCAGAGTTGGTGCTAACTGCTGCTATTTGGATTCAAGTTATTCACAAAATGAGCCATTCTGCTCTCAGATAGGTTTATGGGCTTCTGGGAGGGGAAACTTTGATCAAACAAGTTGTCATGGAGTTACGGAAAAAGCAGCACTTTGTAAAGAAAAATAGCTTTTAAGCAATTCAAGTAATGATATGAAAAAAAAGACAAAACAAGCATAATGAAAGAGACCAAGTCAAGGCAGCACAGCTTGGTGAAAATGGAGGCAGACAGCTCGTCTAAACAACAAGCTACCTAAATTTTAATTCCAAATACTCTGGCTGCTGTTTTCCAAGGCACAAAGTTATACTCTCTATAGACAAGAGTTTGCCCCAAAAGCCGCTTGTGACAGATCATAAACATTTGTATATGATCCGGTCTGGAAAAAATACCAGATGTTAGAGTTGCCCTAATTAAACACTTCACAATGTTAAACATTTAGACTAGAACGAAGCACTTAAGGCTTTATGCAGAAGGCAACAGTTAAATTTATTATTTTGTAAACAGCTGAAAGTATCTCCACATTCTAGTCCGTTTCGTATGCAACTGTTTGGCAAGCAACAAGATCCAGAATGATAATGATCTACATTTTAAGATCCAGTCACACTTCATATGAATCAGATTATGTATGCTGCAACAATATTCTAGTCAGGCCTCAATTACAGATTACTCACAAAAAAAGAAATTACACCAGATTAATAAATTCTTTGTACACCCAGCTTCTTGTGCTTTCCTATATTCTGGGCTGAGTACAGAGCACGCAATTTCACAAGTGTTGCAAATACTGGCTACATAACAAAGGGAAAAAAAGTTCTTATTCAGTGCCCATGTCTGCCACTAGTTCCAAACACTTAAAGGACAGAGGAATGAGACTTCCTGAAATTCAGCTGTGACACACAGTATAAACACCTTTATCAACTGTTGCAGGTTTAGGGAAGGGTTTTAGCCAGAACATCAACTGCAACAGAAATGCAAAGTGGTGCTCACCTATCTTTCAAATCTGCATATACAGAATAAGAAAAACCCTGGATCAATACAAATGCATTGTTGTTTTAAGGCAAAAACAGGCAGCATGTTGCCGGACATTATACACTTACTTGAAGTACTGATTAACAACAGATATGGGGCAAGTGTTTCCTTTGCTGTTGGGTAGGTTTTTTTTTTTTTTTTTTTTTTTCTTTCTCTTTTCTTTTTTAAGGGGGGGGGGCAGTGAAGTGGCCCAGATCCAAGGCATTAAGAGAACAGTCTGAATTTCCCTCATCTTATCACTCTGAGTGTACAAGTCAGAAGCAGGAAAGATAGTAAATACTTGCCCATGACAAAAGAAATGAGAGCCTTTCTAAATGGTCTTTTACATACAAATCCTAGTTAACAGATTAATTTCTAACCAACCTTTTCATCACTGGTGATTGCCACCTCTTTTCCATCTGCATCCTGATAGCAGTGCAGGAAAAAACAAAGTGTAAAAAAATTCTATTTGCCATACAGTTGAGGCAAAAATGAACACGCTCAAATAAAGCTCAAAGTAATTCTCAACAAATGAGCACAACAAGAATACGATACTGAAACAGACAAAAGGTCCATCTACCCCAGCAGCCCATTTACGGCAGCTGGCCGTAGATGCTTTGGGAAAGAGTGCAAGAGGCAAAGTTGGTACAGAAGAAACCCGTCAACAACAAACAAAACCAAAGGTCCTCGATATATCCTGGTGGCTTCCAGAGGCTTCCAATTTAAAGAAGATCATATGAACTAAGTATTACAATTCAGATCACACGGAAATCCATGGCTTCACTACAACTTGGAGGAAATCCTACCTTGTCATTAGAGAGGAAGCTTGCTATAACTAGCATCAAGAACCTCATTTTCATTTCTAGGATAAAGTTTGGAGGAAAAGCATTATCTTTTTTTCTGTCTGTGCAGTTCAGGGATAATTGGACCCAACTTACTCTGTTGGGGGTCTGCTGACAATTACACAGCACAAAAAACAAGCAACATGAACCAGATTCAATTATATAAAAAAACTGCAACAGTTATGCACAGCTTAAGAAATTACCGAGGGGAAGATTCTTTCTGACGTTTTCGTGGAGAAGGTGATGGACTACGTGAATGCGAATGGCGTCTGCGCCTACCAACTTCCCCATTCTTCACATTAGATCTTTTAGGTCGTTCCTCCTCAGATGAGGATGATGAGCCAGAATCTGTATGTACAGAAGAATTAATCCCTGAAAAATTATTCTCACCRTACTATTACGCGGTTACTGATCCAGTTATACTGCTGTTCAAACTACTAAGCTCCCCCACTCCCACAACGGAAAAGGTCTCTATTTAAAAGTAGCTCAAGCAACATAAATGTAACTAAAAATGTTTGTTCAAGTGAAGTGGTAAGTAAATATTTACCCCAAACTTCAACCACTAGAACTGGGCCACACAACATTTCTGTCTATGACTGCCCTTTACCTTCTAATTTGCATGACTAGTCAAATTTTAAGTGGACAACCACCAGGCCAAACCCAGGTTAATTTACCAAGCTCAATCATACCAGAGTTCAAAAATATTAGGAAATAACCTACAGCAACAACAAATTAAGTACTCTTCAGTTTTAAATTAAAAAAAAAAAAAGATGTTTCTACACGGTGGTAAAGGTTTAAAAGTGCAACTTTTAAAGGTGAAAGCCCATTAAGAAAAGCTTAGTAGAGCCTTTAAAAAATCTGCTTTCTTCCTCAAAGCAGTGTGAGCAATAATTAAGAAAAACTTCTTTATGTAGAAGTGGTACATCTGTAATTAAGTTTACAATAGCATCATAGACTAAACTGATAATAATTTTAATCAAAACTTGAACTTCAGTGAAGCAGTATCAAATGTTAAATAYAATCCAGTTTTAGAAAGTGTGTGTTATCCATACCAGATGATGACTGCTGATTTTGCCTTCTGTACTGACGTCTCTGTTGCACAGAATCTGCTGCAGCCATTTTACCTCCTTTATCTTCTTCTGAAAAAGTACGCACACACACAGAGTATTTAAAACTATGGATACAAAATTTGCTTTATTCAGACAGAAGTGAAGCAGTATTTCAGCAGGTCAAGCATATTTTTTCTTACAACTTCAGCTAACATTCAGTTCAGATTATGTACTTTGGCTGAGATTTTTTTCAAGAAAGCTTAAATCGAAATATTTGAAGCAATGTGAATGATCCTGCTTCTAAAAATTCCTGCTTTCAATACTAATTTGAAAATAGGGTTCACAAAATATTTTACTGTTGTCTTTTGTAGTCATGTACCTTTGATTAAAAACAACCCTCAAACACAGAAACCACCACCACCACCAAATCACACCACACACCCCGAAGTCTATGTTGAAAACTGAGCTGTACCTGATTCAGACAGTTCTGCCTTCCTTGGTTTTGGCGCTGGCGAAGGAGATTCTCTTTTTTCAGTACTCTTATGTTTGGTTGCTAAAAGACAAAGTCAAATTAGCTTTCTCGCAACTTAGCTGCAGTTTCTTACATAATTGCATGACTTACTGCCCATACAAACTGTAGAAACTATCCTTGAGGGGAAAAGAAAAGATAGCACAAAATTATAAAGCTGCTGAAAGACAGATTTATATTCAATTACCTGATGCTCTGCCAGGAGAAACAGAGCCACGGCTTTTTCTTGTACGATTTGACTGCTGGGGTGTTGGAGACCTACGTGGTTTTGGAGGTGGACTTGCTGGTGGGGATGGTCTGTGCCTTCGCCTAGGAGGACTTGCAGAAGGAGACAGTCTACGTGTTTTACGAGGAGGACTGGACACAGTTCTTTTAGGTGGTTTCTTTGGTGGCGATCGAGAACGTGAGGAAGAGGAGGAAGAGCTGCTGCCAGACAGAGATGCTGATGATCGTCTCCTCCTGCAAATCAAATAAAACATTAGATTCTGACTAGTCAGTTCAATAAATGTTTGAGCATGAACACCAGGAACTGCACTCATTTTCAAGCACATCTATAGGGCCACATACAAGAGCACTTCCAAAACAGGATGTACAGCCTTCAACACTTGTTTTGTAGAAAAGGAGATCAATCTTAATCACAGCTATTGTTTAGACAGGGAGCAACAAATTGTTRGTGTTACCTTTGCTTGCTTTCTGTCAATCTACAGACTATGACTAAGCTTTTAACCTGGGAGCAATTAGTTTTCTTTTGGCTCTCTAGCTTTTGGATGGTTAAGAGAATTCTCCATGTTAGCGCATGTGATTTAACGATCTCCAAAGAGATCACTTAAGAGTTTGGTGTGCAAAGACACTAAAAATGTTTTTATACCAGGAGGCAAAAAAAAAAAAAAAAAAAAAAAAAAAAAAAAAAAAAAAAAAAAAAAAAAGACAGACAACAACTCCAAATGAATCTGGTTTTGTGTGTTCTTGTTTTAGACTTTCATTTTTACTTCATAAATTTTAAGAGGTAGGGCCTCTAGAATTCTGCGGCAAAATTTGTGGCAAGTTCTGTTGCAATTGTGTACCTGCAGAATCCACCTTTGGCTGCAGAATTCCTGAGAACCTGGAAAAAAGAAACCCTACCTTGAGTGAGAAACATTTGCTGAAAGCAAGTTCTTGTACATCTTGCAACATACACGTTTGATACTTTGCACAGTTCTCCCAACAACTGTGTTAAATGAACATCTTTACAAGCTCAAAAAATAGTAATCATTTTGTAAAGCCTCAAAGGAAGCACCATATTATGCTGCTCCTATTACGACTAATGTCCCTTTCGACATTGCCTTCAGTACATAATTTGCTATTCAGTACGCTATACTCAGAGCTTTGCTACTAGAACAATTGCTTAGGCTGGTAAAAGTGCAATCTCAGCACCAGACTTCAAAACAGTTTAAACATTTTTTTTATTAAAAGATCATGAGGAAGAAATAAATTTTTAGTCAAAATKATAATCTCCTTTAACTATACATGATGGAACAGTAAGTCTTAACTTAAAATTCCCAACAAGTAAAATCCGCAGCAATTTACTCTCACTTTTTCCCCTGTAGGGGACAAAACAATGCTGAAAAACATCACGTCAGCCTATGCTGGGAGCTATCCAGGGGCATTTGAGTGAGTTGGAGTTCTAAAGCTGCCACTTTTCAAAAAGGAAGATGAAATTCTCTTGACTATTTCAATTCAAAAGACTGTTTCACAGCTACYAGAATGGTTCCCTCTACACTTTTGAAATGTGATACTGAAATTTTATACCACTCATCTCATACATAACTGATGGTATTG